>NC_044245.1:147664975-147964975 GCF_003957555.1 Calypte anna
ACGTTTTTAGAGTCTAAATTTAAGTGAGATTTATTCCCCTCCTGTGACTCAGGTCATTGATGGCAAAATGGGATGTGAAGCTGACCAAGCTGAGTAACGTGGCTCTGATGTCAGGACTTACCTTCACTCTGCCTCTTTTTCTTTTCTCTTTTTCTTGCCTGTATAAAGGTGCAGCACTGTCATGTTGATTCATTTCTTCACCCTCAGAGGCAGGACTAGACCAGGTAACACCTTGCTGTCTTCTGGGGGGACAACCATGGGGTCTTACCTTGTGCTTCCAGGTTGCTGCATTTTGTCTCCTCTGAGATGAGGCATCTTTGATTTACAGAATGGCAGAATTGTCATGGTTGGAAAACACCTCTAAGATCACTGTGTCCAACTGTCAACATCTCCACCCACCCTTAAATTAAAATAAAATAAATATACATATATATCACCATGACCACTAGAGCATGTCCCCACGTGCCTCATTTACATGGTTTTTAAACACTTCCAGGGATGGTGACTCCATCACCTCCCTGGGCAGCCTGTTCCAGTGCCTGACCACCCTCTCACTAAAGAAATTTTTCCTAATATCTAGTCTAAACCTAAATTTCAGGTCTATCATTGCTCTCTTGAGAGAAGAGTCCAACACTCACCTCCCCACATCCTCCTTTCAGGGACTTGTAGAGAGTGCTAAGTTTTCCTCCAAACTAAAGAATCCCAATTCCCTCAGCTTCTTCTCATAGGGCTTATTCTCCAGACCCTTTTCCAGCTTGGCTGCCCTTCTCTGACCCCTTTCCAGCACCCCAATCTCTTTCTTCTAGAGAAGGGCCCAAAGCTGAACCCAAAATTTGAGGTGTGTCCTCAGCATTGCTGAGTCCAGGGGATGATCCCTGCCCTGGTCCTGCTGGCCACGCTGTTGTTGACACAAGCCAGGATGCTGTTGACCTTTTTGGCCACCTGAGCACACTTCTGACTCAATAATAAAAATGCCAGCAGGTAAAGTAGCAGGTAAAGCCTAAGGAGCTCAAGACTGTGATGCTGAGAAGTCAAGGGCAGGCTGAGGGCTGATGCTGGCTGGGGAAGAGGGCCTGGGAGAAGGTCAAGGAGAAGAATGTGAACATGAGTCCTGGAAAGCACCTAGCCCAAGGTAACACAAGTAAACCCTAGAATCATGGAAAATGGGGCTGAAAGGTGGACTGGGAGGCATAGTGATAGGAGGTCACCCCCAGGTTTCTGTTGCCAATCAATGAAAAGAGAGGGGATTTTGCTAGAAGGATGTAGAGATGCTCCTGCTTGTTTCCTGATGCCTTGGATCTGTGTCCAGTGGTTCCCATGGTTTACAGCACTGCCTCCCTGTGAGCTGCAGCACTGGGGATTTTATTCTCACAGTGCACTCTTACAAGTTCTTTTGAAGTTTGCCCTAGAATTCCCTGGTTAGGTTGTCCTTAGAAATCACCACCAGGGAAGCAGAATTAACAAGCAGTCAGGTTCCTCCTCCTCTGAACCTCAAGGACATCTCATTGACTCCAACACTGCTCTAGGACCCTGCTTCCCCAGTGGGAATCTGTTCCTTGTTCCCTGTGACATGTGGCATTTGAGATCTGAAATAGATGTGCCAGGCTGTGAGAGGGAAAAGTGCCTTGGGCAGAGAGCTGGCAGTGACCAGAGTCACAGGATGGCTGCATCTCAATTTCCTTTCCTTCTTCTGACAAGGAGAGAAAGACACAGCTCAGGGCTGTGCTTCTCCCTCTGAGCTGAGGCCATGGAGAAGCTGTGCCCAGACAGGGCTCTGTCTGCACAGCTCTAACATCTCCAGCTGTGCAGATGTCATCAGGAGGCAGGGCAGGAACACCACGGAGCTTGCTGTAAAAAGGAGAGGACAACAGAAGCTGGGGAGGTGATGGCAGTGGTAGGTAACACTCTCCAGGAAAGGAAAATTGCTTTTCAACCAGCCCTAACTCTAAATGACAAGCTCAAATTCTGATATAGCACTTCCCATGTGGAGCCTCTGTTAGGGTGGAGACCACTTGGTGCTGAGCAGTATGCAGAAGCAGATAATTTTTCCCAGAGGATTGGAACTCCCCTCTGGAGACACTGAGAGCTCTCCTGGTTCGTGGCAACACCATCTGTGAGTGTCTGCAAACCATAATGAAAGTCCTTGAGAAACACCTGATCTCCTTTGATCATGGGCTAGAAGTCCTCTAGCCCCTAAGTGCAGTTGTTTGCCTGAAGTGCTCCGTGCTGAGAGAAGGGACCTGCTGGGCCAGGAGGTTGCTACACTCCCCTATCATGAAGTCCTTAAAAACCAGAAGAAAAGGCTTGTTTCTGTCACAAAGCCTGAGAGACTTTGAATACTTTGAATCAGACTCACTATTAGTAAAGCAATAATTAAATACTGGTGAATCCTCCAGAGGGATGTGTTCAGCAGCTCCATGACCTTGCTGCTAGAAATTGTCCCCTCCTTTCTTCTTCATAACCCTTGTGATGCTCCAATTAACTTCTGAACTACTGAGTGGATCCTCCTAATCCCAAAGAGATGTCCATGAAAATCTAGTGGAGACTTATGGGAAAGAGCAGTCAGTGCCTTATACTGCGAGCTCCTTGGGATGGGAAAAACTCCTTTCCATTTCTGCATTCTGTGTAGCTTGTAAGAGGCTGAATGTTTGGTCTCAACATCTCTTAGGTGGTGATATCCTGAAATATGTAAGGTGTGAGAGAAGCATCATTCATCCCTATGTGCCATACCTGCTCCTGGGGGGTCATGGGTTCAAATTCCTTGGTCAGGGGGTGTTGAAGGCACAATGCAGTGAAGAAATTTGGAGGAATATGTCAATGTTCTTGGTGTGCTGAGATGTTGAGTGCATTGGGAAATCAAGCCCTTTTACCATGTCTCTTGATAGGCACAAAAAAAGTCTCTAGAAGTTTGGGCTCTGTGTCCAAGTGCTCTGCAGTCTACAGGCTGTGGGCTGGGTGAGAGGTCTTGAGGCACCAAAATCCTGGTCCAAATGTCTCACACCAGTAAAATTCAAGTGCTGTCCAAGGGAGAGCAGGATCTGGCTCACAGGGAAGGCTGAGAAAACCATCTCCACCTGAAGGTCCTGGCCCAGGCAGAGGCATTGGGCTGGCAGGAGGATGGCAACGAGTCGCAGGCAGAGATTTGGAGCTGCTCGGCCCCTGCTCTTGTGTGTTTGTGTCTCCCCTCAGTTCCCACGCCTCTGCACTTCCTTGTTTAGCCCAGGCCCGGAAGCAAAACTGCTGAAATGCAAGGAGGAAAGTCATTCTCATGGTGTTTCCAGTCCAAACAGAACCAGGAGGGACAGAGGAAATCTCATGAGAAAGCTTGACACGTTTCCAGCCCGGTCCCGCTCAGGGCTGTTGAGCTTCTGGTGTTTCATCTGAGGTTCTGGGTCTGGGGTTTTCACTACATTTCCTTGTGCCTGGAAGTCTCACAGCACCAGAGCATCAGCAGTGTTGGTGTCCAGGATCATCCTGCAGTCCCTTGGAGCTTGGCTTTACTCTGCTTCAGCCCAGATACAACAAAAAATATTTGTTGCTTGTTCCCACCACGGATTGAGGATGGTGAGGCTGGGGATGACTTCTGCAAGCCAGAGCTCTTTCTGCAGGAGATGAAGTTCCTAAATCCTTCCCACTCAGATGGGGAATTTAGGGCCTGACCAGAGACTTTAAGTGGGAAATTGAGCTTAAAGTCCAGTGGTCTGCACTGGAACAGGCAATGGAATCAGACTTTTAGGTATCTTCTCAGATATCTATCTCCACATTTCACTGTGTGAGATATGTCGCCCATCAGGGAAAGAAGCTGGATGGAGGGGGATTGTCCTGGAACAGCTCTTTTGAATGCAGAGTCCTGGAAGTTGGCACCTCCCCTGTCTTGCTGATGCTCCCATCAGATTTGGCATTGCAGAGGAAGCCTCCTGATTGTGTGGGAGTGGAAGGTGTCTGGAGATAAGAGGAATGAATGCTGCACCCAGGTAGTGTCAAACATCATGCTAGAACATGCTAAAAGCACCTCTTGGTCTTGGGATTGTGTCTGCTGATGCCAGGATGGTCAGATCTGGGCATTGCTATCTCATCCAGAGCAACTCTATTCTCCTTTCTTGCTTCAATCCTCTAGATTCCTGGTCTTGTTTGTCTTGATTCATAGAACCATTTTGGTTGGAAAAAATCTTTAGGATCACCCAGTACTGCCAAGGCCACCACTAAACCCTGTCCCTCAGCACCACATCTACATTGCTTTTACATTCCTCAGGGCTGGTGACTCCACCACTGCCCTGTGCAGCCTCTTCCAGTGCTTGACAACCCCTCCAGTGAAGAAATTTTTTTCCTAATTTCCTAATATCCAATCTAAACCTCCCCTGGCACCACTTGAACCCATTTCCTCTTGTCCTATCACTTGTCACTTGAGAGAAGAGACCAACTTCCCCTTCTCCACAAACTCCTTTCAGGCAGGTCCCTTTCCAGCACCCGTCCCTGCTGGTTACTTGCAGACCATGCTAAAACAAAATGTGTTTCCTCACATCTTTACCTTTAAATTTATGCCCTTTTGTTGCCCCTGGGTGCTGGTAGTCACCAGGTGTGTCCCCAGCTTTTATTCTGCCAAAGCATCAGTGATGAATCCCTCTGTCAGGGACAGAGATAATCGTGGGATAATTTATAATTCCTACCCCATGCTTGGGGTAGGAAAGACCTCTGGGAGTTGCTTTTCTTTTTTTTTCAGAAGGAAGGCTGCTTGGTGGTTGGTTGGTTGATTTGTCCTGTAGTTTGCATTGGCCCACTTCCATTTCTGGCACTGAGGGACTGACTTTGGGGATAAATTTCCCCTCACTTCCAGAAAGCTCAGCAGCCTGAAGCAGATTTCAGCTGAGAAGTAGGAGAAATGCAAGCTCTAATTCCTCCCCTCTGTACCTGTGAGCAACTTGCCCCAAAGCAATTGAGAAAAAGAAAGAAAAAAAACACAACAAACCAAAAACCAACTTGGGAGCTGGGTTTCCTGCTTGCTGTCTTACAGGTCCCTCAAGAAGCTCCAGGAATGATGCTTTGTGTTTTCTCTGGTTGCATAAGGACCCCAGGGAGCCTGCTTTGACTATAAGTGCTTTATTCAAGTGTGTCTGATGGTCCCTGAGGCCACCTTAGCAGAGGTCTCAGTCACATCTCAAGGTACAAGGCACATGGAAACCCTGCAGGTGGCTGCTGGAGGATGAGTGGCACTCCCAATTTGTTCTTCAGTGCAGTCACATTTTGTCCCTTCTCCTCAGTCCAACCTTAGTGGAAATGCTCACTCTCCCAGGATGACAGAGTATGGAATATTTCACAGCTGGAATGCTGGTTCTGTCCCCAGTTCAAGAGAGACAGGGAACTACTGGAGAGTCCAGAGAGGGCAACAAGGATGACTGGGGGATTGGAGCATCTCTCCTGTGAGGAAAGGCTGAGAGAGCTGGGATTCTTTAGGCTGGAGAAGAGAAGGCTGAGGGGAGACCTTGGTAATGTCTACAAGTATCTAAAGGGTGGGTGCAAGGAAGATGGAGCCAGATTCTCCTCAGTAGTTCCCAGTGACAGGATGTGGGGCGATGGGCACGGTTAAATACTGGCCCAGCAATTAAACCAAATACCAGATGCTCTCTATTAATGCCCCTCCCCTCCCTGAGAAAGAAAGAAGAGAGAATAAGGGAGAGACTGATGGGTTGGAAACTAAACTACACAGCTTTAATGAAACAGTAATGATAAAGAGGAAAAATGACTAAATCTATACAAATATACAGGAAAATAGATCCCAGGTTCCTTTCCCCCAATAACTCTCCCATCCCCACTGAGGCTGCAGGGCAGCCCTGGGAAAGTCCAGGCTGGACTCCTGGGGTCAGCAGCAGTGGGGAGCTGGAGGCAGGAACACACAGATTCAGGCTGGCATGGATCAGGAGCACAGGCAGAGGAATGGATGGAATCCTCCCAGGATGCTGAAGGAAACAGGAACAGGGGAAGACAGGGAAGCAAGAAGGGAAGGAAGAAAAAAGCTGGAAGACAGGAAGTTCCATTTAACCATAATAAAGAAACGTCCTCACTATGAGGGTGACAGGCACAGGCTGCACAGAGAGGGTGTAGGTACTCAAAACCCACCTGGATTCAGTCTTGTTTCTAGGTGAGATCTGGTGTTCCAGGTGATCCTGCCTTAGTGAGAAAGTTAGACTAGATGATCTCTAGAGGTCCCTTCCAACTCTGACAATTCTGTGGTTCTGTGACTTGGCTGGGGAGTGATGAAGAAATCCTGAGTCCCCATTTCTCCAGCAAGATGAACAGAAGTTGTTTCAAATGTGATTGGAGTACCATAACTTGTTCCCACTGCTCTTCCCTCTTGGAGATTGATCTTGCAAGGAGCAATGGGATTATCTTTGGCTTAGAAAGGGGATTTCTGGCAGTCCTCATCACACTTGCATTGACCACCAAAAGAATGACTTTTTGTGTATCACACCTCCAAGTTGGTCAGGCCCGAACCACTGGGGCTGGGAAGTTCTGGGAAAAGAGTGTCCATTGCAATCAACCTTGTTCCCTAATCTTCAATTTTTTTATCTTATGGAGGGGGTGTTTCCAAGAGGATCTTAAGGAGGAACAATCCAGGAGTATGATGGCTGTCAGCCATCAAGACTCATCACAACTGAGAGCCCCAGACCTGCAGTCACAGAATCATAGAATGGTTTGAGTTGGAAGGGACCTTAAACACCATCTAATTCCAACCCCCCTGCATGGGCAGGGACACCTCCCACTAGACCAGGTTGCTCCAATCCCCATCCAACCTGGCCCTGAAACACCTCCAGGGAAAGAGCATCCACAGCTTCTCTGTGCCAGTGTCTCAGAAAGCTCATAGGAAAGTGCTTCATCATGATATCTCATCTCCCCTCTTCCAGTTTGAAATGGTTTCCCCTTCTCCTATCACTCCATGCTCTTGTAAAAAGTCCCTCTCCAGCTTTCTTGTAGCCCCTTCAGGTACTGGAAGGTCCCCAGCTCCCTCAGCCTGTCTCCACAGGAGATGTACTTCATCCCTCTGGCCATCTCATGACTTCCTCTGGACTCACTCCAACAGCTCCATGTCCTGCTGCATGGCTCACTATGGGCTGACCAACAGTCCTGAGCATCAGAGCAGGATTTGGCTCATGTGTTTTCCATTTGGGGCTCAGGAGATCCTATTCTTATGTGAATCCATTTCACAGGTGCTCCTTGGAATAGATAAACATCATGGACTTTTTTTTTTTAACCCATGGATGATGTTTACAATCAACAATATTTGGGGACAGGGCCAAAGCTGTTCAGTCCTGTAGTGATGCTGGTGACATGTTATTTGTGTGTCTGAAGTCAAATATTGTTTTATGGTCTGGTGAACTAGGTTTAGGAGTGAGATCCCAGTGCTCACTGTGGGAATATTTATCATAAGTGGGAATATTTAGCTGATTTTTTTTTTTTACTAAGAACCTGTAACAGAATGGTTTCCTGCTGAAGGTCAGGGATGATGCTGAGATATATCATGGGGGCAAGTTGTCCAGACATAGGAAAATGGGATTATAAGAGCCAAGAGAGGAAATATGGTAGGAAATATCTAGCAAGCACAGGACAGGCAATCAAATGACCTCATGAAAACACATGATGGGTAGCAAGGAGATGGGTGTCAGTCATTAGGGACTGATGAAGAAGAACTTTCATATCAATCAAATTCTCTTTGTGAGACTCCTTCTGAAAGGGGAGGTGCAGTAGCTGCCCCGTGCCTTGGTTCCAACAAGGTTTTCATCACTGATCTCCTAAAAGAGCAAAAGAAGTTGATTTAGATGCTTTTAACAAGGCTTCCAAGAAGGGAAGGTGATGGTGAGCATGGGTCTGCAGGGTGGATGAATGAATATAGAGAAAGTTCATTCAATCTGCAGGACATGCTAGGTCAGGAAAGACTGAGAATGGCACCGAAGGATGAAACTGGGATAGAGAGTGGCCTGAATGTGGTGAAGGAACCTCCTTGAAAAAGTGGG
This sequence comes from Calypte anna, assembly GCF_003957555.1. Taxonomy (NCBI): domain Eukaryota; kingdom Metazoa; phylum Chordata; class Aves; order Apodiformes; family Trochilidae; genus Calypte; species Calypte anna. The sequence continues at coordinate 147,672,982 of NC_044245.1, forward strand.
ATGAGATAGGAGTTGGGAGCTGCGTGGGGTGGAATAAGGCAGGAACACAAATAGAGAATGGGGAACAACCGGTTTGGGCAATGGGTTACCAGGGGAATGTGAGTCAGGAAATCCACCCCCTTTTGGAGAGAGCAAAGAGCACCCTGGGAGGTGTAAACAAGCCCAGAGCCCAGCCTGAAACTCCAGGTTTAGTGCTCAGAAGTGGGGCAATGTATTTATGGCTCTACGTCTAGAAAGGTGTGATGGAAAGACCTGGGAAATCTGACCCAGGAGGAAAGGTTTGGAGAACTGGGGTTTTCCACTTAAAGGGGAGAAGCACAGCCTCCTGGGTCATCAGTGGGATGTAAAAGGCTGCTGCATACCCAAAAGAAATGCTGATCCTGTCTGTTGAATATCTATTAAAAATGCATGCTGAATTCTCCTGAGTTTAAATTTAGCTTAGTTCAAGAAAAGAGGACATTCTTCTGGGAACTGGAGTAGTATACACTTAATTAATGCTAATGAGCACTGCAGGATATAAGAGAGATTTTGTCTGCAAGGTGTTCCAGCCACACTTAACTCAGTGTGGACATCTGGGCTTTGACCAAGCAGTTGCCAAGCAGGGGTGGAGGGAAGTACTAATTACAGGGCCTACCATAACTTTTATTCCTGCCTCTGGTCAATATTATGCTCATCGTCAGCAGAAACCTCTTGGGAACTTTGCTTTTTTTCTTTTATTGAATCTGGCTGTTAAAACAGAGCTATGTCCTTCATTATGAAATAGCACATGGAGTAAAGGAACTTGTATTTTTCTTTAGGTCTCAGACTGAGCCTGTTGTGAACTGATTTGCAGCTCCAAATGGCTTGAGACATAGGTGGCATGGTTTTGGGAGGTGGGTTGTTTTTCTTCTGCCTGACTGTGCCCCTACCAGATGTGAAGAGATAAATCAGGGTGTGGAGTGTCTGTCCCTATTAAACAAGTGGTGAGGACAGGGAGCAGCCATCCTGAGCACTTCTCCAGGGGAAGGTGATGAGCACATCCCTGTAAATTCCTGTGGGTACCTCATCTCCACCAAGGATGCAACCAAGAAGTGTCCTCATGGCCCTGTTCATATGCAAGGCTTTGAACTCTGAGATAAATGAATATTCTTGTCCCTAATGAAGAGAATATAAAATGCTTGTAGCTCTATGGACCTGCTGTCCAAATCCTGCTCAGGTGGTGCCAGCAGAAAACAGCCCCATGGTGCAGAGTCTCAAGACCTCTTTGCTATTCTAGGTATGGATGTCCAACAATTTCTGGTCAAGGAGGAGCATCTTCAAGCTCTTATCCAAACCTTTTATAGCCTCACTGGGTAAGTGGCATCTTAGGACTGGGAGTGGTGGCCATGGCAGGAGATTCCTCAGATGTTTGGGCTGTTCTGCTGCCAGTTCTGCAGATATGGAGGAGAACTACACAGGATGACAGCACTCGGATGTGAAAACAGGAATGCAATAAATTAATCATGTTTTGGAATCAACACAAACCAATTTTAAGACAATTAAGTATCTTGTTTTCTGCACTGGGAGCTGTTGCATCGGATTTGTAAAGGTCTGTCCTTGGTTGCCAGTTCCAGAAGCTTTTTCAGCCTGGAATAGAGAGGCTCTGGAGAGAGATGATAGCAGCTTTCCAGTGCCTGAAAGGGCTGCAGGAAAGCTGGATAAGGCCTTTCACAAGGGCATGGAGTAATGAGACCAGTGAGAATGGTTTTAATATGGAAGAGGAGTGATTTAGATTGGATATTAGGAAGAAATTCTTTCCTGTGAGGGAGATGAGGCACTGCCCAGAGACGTTGTGGATCCCCCCTTCCTGGAAGTGTTCAAGAAGAGATGAGATGGGACTTTGAGCAACCTGGTCTGGTGGGAGATGTTCCTGCCCATGCAGGGGGGTTAGAACCAGATGACCTTTAAGGTCCCATCCAACCCAAACCATTCTGTGATTCTGTGGTGTGTTTAACACCAGGCATGTGCTGAAGAGCAACCTATTTCCTAGGGTTTTTTCTCTCCTTTTGCTGGGTGACTTCATCCACTCAGCTATTCTGATAAGGCAACAAGAGAAGTCTCCTGTCCCTCCTGCATCTCACAGGGTCCAGAATAACAGTGGCTCTGTGACCTGGCTTTCGTTTGCCAGTGGAGCTGGAGAGGAGCTGACAGAGCCTTGGCCTCCTCTGCCTCCTCCTCCTCCTCCTCTTCTTCATCCCCAGGAGCTGGGACTTCCTGTGGTTTGGCAGGAATTCTGTAAACATCTTTCCCAAAATGCCTCCCTGCCTCCCCCTGTCATTACAAGAGAGGAAACACTGCAGCCAGGAATGTGGAAGGGGATTTCCATCAGCTTTAACGAGGTCCCCTTCATCCATCCACTGAGCTGGGGGATGCCAGGATTCCTCTTGCTAGCCCTGGTCAGCCCTGAGAGAGATCTTGACCCACTTTGGCTGGGACAGCACCCAAATAACACCAGGGGTGGTTCCCAGCATGGGGCTGCTCAACTGGCTCCATCCCAGCTTTGCAGCCTGGTGGCCACCTTCCAAGGGTTTTGCCTCCCCTCCTTTTGCAAAGGGAGAAGAAGGGTGGGAGAAGCATTCCTTGGAGGAGAAGTCGTGGGAAGGAGGAGACCTCCAGCCAGGGGAACAGGGGGGTGGGAAGCTGAACACCCCGGGTGCCTGACAAAATAGTCCAGGCACCTCTGCATCATCTCTGAGGACCCATCCTCCTGGCCATGGACCTGTGGCATAGGACATTTCAACTGTACCCTCTTCTTGCCCAATCAGGGATGTGTCCTAGTGGGGAAGCATCTCCAAACCCTTCAGCCCCCACTAAAAGGCCTCCTGGAACAGGTCATGGACCTTGCAGAGAGCTAAGCATCTAGGTCTGGGATCATCCTGTGCGTTTGGACTCTGCTTTGTTATAGGCAACTAATGACTGCTGTCCCACAAATCTGTGGGGGGCTGTGGAGACCCTTCTCCTACCCTAACTTTTCCAGGTTGAGGTATCAGATCCTGAGATGCAGGCATTTTTCCTGGCTCTGGAAGCATCTCCAGGTGCCTGGAGAATGCGACCTCCTGAGATTCCCCCCCAACTGGAATCCTCTGGTGGGGAGGAGAATGGGCTGTACACAACTTTCCCGTGTGGGGACCAGGAGATGGGGACAGGCAGTAAATGCAGTGCATGGGTGACATCTAACGTCATACTGGGGTAACACAGGCCTTTTTTTTCCAAGCTTAACCCTACTAATTGTAGGGACATGAGTGAGCAGGAGAATCAGGCCCATTTGGATCTAAAAATTCACCTTCTTTCCAAGGGAAGGGAAAGAAGGATCATTTTCTTGCAGTGTTTCACTCCCAGCTTCATGGCAGGGACCATCATCCCTCTGAGCTGCTGCCATTCTGGTGGGACCTGGCCCAGGTTCCCCTTCCTGGGGACCATCACCCTTCCTAAGTGACATTTGGGCACCTCAGCTGTGCCTCCAGTGAGGGGCAGCCTTCCTCCTCCTTCAAACCTCTCCCACTTCCCCACCATCCCTGTCCCACATTGGTAGCAACAATCAGCTGATCAGAGCTAATTTTTCACAATCCAAGAGAACTCACCAATTTGTTTGGTTGCTTTTTTTTAGGGTGGGTGAGAAGAATCTTCAAAGGTTTTACTTTAAATTACTTAAAATTTACTTCTAGGGTTTCACCTATAAATAATTCAGACTCACAAAGCTGAGACTGTGTTTAGAAAGAAAGTTTTTGAGGTCTGCTTGGCACTTGTCAGCCCACACCTGGAGTGTTGTGTTCAGTTTTGGTCCCCTCTGCACAAAAAGGATGTGGACAGAGAAGAGCCACAAGGATGATCAGAGCACTGGAGCATCTTCCACATGAGGAGAGGCTGAGAGAACTGGGTTTGTTCAGCCTTGAGAAGAAAAGGCTTAGGGGAGACTTCATTAGGATGTTCCAGTACTTAAAAGGGGGCTACAAAGAAGATGGAGACTCCCTATTTACAAGGAATCCCATGGACAAGGGGCAATGGGCACAAGTTGCTCCTGGGGAGATTTGAACTGAACACAAGAGGAAAATTTTTCCCTCTGAGGACAATCAGACACTGGAATGGCCTCCCAGGGGAAGTAGTGGATTCCTCCAATTAGGAAAGTTTGAAGTCTCAGCTCAATGGGTGCTGAGACATCTGATAAAAGGTCCAATATCAGAAGGGTTGGACCAGAGGACCCTTGAGGTCCCTCCCAACCTGACATTCTCTGAAGTGCTGTAAGGGAAATCTCAGCACTGATGATGTTTTGCTTGATTACCTCCACTTTTCAAGCAGTAATTAATATTTGACTTTCTGCCTTGCTTTGGGAGAAGATATGTGCATGAATGCTCCTCGACATAAATATTTAATTAAAAAAACTTTGCAGGAAAGGAAAGAGCTGTGAAAGGGGAGTCGTAGACACTGCCTCTTCCCAGGATTGTGGGAACTGCTCCCTGTATTTACTGCTACCATCCTGGAAGATGTCCAGGCTGAGAACTGTTCCCGTCTCCCTGCTTCATTAGGTAATCACAACTAGACACTAATCAGCAAGACTCTTTCTCTGTAATTAGTCTAATTGGGGGATGCAATTCAATTTGAGCTGTGGTTCCCAGTTTACACTTAGGCTCAACTTGGCTGCTTCTCTTTCAAACCTGAAGAAAGCTTTTTCTGGAGGCTCTGGTGATGTTGCTCTGCTGGAGGACTCTGACTGCCCCTGGTGAATCCCTAGAGAAGACAGAGCTCTGCAAATCACAAACCTCAGCACCTTCCTGGACCTCAGTGTAATTTCTGGTTGAACTGACAGGGATATTTTATTTCCTGGCAGCCTTTCCTGATGTGAGAAATGAGGATGACAGAGAGTCTGTTACTTTCCCAGGTAGATAAATGTTCTCTTGGGCACATGGTAGCTTGGATCTTCTGTTTTGTGATGCTTCTCTGCTCAGAAAAAAGGTCTGGGACACCAGAAGTCTTTCTCCTTGCATGATCAGAATGGTTTGAGTTGGAAGGAACCTTAAAGATCATCCAGCTCTAACCACCCTGTACGGGCAGGGACAACTTGCACCAGACCAGGTTGCTCCAAGCCCCATCCAACCTGGACTTAAACACTTCCAGGGATGGGGCAGCCACAGCTTCTCTGGGCAACCTGTGCCAGTTTCTCACCACCTGCATACTAACCAATTTCTTCTTAATGTCTAAGCTAAATCTACCCTCTCCTAAGTCATTAACCCTTCATCTATCACCCCATACTCTTGTACAAAAGTCCCTCCCTAGATTTCCTGTAATGATGCAATTTGGTGATATCAACATCTCTGATCCTTCCCCAAACCATTCCTGGGGTTTAGCCAGAGTTTGATTTTTGTTGAGAAATTACATGGCAAATCTCAGCTCTTGTCCCTTAAGTTCAGTCCTTCTTTCCCTTCAAAACCAGGTGGTTTCCTCCATCCTGCTTCTGCCTGCCAGGATCATTGATGAACCTTTTCCCAACTCCCTTTTCCCAGGATTTGTCTCCAGGCAATTTCCCAGAGCCATTGTGATGGTCCTGCTCCTGCTGGAGTCACCACATTAGGAGGGCAAATCAAATCAAAGGATGGATGGAGATGTACAGCTCAGCACAGGTGTTCTATCAGCCCAGAATAAGGGGAATAACAGCTTTTTTTTTTTACTTTTTATTTTTTTTAAACTTTTTAACTTTTTATTTTTTAATTTTTTAATATTTTTTTTTTACTTTTAAATTTCTTTTTCCTTGGTGTGCTATGCTGAGGGGGGGCTGGAGCCTTCACTTTCCCAGAGGCTGTTCTGGAGAGCTAAATGAATTTTGTTAGTGTTTAGATTTTCAGAAACTGCTGCAGAGCCCTGGGGAGCCCCTTGCAGCCCCATCAGTGGCTCAGTGATGCTGCAGCTCATTGAGCTCAGGAAAACAAGCACTGCCAGGACCAAAGCAAACCCTGACTGCTCCTCTCCTGCATAATGACAGTAATTAGTGCTTCCCAGCATTTTGCAAGCATTAGTTAATTATTCCTCAGAGCTTCCTCTGGGAGGAGAGTTGTTATTTTAAAGTGTGTTTTATGCAAGAGGAAACTGAGGCAGCAGATTTAAGGTTCTTGCAAAAGGGATGGGGATGGGGACAGAGGCCAGGACTGGGGCTGCTGTCCTGAACATGTCCAAAACTTCACTCTTTACCCTAAGCCCATGGAAACAAGTTTGATTTGCACAATCAAATAATGCATTTCCTCGTGCTGGAAGGGTTGTTTGGATTGGAAACAACATTTTTTATTTTTAAAAATTGGGCATTTGCCTTAACCCACCAAACGAAACATTTTATTTGTTTATTTATTTATTTATTTTGCCTCCAAACTGGCCATTTTTGGAAAATGAAAACCAAGGATATTTTTGGCTTTCCTGTTGCTGCTCTCTGATTTCCACCCTTTCCAAGCAAAACTGAAGAAATTGGGAAAAGGAGACACCACAAAGCATCCAACTGCAAACACACAAAAAGGAGGCTAAAAAAAAAATGCTTCATGTGCAGGTTATTGGGGTGCAAATCCCTGTTCTTCAAAGCCCACACACTGGAATCAGCTACGAAGCTGCTTAATTCTTCCCTGTTGGTTTTTCTTTAGCAACTCCAGTGTTTTGTATGGCAAGTTTTATTTTGTGTTTGTTTTTCTTTTTTTCAAGCCAACAGTTTATTTCTCCTAATCTGGGTTGATTCACTGAGGTTTTACTGTCCCATAAAGTCCCTTAATTTCTGGGAGAAAAAACCCTGCCCCCCACCTTGCTCCAACCTCCTTTCAGGCAGCTGTAGAGAGGGAGAAGATTTCCCTTCCCTCAACCTCCTTTTCTCCAGGCTGAACACCCTCAGTTCCATCATCTTCTTCTCCTTCTTGTTCTCCAGACCCTTCCCCAGCTTTTGCCCTTCTCTGGACCCACTCCAGCTTCTCAATGTCCTTCTTGGAGTGAGGGCCCCAAAACTGGACACAGGACTTAAGGTGCAGCTTTCTCAGTGCCAAATACAGAGGAGGAACCATTTATCCACCTGGTAGAGGAAATTTTGTCTCAGCTCTCCTTGGCACTCATTGTGAATGATGCTGTGATGCCACTCATGTCCCCAGTCCTGTCCTTGCCTTGCTGCTGATGCCATCTCTTTGCACCACAGACCTGATGGGGACAGTCATCATTTGCCTGATGTTTTTTCCCTGGCTTGGAGCAGGAGACAATTTGGAGCCTCTGAACCTCGCCATGGCAGGGACTGGAAGTGTCACTCTTTCTTGTAAAGATGTTCAAGGAGTTGGTGACCACCAGGGATGGTGGAGTTGAGGCACAGCACTGCAGAGGAGGTATCCCAACCCGTTTTTTGGCCTCTGGTCCTTTGAACACATCTGGGATTAAACTTCTCATAGAGAACAGGATGTGAACTGGCATCTGAGGGATGGCAGCTGCTTCTCTACCCCTCTCCAGTGCACAAAGATCCCATTAAAGGAGCTGAGCTGGAGGGAGTAATGAATTGGTGTAATGCAGTTATCTGCTGAGCAGGTTCCTTTGAGCTCATTTCCTTCCAGCCCATAAGTAGAGAGAGGCTAAATTGCCATTTGAAATGTTATTTTGTGATGTTACTTTGCATTCTGCAATTCAGTATTTGGTGGGGTTTTTTTATCCCTTCACTGTCCTAATTACATTCCTATTTTGACTGCTTCATGTTTGTAGATTATCTTAATCATGTCAAACTTATGGTTTTTGAGCTCTTCTTTGTTCTTCTTTTAGGAGAATAACAAGTACAATAACAGCTTTTCTTACTGCAAAAGGATCTATATCTCTGTTTAAGTGGAATGGCATTTGTTACCTTTTTTTTGGGTGCAGAGATAATCCTCAGACACAATCTCTCCAATTCTTCCTCCAATATTTTCTTATTTTTATCAATAGGTTTCTCACCAGGCACTAAATGTAGATCAGATTTCCCTGGGGGATTTCTTTTTATCAGTATTTCTAAGAAATAAGAGCAAGCCCACTGATAGGGAAATCCAGATGTCTTGTTAAAGATAAGGACACCTTTCAGAAGAATAATTTCCTTATTTATTTTTGAGGTGGAACATAAAGAAAATGAAAAAACAAACAAACCAAAAAAAAGAAAACCCCAAAGCAACAACAACAACAAAAGACCTCTATAACCCTTTTTTCCACCCTTTTTATTGTGACCTGCAGAGCTGACGTCTGGCCTTTTCTGGGTGTGTGAAGGAGGTAGAAGGATGGAGACAGCAGAGTGATGGTAGGCACAGGGCAGCAATCCAGGTCGTTCCTGTGGGACAGGCAGGATTTTGGTTACAAACTGAGGATGCTGAGTTTCCAGGTTCATTTATGGATTACCCTAGGGTATCTATGAGATGCTTTTTGCCTCCACACCTCTGTTTTGGAGGGGCAGCAATGGGTGTTTTCAGTTTGTTTGCTGGAGCCCAAGGTTTTTCCTCCCTGTTGGTGACCTGAGGTCCGGGGTTATTCTCGGAGCAGGTTCAGGCTTTCATTGTTTCCAGTTGAAATGTTTTGGAAGGGGGACAAACTTTCACAGGCAAGCCCTGGATCTGTGCCCAGAAACTGGGCTGGGTGGACGTCAGCAGTTTTTGGTTCAGGGAGGGAGGTCGTGTGAAACTGCATCTCGGATCTGCCCACCCTGGCGCTCGCCCTCGTCTGCAGCCAAACCCAAAGACCTGGAGCCAAGGACAGAGTTTTTTTTTACCCAAGCTGTGCCCAGGATTTGCATCCTCTGCTGGGAGCCTCCTCCTGCAGATTGATGGGGTGGTGGATGATCACTTACCCCCTCAGAGCTCAAGTTGATCTCTTCTCAAGGGGATGCTGGTCCATTTTTTTTTTTTTTCACCAGTTTCATAGAATCACTGAATTGGTTTGGGATGGAAGGGAACTCAAAAATAATCCAGTTCCAACCCCCCTGCAGGGACTCACCCCCCTAGACCAGGTTGTTCCAAGCCCCATCCAACCTGGTCTAGAACACTTCCAGAGAGGGAGCATCCACAACTTCTCTAGTCCAGTGTCTCACCACCCTGACAACGAAGAATTTCTTCCTGATGTCTAATCTAATCTCCCCTCTTCCAGTTTAAAGCCATTAACCCTTATCCAATCACTACATGCCATTGTATAAAGTCAATTTTCCTTGGAGACCCCTTCAGGAACTGGAGGATCCCCAGGTTCCTTTTCCTCCTTTTCTGGGTGTTGGTTATGGCTCAGAATGCTTAATGGATGGAGACAGGCAGAGCATCTGGATTCCACCTGTAGCAGTCAGGGGATGCTTGTGGAGGGTGCTCTAAGGTTATGAGACTCATTGAGCATGTTCAAGAGGAGAGGCATGGGATGTGTGCCTCATTGGCTGAGTTCTGAATATTCATCAATGCAGAACCTTGACTTTCTCTGAGATGAAGTTGAGCAGCTTAAAAAAGCATCTCTTTCCGACATGAGAGCTGTTTATTCTGTTTTATTAACTCACTATCCCCAGTTTATTGCCCAGTAGAAGGGAATGTGCTCTCTTTTTCCTCCTTTAATTAGCCAAATTAACTTTATTTGCCAAGTAAACCTTTGCAATGAAAACACAATCTTTGTTATAGATTTCCATCCCCAGTAATTGATTTATGATTCGATAATAATAATTAAAAAAAAAAACCCAACAACCACAAACATTTAATCAACATGAAATGGAAAGGCATATGGTTGTTCTTTAAATAAGTCACAGCAGAATTTTTCCCTGCCTCATGTACCAGTCTTGCCTGTTCAGGCAATGTGCAGCAGGGAGAGTAGGAAGAAGGCATCCATCCAGTGTTTTTTATTTCTGGTGGAGAAGGTAAGATGTTTGGCACATTGTTTTGGAGGTGAAGAGATACCCAGATTAACCCCACAGAGCATGAGGCTGATGTGACTCTGATTCAAGCATCTCCATCCCCCCCCAGGTTGCTTCTCTTGGTTGTTGCAGTCAACTTGGGCAAGTCTCAGCATTGGGCTGGAAGGATGGAGATATCCAACTGTGGGAGCTGGAACTCAGACCCTGGAGATCCAGTCTGTCCTCCCACTCAGGAGTCACCCCACAGGCTTTGGATGGGTGACCCTCACCCCACTTCTTGACAACAGTCAGCCCCAGGGGCTTTGGGCACCATGGGTTGTTCTTGGAACAGGGTATTTGAGTTGCTGAGGGCTTTCTTGCCTTTTTCAGATTCCCACCTCTCTCCTCAGACTAAACTTCTTTTAAATGGGAGATGGAGGACGTTACTTACATTACTTATATCCATGGTTTGGGAAGCCTGTGTTTCCTAGTGTGGTACCAGACTTCCACTGTGCAGTGTGTTAATATCTAAGAGGGTAGTAACAGTGTGGTGATAAAATGCTTTATCCAGACCTCTTTGTCCTGGTTTGGGCCAGGATAAAGGGGATTTTCTGTCTTGGACTTTTGCTTTCAGCTGAGTCTCTTGGAAGGAGCTGCACTTGCTGAAATGAACAGCAAGTTTCTCAGGCAGTGTCTGCTGCTGGGACTGATCCCACTCGAGGTTTAGAGTTCCAGCTGGAGAATGGGGTGCAGAACCAAGGCCACTGCTCAGCTCTGAGGAACATTTTGCCCTCTGGAAGGAGAAAAGGAGTCAAGAGGTCCCACCTGCAGCCCTCCTTTGGGGAGGAACAGACAAGAGAAATGGCCAGAATTGACCAAACAGAGGATTCCATCCCATACACCTCATCTTCAGGATAAATTGGAGGGATGACGAGGGTCAAAGCCCTTCCTGCTTCCCCTTCTTCCCCTGTTCCTGCTTGCTTCAGCATCCTGGGAGGATTCCATCCATTCCTCTGCCTGTGCTCCTGATCCATGCCAGCCTGAATCTGTGTGTTCCTGCCTCCAGCTCCCCACTGCTGCTGACCCCAGGAGTCCAGCCTGGACTTTCCCAGGGCTGCCCTGCAGCCTTGGTGGGGATGGGAGAGTTATTGGGGGTAAGGGGGGAGGAACGTGGGATCCATTTTCCTGGATATTTGTATAGATTTAGTCATTTTTTCCCCTATTTATCATTCCTGTTTCATTAAAGCTGTGTAGTTTAGTTTCCAACCCATCAGTGTCTCTGCCTTATTGTCTATCCTTTCTTTCTCAGGGAGGGGAGAGAGATTAATAGAGAGCATCTGGTATTTGGTTTAATTGCCAGGCCAGTGTTAAACCCTGACACTATTATAAACTGCCAGTTTAAGGGGTTCCTCTGCCATCCCATACCTGTGATCTCCTGATCCTTGGGGCGAGGGTGCCTTAAAGGTGTTTGTGCAACAGAAGGACAGAGTTACCTTTAGAGGTACTGACCCTGCAGGGTGGCACATAAGAAAAGTCAAGCAGTGTTGGAACAGGGCATGGGAGGACCAAGGCCAGCAGGATGGCATTGCTCAAGGACCTTGTGCTGGCCATGTGTCCCATCCAGACAGGGCTGTAGAAAGAAGGGACACTGGTAGGTAGCATGGCAAGAGTCAGAGAATCAGAGAATGGCTTAGGTTGGAAGGGACCTTAGAGATCATCTACTGCAATCTCCCTGGCATGGGCCACGGGCAGGGATGCCTCTCATCTAGAAAAAGTTGCTCAAGACCTCAATCAACCTAGTCTTTAACTTTTCCAGGCAGAGGGCATCCACAACTTCTCTGGGCGACCTGTTCCAGAGTCTCACCAACCTTGTGCTAAAGAACTTCTTCCTAATATGCAGTCTAAACTTATTCTCCTTCAGTTTTAGAGCATTTTAAAACCATTTCCCCTTGTCCTGTCTCTGGACACTCTTGTGGAAAGTCCCTCTCCAGCTTTCCTGTAGGTTCCCTTTAGTTACTGAAAGGCAGCTATAAGGTCTCTCTGGAGCCTTCTCTTCTCCCAGCTCCTTCATCCTCTTCTCCTGTAGCTCAAGGTTAGCAGAGAAACTGCTCCTTCAAGATGTTCTGGAAGGAGTTAAAATAAGAGCAAGCAAACTAAAGGCATTTCCTAGCAGGGATGGAGATGAGGGAACTAAAATAACAACATGAGTTGCTGCTGTGTAGTCAAGGACCAATCTTTCATCAGAGAAGGGCAGAACTAGAAATTGAGGTGAAGTCCAAAGTTCATCTCTGACTTTCCCCAACTCACTCCTGCACCTGTGGAAAGAGCTGTGGGACAGAAATGGCAGAAACAGAGGGACAAGGGGAGTGAGAACCCAAAAGCTGCTGTACAGGGCCTACCCAATGTTCATATAATTCCATTGTCTAAACCCACACATAGCAGAATTTATCTGCAAAGTTTTAGCATCATAGAATCATAGAATGGTTCAGGTTGGAGGGGACCTCAAAGATCATCCACTCCCACTCAGCTTTTAGAAACACCAGGTTGGAAGGGAGGACATGGATGGGACAGGGAGGCAGTGGCTGGGGATGTCCCTTTCTCCCTTTCTCCCATGCAGCATCTTATGGATGGGCTGAGTGATGTCTGGAGAACCAGATCATGTGGCTGGGACTTTCAGGCACTGAGAGGGGAAAGAAGAAGCCTGAAGGGACAGACAGGGGACTGAAGTCAACTGCTGTATCACCCTGGAGTGTCAAGGAGCATCCTGGTGGCCAGAGATGATGAGCAACCACATAGCTGCAGCAGAAAAGAGCTTTTGGGTCTAGCAAGCCTAGCTCTGCAAGGAAGAAAATACTATCTTAATGAGGAGTGTGTCTGTGTTGCCTCAGGGCAAAGAGTTTTATTTTCCTCCAGGGATCAAAACGTGTTGCAGAACCTCATAATTCCATTGTACTCAACAGGAGTCAGAGGAAATAGCTATGGCTGTGTCCAGGCCATGCTGCTAAACTTCAGCTAGAGGAGCCTATTAAATAGGTATTGACTAATCTGAACCCAGCGGTTTTACTGCTGCTGTATTAACTTTTCCCAGCTCTGACCCATGGGGAGCTTTGTGTTCCCTTTGTGTATTTACCACCTTAATTTGCTGCATTTCCTGTAGCATCCATACTGTGATCTGTAAGACCTTCAGTGCAAAGAGGATGAGTTAGATGGGAAGAAGGTTTTAGTATCAAGCTACCCAGGACATGGTTGGGGTTGGGAAGAAGTAGTTCCCACCTCTGTTCACACCCCAGTGTGCACTCAAAACTCATATATATATCATAGAATCACAGACTGGTTTAGGTTGGAAGGAGCTTAGACATCATTTACTCCAACTTCCCTGCCCAGGGGTCCTATTGAATGTTTTGTGGCAGGTGAGACTGAAATCACAGACTTTGCCTGCAGGCCTTTGCTTCCTGGCAAAAGTGCTCCAGTGTGGAAGCAAAGAATTGTCCTCTAGAAAAGTGCAATCTTCAGAGGTGACCTCCACCCCCCTGGCACTGCCCCACAATAATCTGCAAAAATGCAGCTTTTTCACTTGGCTCCACAGGATCCTGGTAAGGAATTCACTGGAGGAGGTGGGGATCAGAGAGGGGAGAGAGAAGAAAGGAGGATTTAGCTGAAGAGATGCTCTCTTTTTTTGGCTAATTTGAAAGCTCAGATCTCTGGGCTCTGTGCCTTCTTTGAGCCATTTTGATGAAAGCTTCTTAACTGGTTTTATTCTTTTTGCTTGGAAATTTATTTTTGTGCCATAACCTTTGTGTAGCAAATGCTACACAAGCACTCAGAGAAACTGCCAGGTATGAAGTCCTGGAGCTCCAGCTCCTGCTTCCAGCAGTCTTTTTCTTTCCCTCAGTTTCCTTCTCTATTAGATGGAGATAATAATTCTTTTCTGATTATATTTTACCTGTTATTAACGTGTATTTTGGCATGGCCACATCCATGGAATTGGTAGGTTTTGGCCTGTGTTGTAAGACAAAATAAGTCCCAGGGGAAGGGGTTAATTCACTCTCTGGAAAGATTTCTTGCTGCCAGTAACTGTCTTGTCCTGGGAATGAGAAATTCAGCAATTCTGAGCCTTTGATTTCAAGCTGGGGTGGTTTATTTTTTTCACCCCTATCAACCAGCTCAAGTTCACCTTCACCTCCAGCACAACACAGAGGTGGGGCTGGGAATGACCTGGGTTTTAGGTCACTGGTGGCCATTTGATGCTGACTCCACAACTGATGTGTTCTCTCTCTCTGAGATAAGAGGAACAGAGCTTTTGTGCTCCGACTTCTCCCTTGCTGAGCTGTCAGGCTGGGCTCAGCATCCTGAGCTGCTCTGGGAAGTAATGAAGTGAGAGAGCCATTATTTTGGCCATCAGCTTCACCCTTCTGACTCCCAGGGGGAGTTTGCAAACCCTTCATCATTGGGGTCCTGACTCTGCATCCCTCTTCTTGCTCTGCAGCTGTTCCTGCCATGCCAGAGCTCTGAATGCTGAAGGGCAGTGTCTGAAGCAGATTTTTCTGATGGTGAAAATACAGCTGAGGATTCGTTTTAATTTTTTAAGGAAGGCCAACTGGTCCTTCAGGCAATATTTTTGCTTCATTTCTAAAGGCAGGGGTAAAGGAAAAAATGGTTTTGCAACTAACAAGCCTGCTTATTGTCGTTTTTATCTCTGCTTTGTGAAATAACTCATTAATATCTGCACTTTGCTCTGCAAGAATCAGATAAGCCCCATCTTCTGTGTGACCAGCTCTTCAAAACCCTCACAGAAGTCCCTTTCTATAACTCTTGAAGAGTGTGAGTAGGTGTTTCATGTAGCCTTTTAAATATTTTTCAGCCTACTTGACTCAAAACTGCACTTGGGAATGTAGTTCAGGGGTTAAAGTCCCTCCTTAGCCCCCTTCACAGACCTCAGGATTTATTCAGCTGCCAAAGATTTCTCTGATCTCCAAGTCCTTTGCAGAGACTCCACTTGCCCAAACACAGCTACCCTCCTATGGGGATGGCTTGAACATCAATGTTCTGTACTCGAGGGACAATTAATATGGCAAAAATTGCAGAAGGAGTTCCCTGACACTGTGCATGAGGTGTGGAGTGTTATCCAGTGTGATCACCCTGCCCCTGATGGGTCCCACATGGTGGTGTTGTCACAGAGACTTTTTTTTTGACCCGAGTACCATATTCATCTGCTTTTAGTTTCTTCTGAAAACTATGGTCTGAATTAGAAAAGATAATTATGAGTCTAGTAAGAAAGGTTTACCAGTTCTTCTAACATTCAGGAGTTTTACCAATATGTTTTTAGGCAGCTCTAGAGGAGATGGGGAGCCTGAGGCCTGGCCAGGGACAAACAAAGCACTGGTGTCAGGGAATAAGAAGGAAAAGACCATGAGGACAGGGTAGGGTGATTTTAAATTATCTGGAAGCCTTCATGTTACTCCTCTTCCCTTCTCATTGAAGGCAGGGACTTAGAAGGATGTAAAAGAGACTTTTAAGACACTCAAATTGCTTTAGACATTGTAAGCAACTGAGAATCCATGGATGAAGATTCAACCTTAGAAGATGAGGCAGAAGCTGTCTGAGCTACTGCTACAGCTAAGGATCATCTTTGTTCTGCAGAAGAGAAATAAAATCTGATATCATTGTTTCCTGCAACTCCAGTCTGGTGATGCAAGTTTCTCTTTAAAAAAAGAATTCTTCCCTGTTTTAAGCTTATCAAGTGATGAAACTGATTCATATTCTCTGATAAGTGTGAGAGATAACACATTTATGATGTCCAAAGGGTACCAAGATGTGCACCCACATGAGCTCTGCAGCAGGATTTAATCTGCAATGTCAGAGATATTAATGTCTTTTGATAACTTGCAATAGCTGAGCAAACTCCATTTATTAAGTGAAGTTCTAAGGCTCATGTCTGACTGACAAAGCCACTGGCATGGCAAAAATTTCTAGGTGTGTGTGTGTGTGTGTGTGTATAACCACATATTCAGACATTGGGGACAAGGCATGATCAGTGATGTCCCACCAAACATCCATGTCATTGCCATCCCATCCTTTGTAGCTCAGTAGCTCATTGCCAGGATGATCTCTTGGGATACCTCAGGGAAAACTTCCCATGTTTATGATCCAGAAGCACAGATGCTCTGTGCTAGCATGAGGTGCAGAATTATTCTGGTTGGAAAAGACCCTGAAGATCATCAAGCCCCACTCTTAACCCAGCACTGCCAACTCTACCACTAAACCACGTCCCTCAGTAGTACATCTTCATGTCTTTTAAATCAGGATGGTGACTCCACCACTGCTCTGGACAGCTTGTTCCAATACGGGAACCAGGGGTCTCATTTCTGTCTCGTGGAGGGCAGTGGTGCTTGTCTCCATCATTCAATTCTGCACCTACAACTTTATTCAGAAGATGGAAGGCTCTTCAAAATGCAGTGTTGGAACCCTGCTTAATCGTTTCAGAAAGATTCATTTTGGAGGCTGATACAAATTCTATTTAGTTTAGAAATCACATCCACATTTCATGCCTGAGGATTCATAATAAGAACATCGAGTGCTCCCAGGTGCAAATAAGGGCACGAGTGAACTTCTCATCATGAAATTACCTCTGAGGTTATTATTGACTAGCTTTTGTTTTTCCTGATCATTAATGTTGTTCTGCTTCTCTGGACAGCCTATTGGCATGGAATGCAGTTTGCACCCTGTGCAGCAAAAGCATGGAAGAGGCAATATAAATGTTAAATGAGTTAAGTGAGATGCATTTATTCAATGCAGACTTGCAAGCTTAAAATGTCAGGCTGGAATTTTGCTCAGAGAAAAGAAACAAGAAGTGACCCCAAAAGGATGGATTTGTTTTCCAGCTGCATTATACCTCATAAGATATCATGCTCTTGAGGACATTTAGGGACATGGTTTAGTGGGGCAATTGGCAGTGCTGGGTTAATGACTGGACTTGATGATCTTCAAGACCTTTTCCTACCAAAACCCTTCTATGATTCTATGATTTATGATTCCTTTTTTGAAAAGTTTTGCCTTCTTTATTTTGACAGTACATAGGTAGGATTCATTCAGCAAACATGGATGTTTAGTGCTCTCTGAGGTTCCTGGTGACATCCAAAAGTATCTATGGACCAGGCACTGGACTTAGGAGTGACCAACCCTTTCTTGGACTGAAAGCTGAAAGGCATTTTTGTTAGAGTGCATCATTCCTGAGGCTCAGCTGGAACTGTTCACCAGTGAAAGGACTTGGTGGTTTTGGTCTTCTTGTGCCATTTGATACATCCCATGGTACCCAAACTGCTTGCTTGGGGTTGGTAGAGAGAACAGAGGCCACACAGGAGAGCTGTGGCTGCCTGAAGATGTAGCTGGATGATCAGAGAGCTGGAGCAGCTCTGCTATGGAGACAGCCTGAGAGGGTTGGGGTTGTTCAGCCTGGAGAAGAGAAGGCTCCAGGGAGACTTTAGAGCACCTTCCAGTATCTGAAGGAGCTACAGGAAATCTGGAGTGGGACTTTTGACAAGGGCATGGAGTGACAGGACAAAGGGAAATGGTTTTAAACTGAAAGAGTGGATGTGATGAAGGGATGGAAACAAAATTCTCTGCATGGACGACTGGAAATTCCTGGAGGTGGCAGTGGCAGAAGCAGAGATTTCCCTTGTTCCTTCTTGACTGGAAGGAAAATCAGTATCAGTGGCATAGGCTATGTAGTGATGTTGAGCTTAGCTGAAAAAAACCCCACCATGGTAATTTCTTTGATCTACCACTTCTCTAAAAATCCCTGAGCTGCTTGCTCTGCCCTGTGACTGAAAGAAGCTGAAAACCTGGTAAAGAGAACTCAGCCCTTTACTGTGGCATCCTGAGTGTCCAAGTCCCCTGTGAAAGCCTCAAAGAGTCACAACTGGGAGGAGGCTCCAGACTTTGGGTTCACACTGGCATTCAAGCAAGAGCTGGAGCAAGTTCAGAGAAGGGCAACAAAGCTGGTGAAGGGTCTGAAGAACAAGTCCTGTGATGAGCAACTGTTCAGGGCTCCTCACAGCCCAGAGAAAAGGAGGTTGAGGGGAGACCTCACTCTCTATGACCACCTGAAGAGGTTGTAGTGAGGTGGGGGTTGGTCTCTTCTCCCAAGTAAGAGTGACAGGACAAGAGGAAATGGGCTCAAGTTGCACCAGGGGAGGTTTAGATTGGATTTTGGAAAAATTTCTTCACTAAAAGGGTTGATAGGCCCTAGAACAGGCTGCTCGGGGTTGTGGTGGAGTTATCATCCTTGGAGGGATTTAAAAGATGTTTAGATGTGGCACTTAGGAACATGGTTTAGTGGTGGGCTTGGGAGTGCTGGGTTAAAGTATTGACCTCATAATCTGAAAGACCTTTTCCAAACTATCCTCTGATTCTATGTGGTTATTTCACACATATCTGGAGAGCTGGAACTGCTTCAGGGACAGTCCACAGGCAGGACAGCACACAGCAGAATGAGATCAAAATGTCATTGACTGTTCTATACAACAGGCACCTGGAGAGGTTGGGGTTGTCCATCCTCTCTGTTTATCTCCTACCCTGACCGAGGGGTCAGATACCCCAGGAGGTCCTGGAAGTTTGCTACAGGTCCAAGGACAAACCAGAAGAGCAGTTCCTGGCCAGCTGTGGGCTGACTGTGCCCATTCTGACAAAGCCTGGGGACAGCTATTGGCTGCAAGGCCACACACCATCAAATCCCTTTTCCTTATTTGCAGCTCCCTGGGTTGATGCCATGGGTCTGAAAGTCACTTTCCCACAGTGGGATAAGAAATACAAAAATCCCAAATTTCCTTCTGCTCACAGAAGTGTGACAGCTTCTCCTTCTTATCTTCTCTCTTCCTCGATGCTCAGTGCAAGAGCAGATGTGGAGATGCAGTGTGGAATTCCATGGGAACACAGGTGGAGTTCCATGTGAATCAATCCCCATGTGTTACACCAGCTACTGGAGGGCAGGAAGGATCCTTCTTGCTGGTTTCAGCAGCCACCTGGCCTCTCTGTTTTTATTTGTCTTCCTGGTAGCAAAGTCCCTCATGGCTTCTTGTGTGTGCTGTCAAAGATGAAAAGAGCATCCAGCATTTTTTGGCATGAGCTGGGTGGATGGGTGCAGGAGAGCTATGGCAAGGCAGGATGTTCTTGGAGCTGGAGTTTTTCTTGGAAGCCAGCCCAGGATTTTTTGGGGTGGGAGCCAGTTTTACTGAAAGGTTCATGAACTCTTGGAGGACTGAGCCCATATTTCCTCTGTCAAAGCTCCTCACAGCTCTACTGGGACAGACTGGAGTATAGCACAGCTGTAACCATTCCAGGAGACGTTTTTGGCCCTGCAGAATTCAGCTTTGCTGTATTTGTCCATCATTGCTGCAGGTGACATGGGACAGTAGCACCCTGGGGCTGGTGTGCTGGGCACTGGGACTCGGTTGAGTGGGAATGATGCAGCCAATGTAGAGGAGTTACAAAATCTGGAGATTTCATCACAGCATCTCCACTGTTTTCTCAGCTATCCAGTGCCATCTTTTCATCCCTTTCCCTGTTCCACTCATTGGTTAAGCCCAGTACTCCTGTATGGTGATCAAGACTCACAGTCTGCAGATGTTGAGCTCTGCACTTTAGAGGATGCAAAACCATCTGGGACCACGTCTGAAGATACTGTAAGGCAGGGGGAGCTGACCCTGGTGAAATCTCAGAACCACAGAATGGTTTGGGTTGGAAGGGACCTTAAAGTTCATCTAGTGGGGACACCTCCAAGACCCATCCAACTTGGCCTTGACAATTTCTGGGGATGGGACATCCACAACATCACTGGGTGACATGGTCCAGTGTCTCACCACCCTCAAAGGAAAGAATTTCTTCCTGGTATCTAGTCTAAGTCTCCCATCTTAGAACTGTCCCCCCTTATCTTCTCACTCCATGCCCTTGTAAAAAGTCCCTATCTTTCATGGAGCCTCTCTTCTCTTCTCTTCTCTTCTCTTCTCTTCTCTTCTCTTCTCTTCTCTTCTCTTCTCTTCTCTTCTCTTCTCTTCTCTTCTCTTCTCTTCTCTTCTCTTCTCTTCTCTTCTCTTCTCTTCTCTTCTCTTCTCTTCTCTTCTCTTCTCTTCTCTTCTCTTCTCTTCTCTTCTCTTCTCTTCTCTTCTCTTCTCTTCTCTTCTCTTCTCTTCTCTTCTCTTCTCTTCTCTTCTCTTCTCTTCTTCTCTTCTCCCCAACTCTCTCAGCCTGGCTCCAGAGCAGAGGTGTTTCTGAACTCACTCCAACAGTTCCATGTCATTCTTGAATTAAGGGCTCCAGAACTGGACACACTACTCCAGGTGGGGTCTCACAAGAGCAGAGTAGGAGTAGAATCCCCTCCCTTGACCTCCTGGCCAACTTTCTTTTGATGCAGCCCGGGACAAAGTTGTCTCTCTGGGCTGCAAACCCAACCTCCATTAGTTGGGGGTTACCCCACACCCTGAAGGATGAACATTACTCAGCCTCAAGAAACCTCTGGATACCCTGCTTTAAATCATAAATAACAGAAGTCTGGATTTCCTTGTTTCTCATGTTAAATGAGTTTCCAAAAGTTCCCCAGGGTCTTGGATATATTGGCAAATCTGTAGCAGGTGAAAGAAAACCAGGTTCAGTTGTTTTGTGATGGTTTTGTGATGCTTTGTGGGGGACATCACAGCCAAAAGTCTTGTACCAATCAGACTCTTATTACCATTTCTCTGGGTGTATTTATTCTTGAATTTCTAAAGTATTTTCTCCCATGGTCTGTTAATTGTCAAATGGAGAAAATTTAGTTACAACATTCCAGGGAATAATAACCTCACTGCTTGGTTTCCATCATATGTAATATACTTGAAAATTTAGGAACATGCTGAAGCTCTTTGCCAAATTATAGCTTTTCTCAGCAGAGAAAGTGCAGTTTTCTTCACTTTTGCTATAATGTGCCTCCTTGCTGGTAATAGTGCTTTGAGAAATGCTTCTTTCTGCTTTCACTGATTTGATTGATTTTACACTCAAGTTCTAACTGTGTTGGAAGAAATTACTCATTCTGGTAATAATTTTGATAAGCTTATCAAGGAATTTTCTTTCAATAGAGGTGTATTTTTAGGCAACTCGAAATGATCTATTGTCCTAAGATCCCTATACCTCCACCTTACTGGAGGGCCACAGAATTGAAATAACAATTTATACTGAGTGTGGATGTAGTTGCTAGAGAGCTGGCAGTAAATATTAATCCCTCTATCCCAGGCTTCTTTTCCTTTTTGAGAATGAGGAGATTTTCCTCAAGTGTGTTATACCTTTCCCATGTTAACTCTGTGCTAATCATGTAAGTCATTATATTTGGACCACGACTCAATGCCTTGCTAGGTTTGTGTCTGAAAGAAAAAGCCATTTATACACACATAAAAAAGTGCTTTTGGGAGAAATAGCTTTTTCATTTAAATTAGGATTATCCTATTGTTTGACAGATCCCATTAAGACCATCTACTCAATCCAGTCAAAGACCTTCATAAC
This sequence comes from Calypte anna, assembly GCF_003957555.1. NCBI lineage: Eukaryota > Metazoa > Chordata > Aves > Apodiformes > Trochilidae > Calypte > Calypte anna. The sequence continues at coordinate 147,694,340 of NC_044245.1, forward strand.
AATGTGAAGTGCTAATAATAAGGCAAGGTTCTATTTTCCTGACTCAGCCAAGGGAGCATAACTGGGAGAACATCAAAACTTACTTTACGAGTGCTCTCTAATAATGTGGCCTATTTTGCTTTTACAGACTCAGTTGATTCTATTCTCTTGTGGCTCAACATTTCAGTGTAAATGTTAGTATCTGAATTTAAAACAAAACAAAACTGTTTTTTTTTATTGTCAGCAGTTTTTTCAGCCAACCGTGCACTTTTTGTCTGATGCTGGTTTCTGTGTTTATTGGGTTTTTGTTAATTTTTTTTTTTTTTTTTTTTTTTTTTTTTCCTTTTTTTTTGGTTTTTTGTTGGTTTGTTGGTGTTTTTTTTTGTTTTCCAAGAATTCCTTAGCACTAGAAACTCCAGATATTATTGTCATCATAAGGCACTGAATCCTTAGGCAAGATCTGGAGTAACTTGGTTGTTCTGTCAGTTTTTGCCTGCTCTATGATGTCCTCTCCAGGATCCTGACTGCTCCAGCTCACCTGCAGCCCATCCCTGAGCACTGAGCATGCAGGTAACTTCTTCACCCTCTCTGCCATGGATATGCTGCATATTCCTCCACTTTGAGCAGAGCTTTCAGCCACTCTTACCATGGTTTATTTCCACCCTGTATTGACTGCTGTAATTCTTTCCTGCTCAATCCACTTTTCTATCAAAACCCAATAAGCATGGCATTAGATAACCAATCAAGATCATCTTCTTTCACCTTTTTTTCTCCATATTTGTTATCCTCACATTCATTCCCATGTCCATTTTTGTGCAGCTTCTAGAGTACCACCTTGGCTTTACACTCTCCTTTGTGTGCAACAAACATCACCATGTGGCTTTTTTAGTCAGCTAGGACTGATAAAATAGTAGAATGTAGAATATCCATGTAGAATTAAAACATTTCCTTGCCTGGTTTTCTAAATGGGAGTTGGATACATACCCTCAGTTACCAGTTACTAACCTGAGGAGGTTTCTTGTTCTGCAGCTCAGAAAGGCCACAAATCACCAAATCAGTGAAAGCATCAGGAAATTACTCCAGCCTCATCTGAGGTGGACACTAAAACCCACTTTGGTAGGCAATGACACTTCTGAAGCAGTTATATTGACAGCAAGGTGGTTCCAGGGGGCAGGGAGTGCTTGAAGGATATGTCAGTACTGCTCTTTGCCAGTTTAGAATCTGAAACACAGAATGGTTTGGGTTGGGAGAGACCTTAAAGACTACCTTGTTTCAACCCTCCTGCTATGGACAGGGACACCTCCCACTAGACCATGTTGTTCCAAGCCCCATCCAACCTGGCCTTGAACACTTCCAGGGATGGGGCATCCAAAGCTTCTCTGGACAACTTGTGCCAGGGACTCACCACCCTCACAGGAAAGATTTTCCTCCTAAGATCTCATCTAAATCTCCCCTTTTCTAGTTCAAATCCATTTCCCCCACTCCATGCTCTTGCAGAAAGTCCCCAGATTTCCTGTAGCCCCTTCAGATAATGGAAAGTGCTCTAAAGTCTCCTTAGAATCTTCTCTTCTCCAGGTTTAGCAACCCCAATCTCTCAGACTGGCTTCAGGGCAGACCTGCTCCATCCCTCTGCTCATCTTTGTGGCTTCCCATGGATTCATTCCAACAGCTCCATCTCCTTCCTGTGTTGAGAGCTCCAGAACTGGACACAACACTCCAGGTGAGGTCTCATGAGAGTGGAGCAGAGGGGGAGAATCCCCTTCCTTGCTCTGCTGGCCACGCTTCTTTTGATGCAGCCCAGAACATGGTTGGGTTCTGGGCTGCAAACCCACGTTCCCAGCTGATGTTGAGCTTCTCACCAACCAACCCCAGTCCTTCTCCTCAGAGCTGTTCTGAATCCATTCTCCACCCAAACTCTATTTGTGCTTTAGGTGGCTGCAGTCACCAACCTTACTGCTGCCTTTCCTTGGGGATCAGAGCATGTCAGCAGGTCCATGAGGAGCTCCAGGGGGTGAGCTCAGAAGCTGCATGGCAGCAGTGACCCCACATCCCCATTCTCTTCTCCATCACCTCACCCTGAGCACCCACTGGTGAAAAGACCAAGGTGGGTGAAAAAGGCAGGGAGCTCAGAGCTTCATTGCTCCAAGGGCACACATGGAAAATGCTTCTCTCAGTGCTTCTGCTCGGATAAAGGTGGAGAAACATTTCATTATTGGTTCTTCTGCAGCACATTCACTCCATGGGTTTTTTTTTCCCAGATAGTTGGGAGTTGTTAATCCTGGTCTCCACAAATCCCCTGGGCCTGGATGCTTCCCCTGTTGCTTTGGTCCCACTAGGGCAACTCTGCTCTGGCAAGAGATGTCCTGCAAATGAGACAGCCAGAAATTTAATTTCCAAGGGGGGCTTTGTAGTCCCTGACTTGAAAGGTTTGAGAGGTTTCCCAGCTGAGCAGGAGAGGGCAGCAAAACATAGAGATTGAGTGAGAGAGAGGCAATCCCCTTGCGTAGCTTGCAGGAGTTCATTTGGCAGTTTCAGGAGGGGTGGAGTGGGATTTGGGGTGATCCAGCTTGTGTTTGGGGATGTTATCTCAGTGGGATGCCCCCACTCAAGGCAGTCCTAGGCAGAGGTGATCTGCACCAGACAGATTCTCCTTGCTCCTTAGAGGATGGTCAGAGATGTGGAAACCTTGGTTACCTGCAGAGAATGATGTGCAGGACCCCACTGCCTCATAAAAAAAGGTTTTGCAGTGAGAAATGGGAATATGAGGCCTTGGAGAAGGAGGTACCTCTCTGCCTTCTTACCCCATGACCTACAGCCCAAAGCTTCCAAACTGATAAAGGGGAGAAGATAAGGGGCAAAGTTTCAACAACAACAGAGAGTGATATCTTGGCAACAGTGGCAAGAAACACAAGTCCATATAACAATTGGTGTGGAACAAATAAGGAGAGCTGAGGAATGCAGTTACTGTGGCAACCTGGTAATAATAGATAACAGCAGTGCAGAGGTGGAAATAAAAGTGAGAACAAGGAAAGCAGCTAGAAACACAAATATGTTAGTCAAAATCTGGAGTAATAAAAACCTTGTCAGAGCATTAAAACTGATGTGAGGCAACAGCATCCTTATGCTGCTGTTGTTTTATTTGGCAGAAGGGTGGCCAGAGACAACTGCTCCTGAATAGAAGAGCAGAGGTTTTGTGCATGGTATGTCTGGAGAATATTAAGAGTTAATGACACTAATACTAAGAGTGAGGAGAAATGGTCATAAATCTGAAAACACAGGTGGAGATGGGTATCAGAGTACCCTGAAATCACAGCCCAGAGCACTGGGAAGCACCCACTGGGCTGCACAGAATAGAATCATAGAATCATAGAGTAATTTGGGGTGGAAGGGACCCCTAAAGGTCATCAAATCCAACCCCTCTGCAGTAAGCAGGGACATCATCAACCAGATCAGATTGCTCGTAGACTCCTCAAGCCTCACCTTGAACATGTCCAGGGATGAGGCCTCAACATCCTCCCTGGGCAACCTCTTCCACTTTTCCACTACCAGGAAAGGGGCAGGAGAGGAGTTCATTGCACTGTGGTAGAAATTAACAGGGGGATTCACAGAGCTGTGTACCCAGGGGATGTGGCATGGGACATGGTGTTATTGTACATAGCCCTAGGTTTGAGCTTTGTGTATTGGTCTTTAGACTTCCAGCTGGAGAGTGGGGCTGCCTTTCCTGACTTCCAGGAATGAGATACCAAAGCTTCAGCAAAGATCCTGTTCCCAGGCTCTGCAGAGGGACCTGGACAGACTGGAGAGTTGGGATGATCCCAATGGGATGAGGTTCAACAAGGCCAAGTGCCGGGTCCTGCACTTTGGCCACAACAACCCCATGGGGAGCTCCAGGCTGGGCACAGAGTGGCTGAGAGCAGCCAGGCAGAAAGAGACCTGGGAGTCTGGATTGCCAGGAAGCTAAACATGAGCCAGCAGTGTGCCCAGGTGGCCAAGAAGGCCAATGGCATCCTGGCCTGGATCAGGAACAGCGTCGCCAGCAGGTCCAAGGAAGGGATTCTGCCCCTGTACTCAGCCCTGGTGAGGCCACAGCTTGAGTCCTGTGTCCAGTTCTGGGCCTCTCAGTTCAGGAAGGAGATTGAGGTGCTGGAGCAGGTCCAGAGAAAAGCAAGGAGGCTGGTGAAGGGACTCGAGCACAGATCCTATGAGGAGAGGCTGAGGGAGCTGGGGGTGTTCAGGCTGGAGAAGAGGAGGCTCAGGGGAGACCTCATCACTCTCTACAACTCCCTGAAAGGAGGTTGGAGCCAGGGGGTGGTTGGTCTCTTTTCCCAGGCAACTCTCAGCAAGACAAGAGGGCAGGGTCTCAAGTTGTGCCAGGGGAGGTTTAGGTTGGATATTAGAAAGAATTGCTTTACGAAGAGGGTGATCAGCCATTGGAATGGGCTGCCCAGGGAAGTAGTGGATTCTCCGTGTCTGGAGATATTTCAAAAGAGACTGGATGTGGCACTGAGTGCCATGGGCTGGGAACTGCAGCAGTAGGGGATCAAGGGTTGGACTTGATGATCTCAGAGGTCTCTTCCAACCCAGCCAATTCTACGATTCTATGACTGTACAGGTCTAGCTCTGATTACTGGGATTTGTTTGGACCAAACTCATCCTCACAAGGGTTAATTATGAAATTTAACCTGATGACAGCCACAACTTTTTATCACATTGCACTCTGAGTCAAAACCTGCTTTCTGGGAACACTGTAGAGAAATAGCACCTGATTTTCCAAGCAAGGAGGCCAAATGGCTTATGCCAGTGCAAGGAGAAGGTTGTACAATGAGGAGCTGTAGATAAGCAGAAAAAAGGGCAGCTGTGGCTAAGTAGCGGGAAAATTAATTGCCCTGTCAGTTGAATGTGATTAGACACTGTTAGTGTAGCACATTACTTTTGATGATAAATAAATATTCCCTTCTGTGGGAAAAGCTGCCATGTTGAAAATTGCTGTTGTGGCAAAATGAAACTTCACTGAAAGGGAAAAAAAAAAAAAGCCATCAAACCCAACAGTGATTGTCCAAACATGATGTGAAGTAATCAATACTATTCAGAGAAAATATGAAATATATTTATTTTTTCTTCTCAGCATTTTTTCAGATGGCCCAAGGAACTGCTACACTAACTGGCAAATACATAAACACAGTATTGAACCCATTGTAATATAAAATTAGGGTGAAATAACCCAGGGTAAGAAACTGCTCTTTACAGAAAAAAATATTTTGACATCAGAATGAAATGACAAAGTCAAAACAATCCCTGTTTGTCCAATTTTCCTGCAGAAATTACACTGAAATTGACATCTTTCAGCACAATGTCTCCATTCTCACCAAATGTCATTTGCAGGTGGAAAATTGTTGAGTGACAAAATGTTCTCAGCTTGCTCTCAAGTTGCCAGACCTGGAGAGTGGCATCTTTGTGGCCAACAGAGATGGACAACTTGGAGAGGGGACACATGGCAGCTTTGTTCTAGACTCATAGAATAATTTGGGCTGGAAGGGACCTGTAAAGGTCATCTAGACCAAACCTGACTTTCCCTTATGTGGCAGCAAAGATGATGGGACACCAAAGACATCCTTTGATGTACCAGGCTTGGTGGAGTCTGGCTTTGTGTGGCTGAAATTTCCAACCTACAGTGCTGTTGTTTTTATTATTATTTTTATTATTATTTTTATAATTTATTTATTTTTATTTTCGTTGGATTTTTTGGGGAGGTTCTTGTTTGGAGTTTAGTAATCTGCACTGCCAGAATTTATTCAAAGAAGGAACATCTTTAATAAAGCATTTAGTAGAGAGAGCTTTTGCTGTGGTTGGTATTATTTTCCTGACCTATTCATTTGAAATTCATCTAAGATTCTCTTCTGCAGCATTTGCAAGCAGGGAAGGGAGGACTGGCATTTCAGCACCAGTAATATAGAAGTGCTATCATTATTAATAACAATCTGTGTTTCAATACTGCTTGGAGGCCTCAAATAAGATTAGTGGCTCATTATGTTCAGCTTATATGTAAAAACACAGACACAGAGTGTTCTATAAAGTATCCCTTATCTAGACCAGCAAGATGAAATGTGGCAGAGAGAGGAATTTTTAAGACTCTCAGTTTAGAGAAGGAGAAAAATTTAGATTTGGTATTATTATGAATAAAACTGGCCAAAATAGGCAAGTAAATTCTGGCTCTTTCAGGCCAAAGTTTTCAGATGCCTTGTGAGAGTTTTAGAGAGGGTTTCAAGTATATTAATTTAAGATATTGTTAAACTCACTCCCCTCCAATTTTTCCACTGAAAGCAGCTGGAAAACAAGATATCCATTGAGGCATTTTGTTCATAAGGACTTCTCAGTGAAAGAGTTAAATGTTATCTCAGGAGTAACATTCTCTCTGGATTACTCTAAGGTGGAATCACAGAATTCTGCTTCCTTTCATGGAATAGCAAAAGGAAAAATCATTAAATTGTTAATACAGCAAACAAGGAAGGACCAGTGTTCCTTGTGGTTTTTTGTTGTTTTTTTTTGGTTGGTTTTTTTTTTAGCCTAGGACAAAACTATCCAGAATTACTTCTGTTCATTCTCTTCCAACCATAGTCAGTATGAGCCCAAAACATCCTGAACTGATTGAAATTTAAGTGAGGAATAACCCCATCTGTTAAATTCTTGCAAGTCCAACCCTTGACTTACCCAGAGTCTGCACGTTTTGTGTGTGCAACACAAAATACTGAAAAAAACCCAACAACATCCAGAAAACCAAACCAAACCCACCCTCACATTCTCACTTCTTCAGCTCAGGCTGTGACACTGCAGGCATTGAGAGGTTTGATTTATGCACTGACTTTCTGGTGAAAGATTTATGTCCATGGGTGCACTGAAAATTCCACATCAAATCCTTCATTGCATTCCTGTCTCTGGCCACAATATTTGGGGATACCCAAAATTAAGCCCTTGGGAGGCAGGGGAGTTCTGGACACTTCTGTGTTTCTTTACCATGCAACTTCTTGGGAGATGAAAGATTTTGGTTGATTTTCTCTAGGAAACTCCCCTAACCACAAGTTGCTGTGGTCCCAGAGGACACTGCTAATTTTTTTTCTGCTGGGTTTCTGCTCTTTGTGTCCCAGCAAGTCTGGTTTGTATGTGACATGAGCACTGGAAATGGAAAGGAGAACCAAGCCTCCTGAAAAGGGAAGGTACAAGAAATCTTTGTAAAAGCCAGTTCACTGTGTGACAAGGATGAAAAGATACGATATGAACACACGAAATGTTTAGGGATGGAGAGAAGGAGAGAGGCAGTGACTGACTTTAGAGGCATTCACTAGAGCCTGCAAAAAATTGATCTCTCTCTCTTTCCTTTCACCTAAAGAAAAATAGTGTCTCAGCATCTTTGTGAGGAGGAAGAAGTAGAATCATAGAATCATAGAACTGGCTGGGTTGGAAGGGACCTCAGAGATCATCGAGTCCAACCCTTTTACCACCGTTGCGGTTGCTAGACCATGGCACTGAGTGCCACATCCAGTCTCTTTTTAAATATCTCCAGACACGGAGAATCCACTACTTCCCTGGGCAGCCCATTCCAATGCCTGATCAGCCTCTCCATAAAGAAATTCTTTCTAATATCCAACCTAAACCTCCCCTGGCACAACTTGAGACCATGCCCTCTTGTCTTGCTGAGAGTTGCCTGGGAAAAGAGCCCAACCCCTCCCCTGGCTCCTACCTCCTTTCAGGGAGTTGTAGAGAGTGATGAGGTCTCCCCTGAGCCTCCTCTTCTCCAGCCTGAACACCCCCAGCTCCCTCAGCCTCTCCTCATAGGATCTGTGCTCGAGTCCCTTCACCAGCCTCCTTGCTTTTCTCTGGACCTGCTCCACCACCTCAATCTCCTTCCTGAACTGAGAGGCCCAGAACTGGACACAGTACTCGAGGTGTGGCCTCACCAGGGCTGAGTATAGGGGCAGAAGTAGGCACCAGTTACTTTATAATTATTTTCTACAGTCATATTTGGAGTATTCTTTTTTTGGTTGTTTTTTTTTTTTTTTTGACCAAAACAACAACATAACCATCAACCAATTCCCCAGCTCCCCCAACAGCAAGAAGTGCAAACTGTAATGAAATTTTTAACCACTTTTCCATTCTATTAAGGTTGCATGGACCTCAGGTTTAAAGCTCATGGCAAGCAGAGCCCTGAGACAAGAGGGAAAGAAAGAAAGATGAAGATGCCACAATTCCTATCACTCCTCTTTCCTTTGAGAAGCTCTCAAAAGCCATGGGTTTGATGTTTACCCAGAAAAACGAAACCAAATCATTCACATCTTCCAAAAACATAGTTCTAAAAGGTCAAGATTTTGGGGCTGTCAAGGGGTGATGGAGGATTACAGGAAAAAGGAATCAAACTGGGGCAGGTTGGGTTGTTCATCCTGGAGCTGTGATGAGGGCAAAGTTATTGAACTGTTCATAAAGTGATGTTTCTGCAAAGCAACCAAAAGGCAGGTAAGTCAGTTGGCTTCTCTCTATTTTTACAAAAGCAAGAAAATCTCTTGGTACAAATCCATCAAAATCCTGCTTCCAGTTCTCTGGGTTATTTTTCTGTAATAAATGAGTGCTGATATTTTGTTTTCTGCTGGGCTTTGGGGATCAGTGCAGAAAGCAAAATTAATTTAACTAGCTGGGAGAAAATAACAAGTTTATTCCTTAACAAACAGAACAAAATATTTAAGCTTATGGCTAGCAGCAATGGTTCAAAAGGGCTTGAGTCCTGGTAAGGTCTCTGGAGACAAAACTTTTCTGAACAAATAAAAAATAGCAACAGGCAAGAATTTCCTCTCTGCAGAGAAACAACACTCCATCAGTTTTAGGAGATAAAATGTTTTCTTAACTCCTATGGCATTCCACAATTGATGAATGTTTCCAAAATAGAGATAGTTAAAATATTATCTATTTCCCACAAGCCTTTTTGGCTTATATTCTGGCTTTGTTCTAGTTGTGACCCAGTCAATTTAAATTTATAATCTCACCTCTCCATCATCTATGTTGAGATGAGGGATTGAGGTGGGTGCCATGTGTAACTGCCCTGAGCTATCTGACACTCTCACATTGTGTTTTGGTGTATTTTGCTATCATTTTGAACCAGGGATCCCAAAGAAGACAAATATTGTTATTTTAGTCAGTGTTATTGTTCAGCTGAAGAACAGGAATAAATGATCTCAGGTTATCTGTGCTCTGTATGTTAATTAAAACCCTGGGAATGATGTAGGATGCTTTTCTACCAGGTCTCCTCTCCAAAGTGATTTGGTGATCAGATGATGGTGGCTCTGCAACTAGAAAGATGGTCAGGAAAGAGAGGAAGGAGTAACTCCAAAGTTACTCTACAAAGAAAAGTTACAAAATCCATTTTGTGACTGGTGCCTGAGGAGTTTTTTCCAAGAACCTGCTTTCAGCTATGTCAAACACAGAACTTTTTCCCAAATCCACAGCAACTACAGCCCCCCAAATCATGACTCTTCACCAGCAATAATTGTGTGCAAGAACCTTCTGGCAGGAGGACTTCAACTTCGATTGCCAGCAAGAGACATTTTCTTGCCTGCCTGTATTACTCTTGAGATTATTTCAAGATGTTGAACTTGTGGGTGAAAAAAAAGACATAAAGACCCCAAAAAGAAAAATTAACCCACCATATCTAAATGGCAGAGACTTTTTTTTTTCCCCCAGCTACAAGAGGGGGAAGTTTAGAGGAGATGGGAGACATCAGCTTGGTTGCTGGGTTGTTAATGAGGAAAAAACCTGTAGACCAGTGACATGTACCTACCCAAACATAAACTCACAGGCCAGGGGAAATATGAATATTTACTTAAAAAGAAAAAAAAAAGAAAAAAAAAGAAAAAAAAAGAAAAAAAGGGAGAAAAAATTTAAGCATTCTGCCAACTGAATTCTATGAAACCATTTCATCTGACAGTCCTGGGGACAGAGCAGGTATTTCAATAGTGTAAGATTCCATCACAGAGTTTTGCAAATTTATCTCCATGGTTTCCAGTGGGGATCTTTACTGACTGTGGATTTGTTTTTTCTCAGAGCTGAAGGAAAAGCAGCCAGGTCAAGAGGTAAAAGCATGGCTGGTTTTATGAAGGAAGAAGATATCCTGGGGAAACCACCTTTTGGGTTGTAAAGTACTGAGTAGTACCAAGCTCTTGCTTCCTGCCATTACTCATGGAGGAAGCCCTTAATGTGTAAGCTGTCTTGCTTTACTCAGTTTCAAGTTTATTTTACTGTCATGCTGATCACCAGCAGTTCTTCACCAGTGCTTCCAGTGTCTGCTCAACCCCATCAGCCACACCACTGTTACTGGTGACACCCTGCAAAGTGCCTGGCTTCTCTTTCAGCCTCAGCTTTTCCATCTTTTTCATCTTTTCCATGCTGACCAAAGCCACTACAACTTTGGATAGACACATGACTTGATGCTCTGTATGGATCCCTTCCAATATGAGGAATTCTGTTATCCTCTGGTCTCAGGTGCCTTTCCTTTTCTGGCATGCATGTGCTTGCTTAATGTCCTCAACGAGCACTTGGTGTGATTGGAATTTCCCAGCAGTGAAGCCACCAAAGAGAAAGACTTAAAGATTGAAGCTGTATTTTCTCCTTTTCTATCCTCCCTTTCCTTTCCTTTCCTTTCCTTTCCTTTCCTTTCCTTTCCTTTCCTTTCCTTTCCTTTCCTTTCCTTTCCTTTCCTTTCCTTTCCTTTCCTTTCCTTTCCTTTCCTTTCCTTTCCTTTCCTTTCCTTTCCTTTCCTTTCCTTTCCTTTCCTTTCCTTTCCTTTCCTTTCCTTTCCTTTCCTTTCCTTTCCTTTCCTTTCCTTTCCTTTCCTTTCCTTTCCTTTCCTTTCCTTTCCTTTCCTTTCCTTTCCTTTCTTTCTATCCTCTCTTTCTCTCTGACTGTCTCTTAGGCTTCTCTTCAGAGAGATGGGGTCAGGGCACACTGATGGCAACTCCCAACTATCTAAATATGGTTTAGGTTGAAGAAGAATAACAGATGAGAGATTTTGACATACAAGGACAGACTGAGAGAAGAAAAGACTCAGGGGGACCTTAAAGACCATCTAGATCCAACCCACCTGCCATGGGCAGGGAAACCTCCACTGGACCAGGTTGCTCGAGGCCCCATCCAACCTGGACCTGAACACTTCCAGGGAGGGGAACCTGCAGCTATTCCTGGGAAGCATGTGAACACCCTCATAGTAAAGAATTTGCTCCTCATATCTAATCTAAATCTTCCCTCTTCAAGTTTTAAACCATTGCCTTTGTCCTCTCACTGCACACTTGTGCCAAAAAAAAAAGATTAAAGCAGATAAATGAAAAGAGGGAGACTGCTGAAACTAAGGTTTCAACTAGTACTATTTAATTTGAAAAAGATGTTTTTTTTTTCTCTTTTTCTTGATTAGTCCATCATTAAACAGGTTAAAAAATAGTAGTAGAACAACACTCTTCATATTCTCTTGTGTACAGCAAACACAAGGTGCTTCATCTTCTGCAATAAATGGGTTTTTCCCTCAGTAAATCTATGGCAATTTCACCCTTTCAGCTCCTGCATCACTTTTCTCCTGGACTCACAGCTCAGTCAGTACCACTGAGTGCAAACACAGGCACTGCCCACAGGACAGACTTTTTCTGGGAAGAGCCCTGAAAAAAGATGTTGAAGTCTTTTTTTTCAAACGTTGTCAAGCCAACAATGATTTCTGGTGAAATTCCAGTAAGACTCTGTCCAAAACTAAACAAGGAAATAAACAAAAAAAATCCCACAGATGGGTGATATTCTTCCTTCCTTGTCTTCAAGCCTGTATATCCATATTCTTATCTCTGTGTCTATGCATGTTCCTACTTAGGTGTCCAGAAAGCAAACATTTCTCTCTATTTGGGGATGTTTATATTCTGGCAAGTTATTTAATTTAAAAATAGGTAAAATTTAGAAGCTGAAGACAGGTTTTCTGCTTCTACATCTGTCATTAATAATCTTTTAATTCACCATCATGGTGTTGTGGCAGCACACAGAGAACGGAAGGGCTGCTGTTCACAGTCTGCTTCTCTTCCTTTACCTTCTTTTGATAACCTGAATTAATTTTTCTGTGACAATGGTATTTTTCCCAGGTAAATTTGGAGTGTAAGTCTCTTTCCATCACTGTTGGTGAATGTATTGCTGTCACTGGACATGAATTGCATCACACAACTGCATTCAGGGAATTCTGGAGTCAATAACCATCCATCATCCTGGCAAAGTCTCAGCCCTTACATCTCTGTTAACTACATCTGTTGCAGCTCTGCAGTAGAAAAATGGGCTTGCTGAGGAGGTCTGATCCATTTTTCCAAGGGCTTTGAAGATGATGATGAGAATCTAAAAGCTTAACCAGCATTTGTGATGCCAGGAATGAGTAGAAAGCACTGGTAGGAGTTGGTCTCATCAGATTTTTTTCAGTGGGAATGTGGGATGCTATCAATTCAAATGGGCCAGAGATTCTGCTAGGACTTTATAATTAGTATTGAGCATAATTCCTGGAAGTTGCTTCATGGGATGGTGAATATGTCACTCTGAGTGTGCAATCTGAGAGTCCTGAGAGGAGAAGAGGATCTGTAATGAGGTGGTCACTGGGAGTCCTGATCCCACAATGGATCCACAATGGGCTCAAGCAAGAAACCAGTGGTCTGACTGGGGCTTACTTTCTGGCTCTTCAGAGGGAAAGGGATGTACTGGTGAAAAGAGGGACAGAAGAGGACTTTGCACAAAGAGCACAATGACCCAAAACCCCCTTTTTCTATGTCCCCTCCATCCACTGATATTCACTGCTTCCCATAGGGCTGGTTTGCTGGTGGCTCTCACCCAGCAAACACCTTAGTTTCTTGGATTTTTCTTATTAAACATATGGGGCATGTCAACAGAGACATGGGTCCTAAAATCAGCAAAATCACCAGAGCAGATGATGGCAGAGAGTGTAATAAAAGGAAATACTTTCTCTATAACCTGACCTTATACACCTCTTTAATTTCCCTATGCTTTCCATACCCTGGAGCAGGACACCAGGAGCTCTGGTCTGAGCCTGTAAAGATGTTTTTGGGTCCTTTTAAAGCTGTAGACAAGAAGACAACGTGCAGGGTTTGTGATGTGTGTGACTGTCAGCTCAATCCCACCTGCTTCCAAGAAAGACTTCACCTCCTCTAACATTACCTCTCCTCTGATAGGAATCCATCTAAAAATCCTACCCAAACACAAAGAAATTAGAAAGTTCACAGTCTCCAGAGCAATGATAATGAACATTTGCTAAGCTGAAACTTCCTCAAATGATATTCATCTCTTATCTGGACTTTGAAGAGTCTGAGATGTAGTGTGATGGGCTCAACATTTTATTAAATATATTAACCATGCCTAACATGAACATCAACCATTCACAGAATCTTTACTTAAGAAACTATTCTCCTCCTTTAAATTCCACCAGAAATGGAAAGATTTGGAGCTGAGAGAGACATTTCCTTTTATGAAAATGCTGTTACTGGCAGTGCTTAAAGGTGGGATCAAGGGATTTAATAAATGTAATTTACTTTTTATTACTGCTCAGAACTGGAGCTCCTTTGGGCTGAAATGGGTATGTGCTGTGGGAAAGTGCTGCCATAAATCTTTGCCCATCAAATGAATCTGCCCCCAAGAGGTATTTTAGAGCAGGCTTTTGAAATGGGAAGGGAAAACCCAGGCAGTGGTTTGCAGGAACCTTCTGTGTCTGTGCCCCTTTTCTTCATTAATCCAGTCCATCACATCTGCTTCTTCTGGCTCAGAAACTGTTGTCCAGCCAAACTGTCTGGGAACCACTCCCTCTGATGTCTTTCTAAAGAAAATTGATTAATTAACACATTTATTGAGTGTTGCTCCTAAGCTGCAATGTCTCTTTGTTGTGCAGAGGGAAGATAGGCCCTGGTCCAAGTCATTCCCTCAAAGCCCCATCCTTAAATTTGAACTGTGTTAGATAAAGGCTTCAATTCTCATGCAGTCAAGAGCAGCTTTCCCCTCCTTCCTTTCCCACTAAGAAGTAATTTTTTTTGCTATTTGTAAAACATAAGATCATCCAGAAAATCATAAAAGTTACTAAATTGAACAGCCTGGCAAAGAGATGTCTCAAAGGAAATTCAGGTTAGCCAGACCTTTCTCAGTTTTGTTTTCTTTTTTCCTGCAGAAGGGCAGGATCTAGGCTGAAACAGCCCCTGGTATGGCAGGGAGCAACCAAGAAATACAGCATGGCTGAGGAAATATTGGAATCATGAGGAGAAATATTGGACTCATTAGGAGAAATATTGGACTCATAAGGAGAAGGGGTAGAGAAAATGCTAAGAAAAACAGACCTGCTGCTGGAATTGCTGATTGGTGTCATTTGCACCATCCTGAGGAGGGTTTTGATGTGTTGGACTTCTTCTATTTTTCTGTTCAGCTGGATGGAAGGCAGCAGAGCCTCTGGAGTTCCATCATCCAAGGGCCAATGGATGGGCAAAAGGGCAGGTAGAGAGCCAGGCATCCCCATTCCTCTGAGGAGGTAAAGAAATAGTGAGGTTTCAGGCTGAAAGAGTTGGTTTTGTTCAGCCTGGAGAAGAAAAGGCTCTGAGCAGACCTTGGAGTGGCCATTCAAGGGGTCTAAAAAGAAAGATGGGGAGAGAATTTTCAGTAGGGCCTGTGGCAGTGGGACAAGGGGTAATGGTTTAAACTGGAAGAGGGAAAATTTAGGAAGAAATTCTTTAGTGTGAGGTTGGTGAAACACTGGCAGAGGTGGCCCAGGGCAGATGTGGATTCTTCGTCCATGGATCTATCCAAGGCCAGGTTGGATGGGACTTTGAGAAACCTGGTCTGGTGGGAGGTGTCCCTGCCCATGGCAGGGGTATTGGAACTAGATGAGCTTTAAGGCCCCTTCCAACCCAGACTATTGTATGTCTGATTTTATGAAAGATTTATAATGCAGCTTCAAACTGGAAGGAAGCTGGGCCATGATGGAGGATGAACAGGTTGATGCCAGTTTATCTGGTCTTTGGGCTCAGTGTCAGCAAGATGCAGACAAGTAGCTTAGGGGAATGGCTTTCCCCTTTGTGCTGTAAGTTTGGAAAACAAACAGGTTTCCTATTTTGAGAAGTTTTGCTTGTACAGGCACAGAATCTAACACAGCTGGCTCCACATTTATCTCTTTTTGCTCTGGGACAGAAATAGGGCACACAAGCAAAGATGTTTAACAGTCTGCCTTAGGAAATGGGGATCCTTCCCTTTCTGCAAAGAGAACTTTATTCTGAACAAAGCCCCAATAAGCAGTGAAGTGCTGCTGCAGTTCTGCAGCTGAGCAATTGGAGAGCTTATAGGCTGTCAAAGAGAATATTCAGCAGTTTTACCTTCTTCACACCTCACCCCTAATATATTCATTGCTGCCTGTTCTGATTACCCTCGTAGGCAATGTACCTTGTAGGAGGAGGGGACAACAGGTACCATGGCAGAGCTAAGTTGCCTGGCTGTGTAACAAGCAGCTCAAGAAAGCTGAATCTAATGAATGGCTTCCTGCAGATGGCTCAGAACCAAGCAGGGAAGTAATTGAACAAGAGTAATAATGTACTTATTGATCCCTTCAAGGTCTCCGATTACTTTGAAGGCAGAGGAAGTAATGAGCCTTGAGGAGCAGGAATGTACCCCTGGTACTGAAATAATGCAGCTCCCAGCTCTGAAATGTTGCATTCTTGCTACCTCTGGAATTCTGCTTATCCCTTTGGCATGGATGAACAGCAGGAGAGGAAAGCTGGGCTGCAAGTCATCCAAGAGCAGCCCTTTCAGCCCCTGTGTGCCAGGATGTGGGAGTTTATGGTCTAAGCACTTGCTGAAGGATGGGAGGTGGGCAAGAAGACCATGAGGTCAGAATGAGACAGCTGTAATCATCTGCAAAACCAGTGGCTACAGCATTTGGGCTGCAAAAACCACAGAGTGCTTCAGCTGATCTCAAGGGATTGCATTTTGAAATGAGAAGTGATTCCAGACACTTTGTTTGTTCCTTGGCTGCCCTTAGTTCTATAGTTGTTATATAGTTGTTAATATGGTTGTTTTTAATATATATAGTTAATATACATGTTGTTTTTATGTATTATATATATTACATATAAAAAAAATATATATAATACAATATATAATATATAAATATATATTATATTATATTATATTATATTATATATTACAATATGTTGTTAATATATATAGTTGTTGTTATATAGCTGTTACTACAGAGGTCATCCTTAGATTGTGATTTTTGGTTGTGCTTTAACACTTTTGGTCAAACAATGCTTGGATATTTGATGAACAATAAAGAAAACCAGCCATGCTCCTGCCCTTCCAGGTATGGTTGCAGACATTGTCTGTGTGTCCTTGTCACCTTAAATGGAAATTTAGTTGTGTAAGAGATCATCTTCTTCTGGGTTTCTTCAGTGTCCAGGCTCTTGTCTGTAGTCTGAGCAATGAGCTGCTCACAAGAAAAGTAATTTCCTTTTCCAAGAAAAGCAATTTCCTTTATTCTGCTTCTGCCCAATGTGCTACCAAGTGAACATCCTCTATGTGAAACCAAAGCAGTAGTCAATCCTTCAGGGCTGTGAATTGCTTTTGGCAATATTCTCCACCCTTCCTCTGGGATAAGACTTGGATAAGAGGATGCAGGCTGCAGGGATAAGGAATTGGGGGTGCTGTTGGTTTATTAGATGATGCTGTGGTTGACCAAGCCTTGAACATGTGCAGGGAAGTGACACAGCAGTGATTGCCCAGCTACTGATGGGATGATGCTGGGTTGGTCTTAGCCCATCAGCTGCACTCCTGTCACTCAGCCCTCTGTCCCATCATCTGCTCTAGTCTTATAAATCATGAGATTTATCCCCTTTCCTGCCACAACAATGGGAAACAGACACTGAGAAGGTCTCCTAAGCCATGACCCACACTTCCTTCTTCTTTATGAGACTAACTGGGTCACAGCATTTTGGAGTGGTGATGCTGTGGAGTGATGATGTGGAGTGGCCACAACAACCCCATGGGGAGCTCCAGGCTGGGCACAGAGTGGCTGAGAGCAGCCAGGCAGAAAGGGACCTGGGAGTCTGGATTGACAGGAAGCTGAACATGAGCCAGCAGTGTGCCCAGGGGGCCAAGAAGGCCAATGGCATCCTGGCCTGTATCTGGAACAGTGTGGCCAGCAGGTCCAGGGAAGGGATTCTGCCCCTGTACTCAGCCCTGGTGAGGCCACACCTTGAGTCCTGTGTCCAGTTCTGGGCCCCTCAGTTCAGGAAGGAGATTGAGGTGCTAGAGCAGGTCCAAAGGAGGGCAACCAGGCTGGTGAAGGGACTCGAGCACAGACCCTATGAGGAGAAGCTGAGGGAGCTGGGGGTGTTCAGCCTGGAGAAGAGGAGGCTCAGGGGAGACCTCATCACTCTCTACAACTCCCTGAAAGGAGGCTGGAGCCAGGGGGGGGTTGGGCTCTTTTCCCAGACAACTCTCAGCAAGACAAGAGGGCAGGGTCTTAGGCTGTGCCAGGGGAAGTTTAGGTTGGATATTAGAAAGAATTTCTTTACAGAGAGGGTGATCAGACATTGGAATGGGCTGCCCAGGGAAGTAGTGGATTCTCCGTCCCTGGAGATATTTAAAAAGAGACTGGATGTGGCACTCAGTGCCATGGTCTAGCAACTGCAACGGTGGTTCAAGGGTTGGACTCGATGATCTCTGAGGTCCCTTCCAACCCAGCCAATTCTATGATTCTATGATTCTATGCTTCCTTAGTTAAAAATACAGACTCTTCAGGAAATGGAAAAAAATACACAGTTTTCCCAACAGTGATTAGATTTTGAGTTTTTTTGTTGCTGCTTTTTTTTTTTCCCTCTTGCCTGATATTGACATTTCAATTTATGCTAATTTGTATCACTTGAAAAGCCCAAATAAAACACATGGGCAGAACTGAAGAGAGGGTGAGTGTAAGGAAATTAAAATTATAAAGTTGATGTCTGTGTGCTAAGATAGCACTTGAGACACAAAGCATTTGCAATCACTGTAGCATGCATCAAGTCTGTATGATACTTAATTAGTTTTTCAACAAGTAGTATGAATTCCTTTGAAAATTTGTGGACCTTTGTTTACTGCCAACCAGCCTCCTCGTGTCCACACAATAAATAATCATAGAGCTGAGGCCATCTGGAAACCTGAAAACAAGATATTTTTCAAGTCTTGATAAAGAAGGACTTAAAACAAACAAAAAAACAACAACCCAAACCAAATCAAAAAGGTATCAAAACTCAGTCCCTTTTTCCCAGTTATTCTTCTTTTCTATGGTGTACCAGTAAAAAGTTTGCATCAACTGGAGGAAAGGCTGAAGGAAGTGATTTCTAGATTCTTGTAAATATTTTGAAGTCAGATCTGAACAAGAGGAGATGATGGGCAATCAGTTGGAAAGCAGTCGTAGTCCCTGGATCCAAAAATCTTGGGAAGAACCAGTTTGACATATGGATAATGAGGCATGGAGATACAATACCAGGCAAGTCCAGGCTGGCACGTGGTCATCCAAATTTTTTTCCAGAATATGGTAATCCAAGAGTCAGAGAAGACAAGGATGAATGTCTATTGCCAAATAGACAATGTCTATTGCTGTCAATGCTAATTCCAACACTGAAACTGGTTGCTCAGAAAGGCTGTAGAGTTTATAACCTTGGAAATATTAAAAGCTAAAAAATGTTAGGATAAGGCCCTGAGCAATCAAATCAAATCTCCAAATCCTTTTTTGATCACAGCCTTGGACAAGAAGATTTCTGGAGGTCCTTTCTGACTTTAATTTTTCTATAATCTGGAGAACTGTGTGCACACTTCTTAAAGGACAATCCATCAGAGAAGGTGTAGGGGAGGATGGCAAAGCTGACAAACAAGCTGCTTTGTAAAAAAAAAAAAAAAAGCTTTTTTTTGGTCAACCTTGACCTATTCTTTGCCAAAGTTTTTCAGAAATCATTCCTAAACACACCATGGTGAGCAATAATGATGTAATGATGTACCATGTAGTAGTTTGTATCTATCTTGTGTTTTTGTTTAGATACCTGCAGATACAAGGAGATATCATCCATATGGATCAACAGGAGATGCTCTTCACCCTAGAAGATGTACATGGTTGTGAAAGATAAAGGAGCTGCCATTTGCTGAGGCAGCAAGTTGTTATCTAAGTCAGCCAAGTGCTGGAGATAACATATGCAGAGAGGAATTTACCTCTCTGAATGTTTGATTTAATTAAGAAGAATAGCAAGACTGTCACCTGAATAGGAGAGATAGAAACCAAAGCTGGAGGAGAAAACTAAATGTGGCCAAATGGCTGAGAGAGGCTCTGAGGACAGTGGTCTACAAGGAGGTGTCCTCCACAGTGAGAGATACAGAAGTAAAGAATCTTTACCAAGCTGAATAACAGAGAGGTCTGCACTAAATCAGGTGAACAGAGGGAGTGATCTCAATATCTGCACATTAAAAAGTATTTTTCTTCAATCTCTTCACTAAAGTTTTTAATGAACATTTTGAATTTCTCACCACAGGGCAGTGAGACTGCCAGAACTCTGTGTGAAGCAAAACAGCAGTGGCTGGATTGAAAGGGGGAAAAAAACCCCAAACCCATCAAAAGCCATTAAATGTAATGACCACAGCTCTGTCAGAGGAAGTCCCTAATGCTAGCAAATTATCACTGTGCTGGTCCTGAGCCAAAGAACTGCTCTCAAATTATACTGGGTCTTGCTCCACACTTTTACTCCCCTTAGTGTTTAATACAGGGTTTAATATATGTGTCTAGAGCTGACCTGCTGTGGAAGACATTGCTTGTTTCAGATTATTTTCTGGAAGCCACATTGCAGCCTGGAAAAATTCCCCAGAAATACCCAGAGATGAAGGGTGATGACAGTGCTCTTGTTTCAGCAGAATTTGTGGCAAAAATTCCCAGCTGAGGAGCCACATCCATGATGACCCCAGGAGTTAGAGTTGCTCCTCTCATACACTTACATATTGCAAGTGGGGTAACCCAGGGCCTTGGAGGAGCTCGATGGAGACCACTGCAAATGAAACCTGAACTTTTAGTCTGAAAGGAGCTGGAAAAAAAATCATCCCAGAGCCAAACAGGAGCTGTACAGCAAGAGCCCTTTCCTATTGCGTCAGAGGAATCACTGTGATGCCTCTCAACAATATTTCAGCACAAAACCCTAACCCTTTACATGGCTGTTAATCTCCCATGCCAGATCCCAGCATACTTGGAAGCCTGTGGCAGAGATAACACAGCCACAGAGGTTGCCTTGAGGTTAAAGCCTGCTGGGGTGGAAATGAAATATTTGGATAACCTTTTTGTTCAAGAATTCATGTGTTACGTAAATGAAATAATTTAGGTTGCTTCCTCAGTGCTTCACTGGAGCTGTTGGAGAGGGGAGAAACAATGGATTTCTGGGAAAGAAGATGATTATCAGCCCTAAATTAGTGCATGGTTGGGCTACAACAGGGAGTACAGGCACAGCTGCCCCAGGGAGAAAATAATTAGATGTAGCTACCTCTCTCCAGGCCTGTGTTCCCATGACAGGGCATGAGCAAATCTTGCATCTGTCAGCCAGCTGAATGACTTGGTCCTTCTGGACAAGCAAAGATGTGCACATCAGTAATGTGCAGTGCTTTCCTCAAATCCTGTGGGCTTAGATGGAGGGAGGGTGTCTGGGTAGACAGATTGTGGGTACCACCCACTCATTGTGCATCTTGGATGGTGAATGTGTCTCTTGCAATACAGATGTTGCCCCTGCTCACCAGGGCAAAGGCACAGAATCACAAAATGCCTTGGGTTGGAAGGGACCTTTAAGATCATCTAATTCCCATCCCCATGCCATGGGCAGGGACACCTCCCACCAGACTAGGTTTCTGCAAGCCCCATCCAACCTGACATTGAACATTTCCAAGAAGGGGGCATCCACAGCTTTCCTGGTTAACCTGTGCCAGTGTCTCTCCATCCTCACAGCAAAGAATTTCTTCCTGATGTCTAATCTAAATCTCTCCTGTACCAGTTTAAAGCTATTCACCCCCTGGCCCATCACTCCATGCCCTTGTAAACTGTTTCTCCCCAGCTTTCCTGTAGCTCTATCACAGAATCACAGAATCCTAGGGGTTGGAAGGGACTTCGAAAAATCATCTAGTCCAACCCCCCCTGCCAGAGCAGGGCCACCTAGAGTACATCGTGCAGGAACGTGTCCAGGTGGGTTTTGAATGTCTCCAGTGAAGGAGACTCCACGACCCCCCTGGGCAGCCTGTTCCAGGGCTCTGTCACCCTTACAGGAAAAAAATTTTTTCGAATATTCAACTTGAACCTCCTATGCTCCAATTTACACCCATTACCCCTTGTCCTATCACTGGTTATCACTGAGAAGAGCCTAACTCCATCTCCCTGACACTCACCCCTTACATATTTGAAAACATTGATGAGGTCACCCCTCAGTCTCCTTTTCTCCAAACTAAAGAGACCCAGCTTCCTCAGCCTTTCCTCATAAGGGAGATGTTCCACTCCCTTAATCATCTTCGTAGCTCTGCGCTGGACTCTTTCAAGCACTTCCCTGTCCTTCTTGAACTGAGGGGCCCAGAACTGGACACAATACTCCAGGTGTGGCCTCACCAATGCAGAATAGAGGGGGAGGAGAACCTCTCTTGACCTACTAACCACACCCTTTCTAATGCACCCCAGGATGCCATTGGCCTTCTTGGCCACAAGGGCACATTGCTGGCTCATGGTCATCTTCTTGTCAACCAGGACCCCCAGGTCTCTTTCACCTACACTGCTCTCCAGCAGGTCAGCCCCCAACCTCTACTGGGACATCTTGTTGTTCTTCCCCAAATGCAAGACTCTACACTTCCCCTTGTTGAATTTCATCATGTTTCTCCCTGCCCAACTCTCCAGCCTGTCCAAGTCTCTCTGAATGGCAGCACAGCCCTCTGGTGTGTCAGCCACTCCTCCCAGCTTAGTGTCATCAGCAAACTTGCTAAGGGTACATTCTATACCCTCATCCAAGTCGTTGATGAAGATATTAAACAACCATCAGGTATTGATGGCTTGTGTCAATCATTTTGTTCACCATCACTGGAAGGTGCTCTAAGGTCTGCCTGATGCCTTCTCTTCTCTAGGCTGAACAACCCCATAGCAGGGGTGTTCCAGCTCTTTGATCACCTTTGTGGCCTCCTCTGGACTTGCTCCAACAGGAATGCAACTCAAGATGTTTCTCCATAATTAATGTCAGGTCTAGGGAGCCTTTGTGTTTGGCTCAGAATTTGCCACCTTGTCCTAAAATGTGTACAAAATCATCATTGCTGGGCTTTCTTTTGGCCAATCTTCAATGAGGACTAACTAACTCCCTGGTGATCTCTCAGCTAACTCCTCTTGAAGACCACAAGTTGTTGGCTCTGGTGACTGTGACACCAGGTTACACCAGTAGGTGATGTGGCCCGGGGTAAATCTCAGCCCCGCTCTGGCAGTGAGACAGTGGTTTAACATTTTTGCACTGCCCAGAGGAAATGGGTGGCTAAAGCAATTTCACTAAAATCTGAAACATGGTATAGAACTTGGGATTAAGGGCATTTCCTTGCCATGGGATTGGTTCAAGGAAGAAGCTAACTGGACAGCTTATTTCTCAAAAAACTTGTTTGACTGCAGTGCTAGCATCTGCTTAGCAGCTTCTTCTCACCTCCCTTGCTCTCCTCCCACACTTTGACATCTCTGGCTTCCTTTCCTATGTATATTCATGTCTATCAGGATGAGATCAGACTTCTGCAAAGTCTGCCAAATCATTTTGTACCCTGTGGCATGGAAAGTCGTCTGCAGCTGGCACCTTCTGCTGTGTGCTTGAGTGAGCTCTGAATTTTAGGGAAGCACGAGGTGCATTTTCAAATCCATAGCTCAAGAGATCAGTGGTCACAGTGATGGAAGAAACAGAGAACCCTTGAGGCTCTGGGTATCAAGGGACAAGTAATTGAGTGGGGTTTTCATTTTGGTCTGTACTTTATTTTTCCACAAATAAGAAACCAACTTGTTGTTTCCTGAGATGTGCAAACCCATTGCTGAGGCTTTTGTGATGATCATTCCCCTTTTGATCTGCCTCCTGGGCACAATGTTCATGGAGTCATAGAATTTTTTTGGTTGGAAAAGACCTTTAAGAGCGTCAAGTCCAACCATGGAGCTATCACTGGGTTTCTGTGTGGCTGAAAGACAGAGGGGCCAAAGCTTTCTCTGGAGGTTGGGGTGAAGCAGATTGACTTTTTGGTAAAGAATCATGAGAGGCAGAGCTCATCTTTTCTTGCATTCTGAACTGGAGATATCTAAAGAGTTATCACCTGACTGACCCTTTCTGGATTTCCATTTTTTGTAGTGTCACTAGAAGGCAGATTTCCCATAGTCTGGCATGGAGATCTCATTCAAATCTGGAATGTGATATCTGGCATTCAACTCCCAGTCCTCTTTGGCCTTCTGGGGTTATTAAATATTTTTACTTTTTTGTTTTTCTTTTTCTTTTCTCTCATTTCTGTCACTGCTGCTGCTGACCTGAGGATTTTCTGCCATTCAGAAAGAAAAATGTTCCTGACATTCCTGTTCTCAGGCTACTCAGACTTGGATTTGGCTGTTATTTTGTTTGTTTGTTTTTTGAACAGCCAGTTTTAATTCTCCTAAATTTCCTTTCAATCTGCTGTCTATAGCTGGAGAAAGCTGCCAATCACTTCTGCCTAGAGAGGGACTATCAGTAGCTGCAAGTGCACATTTATTGTTCCCTTCTTGTTGAAAGACAACAACAGAAACCTTTTCATTGTATTTAATATGTTCTTATAGTCTCAGAAATGAAGTATCATTCCTTACTGATTGCATCTGACAAAATACACACTAGCTGGTTGCTATGTATCTATTTATTTTATTTCCTGCAACTTTCAAAGCAGTGAAACCATCTCTGTCACATTCACTCTTCTGATTGTGCATGAGAATCAATAGTTATTGTGCTTTAGATGTATCAGAAACACTCTTAGGTGTGGGATAACCTGATGCCTGCCCAATATTATAAAGAATGAGCACACATCCTAAAGAAACCTCTTGTATTCAGAATTTGTTTTGAGGTGGGCTCTTTATAGAACTGCATTCTGGCAATTAGAAATTTGAGAAGACTGCAAGGAATCCCACCAGAAATAAGGAAAAGATAAACCTGCAACCCTCAGCATCTGTAGAAGTTGTGTGCATAATATTCCTTTGAGAACTACTGGAAATAGTCATTGGGTTTACTGGGTGGTCTAAGAGTGGTCTGGGGGCCAAAAGGGAATTTTATGCAGATAAAGCACCTGAAAGGTCAAAGTTGTGGTGCCTCTTGGAAGTGCTGAGCCAGTCAGGCCACCAAGAGGGGTGAAGAAGGCTGAAATGCAAGTCCATGTTAGTTTAGTGTCAGATCAGCAGGATCCTGAGCACATATAATGCCACACATTCCTGTTTCACCAGCATTTATGACAATTGTACCTGGGCAGGAACACAGCTTCTTCTGGAGAAACCTCCATTCACTTATTTATTCAGAGAGTTGGAGGTGTCTGGGAAAAGTTTTTGCTCTGAAGTTTCCACATCAAAAACTATGGACCTGTTGAAGACTTCAGGATCACCTTTCCATTATGATCAGAGGGGAGAAGTGTCCATGCCTGCTAAAGAAATTAAATGAATGAGGCCAAAAAAGTTCAATTTGGATGCAGAGCATTGCCACAGCCACAATGTGCCTTGTGTTTGCCCTTCCTTAGTTGGAGAACACCACTGATGGGATTTGCTTTCTTGGTGAATGTTTTTTGCTTTCTATGTTAGGCAGAGGAATTGGTTGAACGAGTCAAAAAGCTGCAGAGTTGGCTGCTCACATGTCCCAGGATGAGCCCAACAGAGATGACAACTTCCAGTGTGAGGGAGCAGTGAAGGACCAAAAATGAGACATGAACTCAGATGCTGCAAGCTGGCTGCTCATGGCTCAGCTCACAGGTATTTTTGTGGTTATTTCACAGAAAGCAATGGGCATTCCTGGTGTCTGGCAAGTTTCAGAGGAGTCCTGAGCATGGGGGGTGGAATGCTGCTTGGCAAATGCAGCTCATTTTAGAATACATTCAGTTCTACAGCTTTGATATGGAAAGGAGTTGGGAAGAGGTCACTCTGAGCTCCTTCTCTTCCGGCAAGAAAAACAAAGAGTACCAGAGGATAAATGAAAGAGGGAGAAAAACCAAAGGTCCATCTTACAAAGCAGGATTTCCCCCAGCTTGTTGGGTTGCCTTTGTTTGATGAGCCAAAGAGCCACATCTGAATGGATCTTGCAGCTTTTTTCTTTGGAACACAGCTTTGTGATTTCCCTTTTGAAGCTCCTGGTCTCCATATGTTTACTTACTCATGAAGGGAAAATGTATTCATTATTTACTTCTCTCTCTGAAATCCTATTTTTGGACTTGATTTCATGTCCTCAAAGCTTCCCTTTATGTCCTGTGTAGAGCTCCAGACTCTTTTATTAACATATATTTTACTTTTCCCTAGGAAATGTGATCAGGAGTTAATTATTGGTCAGTAATGTATACTCTGTCTAATTTATTAGATGAATATAGACATCTCAAACCCTCAAATTTCTACTAATGCACTTCCCAGGCTTGTCAGCCATCTCATTGAACTGTAGTTAGTGCATGCAAAGAAACCAACCAAACAGAGCTGCCTAGGGAAGTACCAATGGATTTGGTTTACTGTAATCTGCTCCCACTTCCTAACTTGAAAATCACTTGACTGGATAAACATCTCCTTCTTGACTCACCAGGCTTCATGTACTCTCTTTTATGAGATAACTTCTCCCTCCTACTTTTATGAGAGATTATTTCTCTCATAAAAATGATAGCAGTGGTGCAAAGCTCATCTTCACACACAGAAGGCCAGAGGAGGACTGAATCTATCAGCTCATCTATTTACATTTCATTCCCTGGAAGTGTTCAAGGACAAGTTGGATGTGGCTTTGCAGCTGTCCCTGCCCATGCAGGGGGGTTGGAAATGGATGATCTTTAAGGTCCTTTCGAAATGAAACCATTCTATGATTCTAACATTCAGAAGAAACCTCTGCCATGACAAAAAAATCAAGAGCCAGGCTTTTTGTCAACTAAGTCAGTGTTCCAGTTCCCTTGGTGCTCCTTGAGTTCTACCTCAGGCACTGCAATCCTCCAGCTGAGGTTGGAGCCCTGGACCACCCGTGTCAGATTCATTTACAGTTTCCCAACCAGACTTTTTTGTGTTTGGATTTTGGTATCCTACATCTTAAGCTGATTCATATCAGCAATTATTCTTGATAAAGAAGTGATACTTTGCAAATCCCAGAGCCTTCCACAGGAAGAAGAAGTCAATAATTTAATTCCAGCCACTGCAGTGCAGCAGAGGCAGTACTAAAGTCTATTTTCCATGCTGGGCTCAAAGCCCTGTAGAAGCCATGAGCTCAGCCTGGCTGGAGCTCATTGGGAAAATTAAAATTTCAATGAAAATATATGCAGAAAGCCAAAAAAAAGGTCAGATTTTGTTTTTCTCTGGAAAGCATTGATACCTTGCCTTAGCAACTAGCCAAATCTAAGGCCTTTTGGTTTGCAGACAGCCCTTCTCCTGATTGTTTTTTACTCTGCTTGTGCATGAAAGGCAACCACAGGATATTTTTGAGAGGAATGAGATGTTGACCAGGGCATGGGCAGTCACACCTGGAGCTACAGCAGATACAGGGCTGGGGTAGTGAAGCCAAGGTGAGGACCTGTCCAGGTGATGGGATGCAGCAGTCTGAAGGGCAGGGCAGGACCCCATGAACCTACAAATGGCCAGGACAGGGAGTGGAAGGTGGTGACAACAAGAGCTAAGAGTGAGGCTGAGGAGCCCAGAAGAAGAAATAAAAATTGAGACCACTCAAGAGCTGTGGTAGGCGAACAGGGAGCAGAGCTGGAAGAGCAGAAGGTGGTGGATGCAAGGATAATGTCTGGATCTAGACAAGGAATGGACAAAGGGACTGAAGTGTTTGGAGTTTCAGTTTTATGCTACCTGTGATGTTCTAAGAATCATTGCCTTGGTCTCCTATGGCCAATAGCACAGACCCACACACTTTTCTTGGGTGGGTACAACTCCAGAAGAGGCTGTGAACAGAAAAACTGTCCCAGGATGAGAAATGTGCAGACAATGAGCTAATGGGACAGGAAATTCAATCCAGGTACTGAACACAAATAATGACATATATGCCCTGGTGACAAAGATCCTCTGGCCATAGGGTCACTGCATATGTAGTGAGGCTGCCACCCAGAAATGTGGCCCTGCAACAGGAGTTAAGACTGAGGGTCTTTTTCAAGTGGTGTAACAATAAAAATACCCAGGGAATCTGACACAGTTTGGAGCCATCATCAACACTTCTCACTGGAAGGAAGCAAAGCTGCAGTGCTTCAGGCCTTCATTCCTGCTGGTTCCTCTTTGAATTCATTGGTGCATTCTAAATCTCTGGAAGAAGAAGATTTAGGGTTTGTTAGTTTGTTGTTTGTTTTTTTTTTTAATTTTCTCTGAAATTTTTTTATATTTTTATTTTCTCTGGGTTATAATAGTCATCCTAAAATAAATTCAACAGTGCCTAGAGACTAATTTCTAAGAAAATGCTTTATGGGTAGATAAGTGTCAAAGTCCATTCCTTGGTCTGAAAGACATAACACAAAGCTGCCATGTGTGTATTTATATTAAAATACCTGAAATGGGTGATGATGTTCTGCCCATCAGGAGCAGCACCTGGCCTGTGTTACTCCTCAAATGATATTTAGACATAGTTTGGGAAACAACTGCTTGAAAAGGAACAAGTAACCCTTTGAGTTAAAGTGGAAGTGGCTTAGCCAGTGGCAAATCAGTGTCCTTCTTACTTTTCCATCACTCTGTATGGCCAAAGAGCTGGATGCAGTACAAGGATGAGTCTGTGGTCAGAGCTTTCCAGGAAGCTTTTAAACATGTTGTTGAGCTTGTGACAACCTTTGCAACCTCTGTGGCTGATATTTGATCTGCATGTCATGTCATGTACTGCCTCTCCTTCCCCTTGTCCTGTTTAATAAGTATTCTGAGTGTGAACCTGCTTGTGTGATCTTACTGCAGGCAGCAGATACCTGGCAGGTTCTCACCTCCCCTGTCCCTGCTGCAGGGAAAGCAGCACAGAGCCCTGAAATGTGAGGCAGATTAAATGTAACAACTGTTTTTGCACATAAGACTGCATCTTTCAGAGCCTTGTGACTTTCCCATGTCCTTCTTGGCTGGCTGCTCTGCTGAGGCAGCTCTTGGATTGAGATGGAAAAGGCACAAGTGATGGCTTGGGTCATGCACACAATTCATCATCCTCCTACTAATCACTGGGGCTCTATGCCCCCCATCCCCTCTCAATACACACATCCCTGAGTGGGTTTCAGGATCTCAGAGACCTATTAAAGAGCCATTTTTAGGAAAAAAACCAAACCCTAAAAATAGAAAAAGAGCCATGCCCAGCAATGCTGCATGAGAGACCCTTTGCTGTCGTGGTAATGTTTGCCATCAGAGTGAATAATTTCTTCCAAGCCTGCAGGAACCTGCAGCAAAGGCAGAATGATAATGATCAAATTACCATGCTCAGATGGGTACCTGGGTGGGTATCACACCTCTTTCTGGGACAAGAAATGTGCCAATGGCATTTGGTCAGATCTAACATATCTATTGCCTGACGACACAGTTGCTTGAGGAAGAAGTGTTGAGGAAGAAGGGGGAGAGCTTGTGGGCAAGAAAAGCCTGAACAGTTTGTAAACTGTTAAAAGAGATGCCCTAAGCCAGGCTGTAAATGCTGCTCTTGTTCATTTGTACACAAGATGCCTGAGGCCAGCAGCTGCTGAGACAAAGATAGTCCAAGTTATTGGAAATGGTTTTATATCATACACCTGTTATGGACTGAGCTCATGCTGTTTCCTAAAAAAAGACACCTCCTTTAGATAGATTTCTCTCCTCAGCAGAGGTACATGAGATTTTCTAGGTGCTCGTTACACCTCACAGCAAAAATAGCATTTTACAAAACAAGCAAAGCTTTCAAAGCATCTTTTTGAGTGCACGCATGGGTGCTGGAAATGAGGAAAGCAAGTGTCAAGTGGGAGAAAAGAAACAAGAAAGACTTTGAAAGACTTGAAGCATTGGAATGGGCTGCCCAGGGAAGTAGTGGATTCTCCGTGTCTGGAGATAGTTAAAAAGAGACTGGATGTGGCACTCAGTGCCATGGGCTGGGAACTGCAGTGGTAGTGGATCAAGGGTTGGACTTGATGATCTCTGAGGTCCCTTCCAACCCAGCCAATTCTATGATTCTATGATTCTATGAAATATCAGAAAATGAGACATCTTGTTGGTTTTGGTGACTTCTTCTTTTCCCACATCATTTCTCCTTCCTTTCACATTTTCCTCTCATCTCCCAGACCTGGCTTTGGGAATCTGAGGTTCTTGGTGAAGGGTCTGAGGCAGAAGGGGCTAAGGCAATACTGGGACCAACTTGAATCTGGTGGCATAGACCCTGGACCAGTTGAGTGTTTGAAATGATGCTAGAGGTGAATACTGGGTTAATATTGGAAAAATGAAGCTGAGGGACAGGAATAACACCAATGCTGAAGGTAGGGGGTGGGATTATAGTGGTGGGAAGCAGTGGGAAAGACTGAAAGCCCAGAAGCTGTTGGTTAGAGTGAAGAATTTTCTGCTCATGTATGCAGTGACGGGAGGAGGGGATGCTGCTTACATGGAGGATGCAACAGGTCCTGGGCTGACAAAAAGAAGTCTGTTTTGGTTGTGTTCTGCTTCTGAGAGTGGTGCATGTTAATATCAAGTATAAGAACCCCTCAGTTTAGGAAGGATACTGAGGTCCTGGAGCAGGTCCAAAGGAGGACAACTAGGCTGGTGAAGGGACTCAAGCACAGATCCTATGAGGAAAGGCTGAGGGAGCTGGGGGTGTTCAGGCTGGAGAAGAGGAGGCTCAGGGGAGACCTCATCACTCTCTACAACTCCCTGAAAGGAGGTTGGAGCCAGGGGGGGGTTGGGTTCTTTTCCCAGGCAACTCTCAGCAAGACAAGAGGGCAGGTTCTCAAGTTGTGCCAGGGGAGGTTTAGGTTGGACATTAGAAAGAATTTCTTTAGGGAGAGGGTGATCAAGCATTGGAATGGGCTGCCCAGGGAAGTAGTGGATTCTGCATCCCTGGAGATATTTCAAAAGAGACTGGATGTGGCACTCAGTGCCATGGGCTGGGAACTGCAGCAGTAGTGGATCAAGGGTTGGACTCGATGATCTCTGAGGTCCCTTCCAATCCAGCCAATTCTATGATTCAGGATTCTATGAATATCAAACAAGAACAAGGTAAGACTGCATTTCCCTGATTTTCTATTCTGGCATCCAACCACTTGTTGTTCAGAGACTTCCTGACCTGGAGGTGGTTTCTGTCTATTTTGTAGAATCAATGCCTGTGGAATACTCACCACTTTTCAGCATCCACAAAATCCTTTGGTGAAGAAGTTCCCAGATTCACAATGAATGTCTTTGAGTTTGTTTTAAACTTGCTCCAGGGCTTGATTTGAAGCCTATGTCCTATTCTTACTCCCTTTCTATGTCTTAAAATCTCCACTAGAGAACACAGTGCAACAGTGGGAAAAATAACTGGGTGTCTTCCTTCACCATTTCAGAACAGAAGGTCATGACCAGCCAAGCCTTGACACTATTGCTTTTTTCCCTGATGACCTTGGGGAATCGAGGAGAAAGATGAAGGGGTGGTGGGACAGAGGAATAAAGAGGTGTAGTGACAGAAAGATGAAGACATGGAAGCACTCCTAGATGGAGCACTCCTAGAGCACACTTTGTCCCCACAGATTCAACCTGTGTGCTCAGGCCATTAATGAGGCCCCAAAACAAGAGTTACCTCCCAGAGCTACAATTTTTAAATGGTTTAAATTTCTGGTGGGATATCCACCCTTCCCTGGAAACAGAGCAGATGGCAATGCAGATAATGGTCTTTATGGAAGGGTCCAATGCCTGCTGGACACTGACCTGATGAGGACCAGCCAACACTGCTATCGATAGCCTTGAGATTCTTTGGTTAAATAATGAAAACATGTGCATTTTGGGCTTTTTTTCTTTGATTTTTTTCCCTGTCATTGTTTTTTTTCCCCATTATTGCTTTATTTCAAGCACAGCTGCACATTAGCATTCTTCCTCTTGCTGAATCCCCTTCCATCATTATGTACCAACACTGTTTCCTGTCTCTTCCATGAGGCTGCTTATCATCTAACCATGAAACAAGAGTGAATGTGTGTGCACTAGAATGGAGTTGTTTCTCACCACTACAGCAGGACAACATCAATGTCAGGGGCATATCTCACAGAATCATAGAATGGTTTGGGTTGGAAATCTCAGATGACCTTCTGGTCATTTCCTCTATTCCTATTGCTATTTATTTCAGAGAAGAGGCCAGCACCCACCTCTCCACAACCTCTTTTCAGGTAGTTGTAGAGAGCAGTAAGGTCTCATGGGGATGAATTTCAGCAATTGCAATGTTTTGGATACTTTCTGTGACTGCAGATGCTCTGGGGTATTTTGGGCAGTGTCCATCCAGCTCACCAGAAGGGTACAGGCAGCCCAAAATTCCATTATCCTGTCTGCCAGCCTCAGATGGCTCAGATAATCTATTTTATTTCTTTTATCATGAGATTCAAAAGTGTAAATGGATCTTTCCCAGCAAGGCCACTTGCAGATACCCATACTGGAGATACTTATGCTTGACATTATTATATTTACGACAGTTAATGCACCATGACCTTTGACAGAAAAGCTCCTCAGAGAAGATTAAGACTGTCAAATTGATTTATTCATCATTTCAACATCACAGAATCCCTGTCTGGTTTGGGTTGGAAGGGACCTAAAAAATCACTGAGTTCCCCCCCACCTTGCCATGGGCAGGGACACCTCCCACCAGCCCACGTTGCTCCAAGCTCCATCCAACCTGGCCTTGAACACTTCCAGGGATGGAGCAGCCACAGCTTCCCTGGACAACCTATTTCAGAGTCTCACCATCCTCACAGTGAAGAATTTCTTCCTAATGTCTAACTTTAGGTAGAGGGAGGTATGTCTTCCCTCTCCCAGTTTAAAACTATTTCCCTCCCCCTTATCCTATCACTCCATGCCCTTATAAGAAGTCCCTCTACAGCTTTCCTGTGGCTCCCTCAGGTACTTCAGGTATATCTGCACCTTCTATCAGGTCAGTTGTCATCACAGGATACAGGGGGGTATTGAAGCTGTCTCCTTCCAGAAAAGGGTAAAATAGGATGAAAAAGTGAAAAGGAGATTTTCCCAAGTGCTCCAGAAAAGGGTTAACAAACAGACCTTTCACTCTAGAGGACTTAATTTAATCCATTTTTAAAAACCCTTCTAGCAAGAGTTCCCACCTTTCCCTGGGTGAGCTCCTTCAGGTTGTTTTGCTTTCTTGAAGCAGCAGCTTGCAGAAAATCTACACTCCTATTTCCCTGAGCTTACTTCAGACAAGAAACGCCAAAGCTTGATGTACCAGAGGAAATCAGCAATGCAAAGCATAAAGCTGACAAGTTTTGTTGAAGAAGAAAGCAGATGGGAGGACACTTCTGCTACCTGACCTTCCTTCCTCCTCAGAGGACAGCTGTCACCTGGGACAGCCAGGGCTCTCTAGCAGTGCTGAGTTTCTTGCCTCTGCTAAATGGAGGCTGTTTACCCTTCCATTCCTCACAATGGTTATCTGGAAAATGTCCAAGTTTGTGAGCAGCAGCTGTTCCTTTAAAAGTGACATCCTCAGTTCATCTGAAACAGTCCCAAATCTGAGCTGTACAACCAACCCAATGGACCCACCCCACAGGAACTCTGCTGCTGCTCATATGCAGTGCATTAAAACTCTGAGGAAGGCAGAAAGCATTTGCAGTTTGTAAGGGAAAATAAAATAGCTCAGGTCAACAGGCTCTGAAGTGCTCGTGGTATTTAGGCAGGTCTTTCTCCATCAAATTTTAATTTTGGGTACCAGCTTGGTCCTTAGGAGAAGCAGAAAAGTCGACTGTGGACTCAGGTTATCTTCCTAATCTTGCTACTTTTTCTTCTGTGACTTTAAGGAAGTCACAATGGGACCAATTTTCACTGTCTGAGTGTTAGAAATAATTTGCTAAAAGGGTCATGTTGAAGGCTCTATCAGGAAGTGGAGTTCCATGGCAAAGTGAGGTTGCTCTGCATTTGCTACACAACTATCACCCATGGGACCTTCTTTTGGCCTTTTACAATTGAGAGGAGAATTGTGGCAGCTTAAACTTCCTTCCTTTTTTGTCAGTGAGTGACCTATAGCTTGTGGAGATGAAGAAACTTGAACCTATGTCTCATTTCCCTGTTTTCCTGGTAGGGTTGCATTCAGTCATGACATCCCTCTGCAGTTCTGTAAATCCTCTTTTCCTGAGACTTCATTAGGCTTAAAAAAAAAAAAAAAAAAAAAAAAAAAGAATGAGCATAGCTTCACCTCACCCTTAATTAGACAACTTTCTCCCTCTCCAGGTTTCAAGGGACAAGAAGTCTGTTTTTATGCAATATGTTTGCTTTCCTTTGCAGCATGCCATGAGCAGAAGTCCCAGGGACTGCTATTTGTTGCTGTGACAAGGATTCAGGGGAGATTGGAAGCTGTGAGCTGAGCCTACAGAAAGCTAATAGAGACATGGGAGCTGCAAAACAACAGCTCCTGCTTAGCTGTAGCATCTTCAAAGAGCAGGCAAAGCCTCTGATGCACAAAGCACTGGGGACAGAGAAGGGTGAAAAACCACTTTGTTGGACATGCAGACAGGGAGGCAAGAAAAGGGGCCAGTGGTGATAACATAGAGAGCAGATTTGTCCTGAATTCCATCTCAGGCTTGATGAGGATTGGCTGGGAAGATGCCTGGCATCCCTCTAGGCCACCAGCTAACTTCTCTTTGAGACACAACCTCATGCTGATGCCTATGTTGTACTTGCCTGTTTGCAAAACCAGAAATCCTTCCAGGGCTGGCAGAAGAAATCAGAGTACAAATGCTTTGCCACCTCTCCCAGGGTGTTCTCCAGAGGCAAGGTTGAAGGTTTGACCTATGCCTATGTTTGCTGAGATTTCAGAGCTCTCCAGGCTCCTCCAGACACTCCAGACTTCACAAAGCCAGCAATTTTTGACTCCTGGAAGTATGTAAACTAAACCTGACAGGTTATTTCAATTAACTTCCAACTCCTTAGAAACCTGAAAGGCAGAGATTTTGCTCAGCCCTGCCCTTGGCTTTCCTAGACACTTCCCACAGCCAGACTTACTTGTGTTATTTTTCTCTTCAGAGAAATATTGTGAGATCTTCTCCTCATGCTGTTACCTTCTTCTGATGCCCAAACACAGTCTGGAGTGAAAGGCTCAGTCCAGGTGCTTGTGTTTTCACACATGTTTGTGCTTGCACATGGATCATGTTTGAGCTTGCACATTGGACTACTCCTCCAAAGAAATAATTCAGGGATACCTCTGTTAACATAGGGATCCATTTAAAGACATAATCAACACGGACAAGAGTGAGCACTTGGGAAAATGTCCTTTTCACTTTTACATCCTATTTTACCTCCTCATTTAGTCCCAGTCTCCAGTGTCCTACCAGCATTGCCTTCATCAATCTCCTACTGTTACATATCTACCTGGTCATTTTGCAGTTTCTCTCCCTTTTATGGGTTTTTCTTTTGCTTGCTGTGCCACAGCACTATTCCTGACACTCTGCTTCTCTAGGGATCCATTAGTATTCCATGCCCCATCCTGGACCATTAGCTGCTACTCACACATGTCTTCACTTTTCTACCTATTAACTCTCAAAAAACTCCAGGCAGTGATAGTGATAAAAAGCCAGGACTTGTGACAGCTCCTGAAGGCAAAAATAGTTGAAAGCAACTCAGGTAATGAATTGGTGGTGTTTGCAGCAAACATCAGAAAATGTAGAGCACACCAAAAGGCACTTTTAATCCCCAAATTTGGTTGTAAGGCTGTAAAATATGTCTGAGAATTGTAAAAGTACATTTGGCTTGTGGGTAGCTTCTCAAGTCACTGTAATTTCCTGATGCTATAAGAATATAATCCAGAAAGACTGCTCAGCCCAGCTTTTCAGCTCATTTGATTGACAGGAAGACTCATTCTCAAAATCTGCCCCATTTTCTTCTTCTGAGACATTCATGCAGAACTGAGTCTCATTTACCTCTGCTCAATTTAGCATAATTGCATCTCTATAATTTAAGTTGATCTTTTCTTTCTGGCAAAGATGGTTTAGAATGAAAAGACTGGATGCCTTCTTGAAAATGTATGGAGTTTTAGGCTCTGCACTGTAGAAAAACCACAAACT
Organism: Calypte anna; assembly: GCF_003957555.1. Taxonomy (NCBI): domain Eukaryota; kingdom Metazoa; phylum Chordata; class Aves; order Apodiformes; family Trochilidae; genus Calypte; species Calypte anna. Next base: position 147,729,791 of record NC_044245.1, read on the forward strand.
TAATTCTCCTGATTCCTTCACTGTTTCAGTCTCTTTCATATCCATGTGGGCTAGAAAAGGGATGTAGTCCCTATCAGGTAATGATTTTTATTCTCTAAATTAAGCTGCTCCTCAGGCACAATCACTTCATTCAAGTCAATACCAGAAAATAAAGTCTGCTGACTGTACTGATCAAAGAAAAAGAGGGTCAAGCATTCTTTTAAGAAAAGAAAGGGAGATCCTGATCCTTCAGTAAACACATGAGAAGATGTTTTCAGTGACAAGAGTAATTGAAATGCACAGACTCAGCCCACAAAATGAGATGTCTCTTATTTTTCCTGTTGTCTTGGGAAACAGTGAAGTTCCTGTGTAGCTGTTTTGGTTGGTGAAGTTGATTCTGACAAAAACCTGTATTTTTGGTAATCTGTGTGCTTTGAATGTCATGTAAATAATTATGAAAAAAGTCAGGAACAGCTTCCCATCTTAGTCCCCAGTCTCTATGCAGTAGGTACAAGGGAGGATGTGCCAGCATGGCAACAGCAGGAAGACCAATGCATGCTCTGTTCCTCCTCTCCTTGAGACCTTGTAATCTTAGGAGAACTGCAGAGATTTCTCCTGGAGTCCTGACTGCCACCAAGGGCAAAGACACATTACAGCCCCATGGGCAGAAACTTCGGAGATGTTTGCTTTGTTGTAGTGGAACAAAGCAGTCAGCTGCCTCTGATTACCAAGAAGTGGGTGTGAGCCAGTATCAAATCCCCATGTGCCCAGTTAGGGCAGGCCCCCTATTGAGCATGTGCAAGACCAGGGGGCCAATAAAAGGTGAGGCTCACACCCACTGAGCAGCTCACTCTTGGGCTAGTCACAGGAGAGGCTGGTAGCTCATCGAGCCATGGTTGGATCTTGCTAGTTCCACTACTTGAGTGATAGACTTCGAGCACAACTCTAAAGTCTATACTGCTACACCTACTCAGACCTTGAGGCATTGATCCCTGAAGAAAGATTCATCCTGCTACACTTTGTGATGGAAGTGGACCACTTCCCACTCAGGATCAGGACAACTAAATGCTGCCAAATGTCTACTGGACACTTCTACACTTCTTATCTGCCAGGACAACTGTAAGGGGATCAGCAGGTAGAACTTTTTTGGCATGTGAGATATTTTCTAAAAGTAGTGTTACAAAAATGCAATTAAAAAAAAATCATCAAAACGAAGAGTTAAAAAGTGATGTTCGGGGTTGTGGACCTGAAATGAGCTGTTTGCAATATGTGTGATTGAGTTGCCTTTATCTTATCATGATTTTTTTGTTTCTCGTGTTTGATTTGACCACCTTTATCTCATCGTTAACTTTTTGTTGCTCATGTTTAATTGAGTTGCATTTAACTGATTGTGAGATAACCAAAAAGAGTCGCAGAGCAAGGGGGACACCTCTGATGGCTGAGTGCAATGGAGGCACAAGATAAATCAGCTGGCACATCTTATAAATTATGTTTCTCATACACTTAAACTCACAGAATCACAGAATCAGCCAGGTTGGAAAGGAACCTCTGAGATCATCAAGTCCAACCCTTAATTCACAGTACCACTGTGGTTACCAGCCCATGGCACTGAGTGCCATATTCGGTCTCTTCCTAAAAACCTCCAGGGACACAGAATCCACACCCTCCCTGGACAGCCCATTCCAATGTCTGATCACCCCCTCTGGAAAGAATTTTTTTCTAATATCCAACCTAAACCTCCCCTGGCACAATTTGAGACTGTGCCCTCTTGTCTTGCTGAGAGTTGCCTGGGAAAAGAGCCCAACCCCCCCCTGGTTACAACCTCCTTTCAGGGAGTTGTAGGGAGTGATGAGGTCTCCCCTGAGCCTCCTCTTCTTTAGGCTGAACAGCCCCAGCTCCCTCAGCCCTTCCTCACAGGACTTGTGCTGGATCCCTTCACAGCCTCCTTGCTTTTCTCTGGACCTGCTCCAGCACCTCAAGCTCCTTCCTGAACTGAGGGGCCCAGAACTGGACACAGGACTCAAGCTGTGGCCTCATCAGGGCTGAGCACAGGGGCAGAATCACTTCCCTGGACCTGCTGGCCACACTGTTCCTGATCCAGGCCAGGATGCCATTGGCCTTCTTGGCTACCTGGGCACACTGCTGGCTCATGTTCAGCTTCCTGTCAATCCAGACTCACAGGTCCCTTTCTGCCTGGCTGCTCTCAGCCACTCTGTGCCCAGCCTGGAGCTCCCCATGGGGTTGTTGTGGCCAAAGTGCAGGACCCGGCACTTGGCCGTGTTGAACCTCATCCCACTGAAATCAGCCCAACTCTCCAGTCTGTCCAGGTCCCTCTGCAGAGCCCTCCTGCCTTCCAGCTGATCCACACTTCCCCCCAGCTTAGTGTCATCTGCAAATTTGCTAATGATGGACTTGATCCCCTCATCTAAATCATCAACTAAGATACTAAACAGACTGACTCCAGGGTATATTTAGCTTCCTTTTAAATATCAGAGCACAACTCCCTGAGGTTCTCCAAAGGTACTGAGTGAGGTTCTGTTCACGTTGTACCCAGCACTGTAGAAGTGTCTAGCAGAGGGTTGGTGGCATCGTCCCTTTCAGTTCTTACTCTATGGAACTTTCTTTTTCCAGTTGTATTTCTTCCCCTTTGAGAAAAATGGCCACTGACACAGAATTTGGGCCGGTACTCAGCCCATCAAAAGGTTTGTAGGAGACCAGGTTCTGAAAGTTATGCTGGGGTTTGATGAGGAGTGAGCAGAGCTCCCAGCTGAGATGCTCAATGCCCAAGCTGCTGTGCAGCAAGTGGACCCCTCCATGTATCAGAACTTTTTTCTGTGCCTGCTTCCCACTCCCAAGCTTTTACTCTATGAAAACCACTTCTGGAAATTATGGATGCTAATGGCTTGGTGTCCAGCAAAGCTGCCCAGCAGGAGGTGAGCTCTTGGGCTCTGTGTGATGAATTTTGCATTGCTGCTGCAGCAGGGGTTCTCAGGGCTCCATTTGGTGAGGATCTGGATGAATAAATAACAGCACAACTCTCAGCCCTGGAGATAATCTGCAACAGTGCCTAAAACCTAAAAGTAAGAGAAGAAAAGGGCTGAGAGGAAAAAAGGAAACCTGCCTACCAGGGACAAATAAAGCCTTTTTTTTCTTCTGCTTAGCCTCAGCCAAATCCTTGTGCAAGTCTACCAAGCAGGTAAATCATAGAGAAACATGTCTTCACAATAATGAAGAGAATTTAATGATACAAATGATGTATCATTATGATGATGTGATAATGTATGATGATGTTTAAGATGGTTTATTTCATAAATGAACTCTCAAAAGTGAGGTGGGACACGCACAGGTTGCCACTGTTGAGAAAGAGCAGCTTCAACACAATATTGGCTTTTAATTCCAGGCTCTGAATAACCACCTGAAATTCATTGGACCCCTGGTTTTATGTGTAAGTCTTTCAGATCAATTTCTAACACAGTAAACCTGGCCAAAGGGACAAACAAATGACCTATAAAGCCCTTTCTTAATTACAGCACAGCTTCTGGGGCAGAGAAGAGACAGCAGAAGGGAGACTGCTTTGAGGATATCAGTATGAGAGGCACAAATTAAAGTATTCTATAATATTTAATACTTTTAAAGTTTGGTACTCTTTGGTTGACTGCTAAGTCATTCTCTGACACAAGAATTCTTTGACATGCAGAAAATAACACGAGGAACTTCATTTGTTCTGTTTAAAAAACAAACCAAAGCTGACCTATGTATCTGATATATAGAATTTTATGCAGCTACAGAGTAAAAAATCTCATTTTACTCTCTGCACTCAACACCTTTCTTTATGTAAATGTGACTCTGTGGCATCCTACCCACAGCTTCACAGTCATGGAGGATAAAGTCTGGATGACCGAAGAAGTTCTGGAAGAAGTCACCCTGCTCAGAATGGATTTATATATTTGAGCAATGCCCTCTACAGCAAATGGAGTCAGAGAAACCATCCTCTGGTGTCTTCTGTGCTTCTGACATGGAGAAACTCCTTGCTCTGCTGGGTACCAGGCATGAAAAATTCCCATTGTTCTGCTTCAGAATAGAGATGCTGAAAAAGAGGTTGAGAATGCTGCAGAAATACTGGGCTAGGAAAGATTTGTGGTCAAGCCATTTCCACAGGAGGGCATTGACTTGGACTGAAGCCATGCCATGTCTAACCTTTCCTTAAACATCTCCCTGATGCTTCCCTCTTAAAGTTTCAATAATTTCTGTAGGCTTTTGCTTTCTTGTCCAGTTTGAAAAGTTAAATGCTTTAACAGTTTTGCATTTCTCTCTCAAGAAATCCATTCCTTTTTTCCTATTTTTTTCTTCTTGAGATGTTTTCCATTCTCTGTTTTGCTTCTATTGTTCCTTCTTCAAAAAGACCAGATTCTAGCTGAGGTTACAAGTTGGCAACATATTTATGTTTGTCTTTTTTGAGAGACTCATATATTCATATAAATGTAGAATCAGTCTTAAAGACCTTTCATAACTAGTGTTTTTTCAGTTTAGACTTTTACCAGGTCATTACAGAGATGAAAATTCATCTTCTAATTAGTGATAGCCACATGCCTTTAGCTTCATGGTGTAAAACAACACCTAGAATCATAGAATCATAGAATTAGCCGCGTTGGAAGGGACCTCAGAGATCATCTAGTCCAACCCTTGACCCACCGGAGCAGTTGCTAGACCATGGCACTGAGTGCCACATCCAGTCTTTTTTTAAATGTCTCCAGGGACGGAGAATCTACCACCTCTCCGGGCAGTCCATTCCATAGCCTAATCACCCTCTCCGTGAAGAAATTCTTTCTAATATCTAACCTAAACCTCCCCTGGCACAACTTAAGACTGTGTCCTCTTGTCTTGTTGAAGGTCGTCTGTGAAAAGAGTCCAGTTCCCACCTCGCTACAGCCTCCTTTCAGGTAGTTGTAGACAGCAATGAGGTCTCCCCTGAGCCTCCTCTTCTTCAGGCTGAACAGCCCCAGCTCTCTCAGCCTCTCCTCATAGGGTCTGTGCTCGAGTCCCTTCACCAGCCTGGTTGCCCTCTTTTGGATCTGTTCCAGGACCTCTACATCCTTCTTAAACTGAGGGGCCCAGAACTGGACACAGTACTCGAGGTGTGGCCTAACCAGTGCTGAGTACAGGGGCAGAATCACCTCCCTGGACCTGCTGGTGACGCTGTTTCACCTGTAGAACTTCCAAACATTAGACAATTAACCTGTAAGACTTGTTTCAAAATTTGAGGTGACTTGTGCTGTTAAAAATGGTAGAAAACATTGTATTTCTTTACTAGTGAAATCTCAGGTATCTGTTTGAGAATTCTATAGGAATCTGCAGAGGAGTTGCATTGATACTGGGTGGGAATCTAAAACATGGATCAAGAAATACAGGTATCTCTTTTTAGTTCTGAATCATCATACCTTCATGCTTCATTTCTCTCCAGAGCATAACAAAGGAATTTTCAATAGCCCAGGAGACCTGCTACAAAATTCTTAAGGGATGTTGGCTTGAAATTCTGCCTCTGGTGAGTTATCCCATGGTGGATATTTGAAAGATAAACACTGCTCAGATGTTTATGGCTTTATCTTTGGAATCAGCCTTATCTTGCCTTCTCTTCTAGTGTGTTTCATGACTCGTGGTACTCGTAAGGTTACTTAAATTACACTTCTTGGTGAGACACTGGCACAGGTTACCCAAGGAGCTATGGATGCCCCATCCCTGGAAGTGTTCAAGGCCAGGTTGGATGGGGCTTGGAACAACCTGGTGTAGTGGGAGGTGTCCCTGCCCACACCAAGGGGTTGGAACTGGATGAGTTTAAGGTCCCTTCCAACCCAAACCATGTGATGATTCTGTGATAATAGATGCAGGAAACACCATATATCATATCTCAAATTATTTTCTTTGCAAACTAACAGTATTTTTTTCCTGGCCCTTCTCAACCATCAGTGTTAGAAGACGTCCAAATGAACTGTCAGCACAACGCTCAGTCTAAATCCTCCAGACCAGCAAATCTCCTTGTTTGTTGTCAGAAGTGTCACACATTCTTCCTTACATCCCAGCCATGGGATTTTCCAGCTGTCCCATTCTTGACTGCAAGATGTATTTTGTGAATCTATTCATCAGCTGCTTGTACCAGAGGGATGTGGGCAACCACAGTATTTGACAAAATGCAGCAGACCTCATATGTCGAGTGGCTGGCAGGAGAAAATCTGCCTTTTTGCTTTGCCTTTTGGTCCCCTCGACCCTCTTAGCAATCAGTGCAAACATAGCAGGGGTGAGAGACACGAGCCATTAGCATCTTAATGTCCTTAACAGCATCACTTGATGCCAGGCTGGAGGGCAGCCACAAATTGGATGTGTCCTGACCCCTGACATCTCAGGAGGATGTTGCTGCTGAGCAGGGAGAAATCGGTGTGCAGGAATGGGAAAACACTCAGCTGGTGTCATGTCTTAAAATGTTTCAGCAGGCTGGAGGATGGGAGAAGCTGGGCTGGCTCTGCTCTTACCACCCAGTGAGAAATTATGATGTGCATTGGCTGGGCAGAGCTGTGGGAAAAGGCTTTCAAGAAAGGACATTCAAAGGTGTTCCATGAGGAAATTCTGAGTAAACAGCTACCCATCCTGTGTTTTGAAAATATTAATTTAGGGGTAGACTCTCCATGGGGTTGATAATTTTTAAAGCAGTGCTGTTTCTTCATAGAGGTATATGAGAGAGCTTTTACACCTCTGTTATAGTAGATTATAATTGCTGATGTTACTGTGGTGTTATTTAACAGAGCTGGAGCATATAGAATATCTGAGATGATGATAGAATCACTAAGGTTGAAAAACAACTCTAAGATCATCAAGTCCAACCATTGATGCAGCTTCTAAGGATTTCTGGGAAATGCCTGAGAACCATATCCCACATTTCCTATTTTGAAAACAACTCTATTGTTCCACAGATAGATATTTCCACGGCTTCCACTGGTGGGTACATGGGCTTCAGCTTCTAGGTATATTTCCCTTCCTAATGAGTGCAGTGCTTGTTATCAGTGTCACGAGAGAACTCATTCAAAGCCAAGAAAAGCCCCATTAATTTACCAGACAGCTGTATCACCCTTCTGTAACATAATCTCCTTTAAACCTGATGATGTCTGGAGCTGTTTTGTGTAGAAAAAAAATCCCATATTCTCTTGAGTGCAAAGACGACTGCTCAAGCACTATAGAAAAGTGATTTCTCCACCATTCATTCTTTCAGTGGGAAAAGTAAGGCTGCTGATAAAATCCCACTGAAGTGCAGATAAAGTTAGTGCCAGTTTCTGAAAAATGAGCTGAGGGTATTTCCAGCTGTGCTGCAGGGCACCCACAAAGCATCAAGCACCGATTTTCACAAACACACCTCTCATCAACCCATCCACAGACACAGCTGCTCCTGCTCTGGGTATCTTGCCTCAACTCTGCTGAGATCTGGGGGCTCTTGGGTGTTTGCCTGTGGAATTCTTTTGACTTTGAGCAAGTTTTCTTTTGGCATTGATAGGGCTGGGGTCCCAGAGTTGGGATTAATTTTGCCTGCCTTAAATGGTGCCTGCATTTCTGCTGGTGTCAGAGGCACCAAGCTCAGCTTAGAGGTAATGCAGAGGGCAGGCAATACTCACCTGAAGGATTTGTAACCTTGTAGTGGACTTTTTTTTTCCTCATGTACTCTAAAACCACTTTCATAACGAGTTCTGTTTTACATCTGTAGTTTTAATCTGTTTTCTCTGAAAGTTACGTCCTGAAAAATAAAATTTTCCAGTTTTCCAGGTTTTTTTTTGCTTTTTCTTCAGTTCTTTTTCCTCTCTTTTTTTCTGCTTGTCTTCCATTACATCCCCCCTTTCTCAAAAGAGATTTCTAATGCTAATTTCTAATTAGGAAAAGTGATTTTTAACTTACTTTTTTTCAAAAGATAAGAAAGTTCAGGAAAACTTAAAAATAGTGTTGCTTTCACATACTCATATTTCGTAAGAAGTCGAAGAAGGAATTTTAAAAATGGTTGCACAAAAGTTGACTTTACATCTTCAATAAAAGGCTAACTTTTAATGAAATAAAAAGTTATGAACTGTAATTATAACAATGAACTCTAATTATAACATTTCATATTTTCATTAAGACTCAGACTGACTGCAAATGTAGGCACAATGAGGTCTCTTTTACTGACACATCCAGAAATAGTTGTAGCTATAAAATTTCAATGACATGGTCGAAAGAACAAGTTATTCAGTTCTTGGAAGAGTTCTTTACTTAAATGTTTCTCCTTTCTTTCCTTTGACTATAGAAAGGCCATGTAGTTAAACAAATGAATAAAAGTAGAGGGTGAGAATGTAGAGACCTAGAGGACAAAAAATATTCAGGTTGGGGACTCAAGACAAAAGTTCTATTATCCCATAGTTACCTCAATGACAATATCTCTGATTTGCTTGTGATGATTTGTGGTTGAAGTGTTAATTATCTAAGATGTGAGCAATAGCAAACCTGTAAATAAAACCCAAGTGATGGTTCAGGCAATATGGGGTGATAACACAGGGAGGATGGGAAGGGAAGAAAAAGGAAAGAAAAGGAAAAAGGAAAGGGAAAAGGAAAGGAATGGAAAGGAAAGGAAAGGAAAGGGAAAAGGAAATGAAAAGAAAGGGAAAAGGAAAGGGAAAAGGAAAGGAAAAGGAAAGGAAAAGGGAAAAGGAAAGGAAGAAGTAAAAAGGAAAGGGAAAAGGAAAGGAAAGGAAAGGCAAATGGAAAAGGAAAGGGAAAGGAAAGGGAAAAAGGAAAGGGAAAAGGAAAAGGAAAGGGAAAGGGAGAAGGAAAGGGAATAGGAAAAGGAAAAGGAAAGGAAAGGGAAAAGGAAAGGAAGAAGTAAAAAGGAAAGGGAAAAGGAAAGGAAAAAGGAAAAGGAAAGGGAAAAGGAAAGGAAAGGGAAAAGGAAAGGAAGAAGTAAAAAGGAAAGGGAAAAGGAAAGGAAAAAGGAAAAGGAAAGGAAAGGGAAAAGGAAAAGGAAAGGGAAAAGGAAGGGAAAGGAAAGGAAATGTATGGTTTGTGCTGGGACATCACCAGTGTGTGCAGTGCTGACATCCCAGTGTCAGAAAGATGCTTCTGGCCAGATGCAAACACTCAGGGGAGATGGATTTCTCCTGTTTCAGAGAGAAGGAAGGGAAAGGTAATGGAGCTGACTGGATGTTCAACCACTGACCATGTGTTCCTTATGAATGCAAATTCCTTCTGGGCATAAACTCCTAGCAGGAGAAGAATTACTGGAGATATGTGGTGCTTTCTGCCTAAGCTGTGGATAATTGGGAGCAGGTGCTGCCTTTTTCCACTTTTTGGGGGGGCAGTATTAGAGGGACCACTGCTAAGCTGTGATTGCTACTATTAATGAAACAGCAATAAATAAATGATCCACATCTTTCTAAGATCTCCAGAGACATTTTAATTGAAATAGAGGGCAATGAATCTTAAATTGCATCCTTTTAACATAAATGTAGCTAAACTTCTAAAAGTGGTGGGTTGTCACCCCCCCACTCCCCCAGATTATTTCATCAGAGTGAGCCACACCAAAATTTCTTTTCAAAATTCCAATATTTCTACATCCTATACAAATGACAGAAACCACTCTGTGTAGAGAGAGAAGATAAACCAGGTGCCTCGAATTGCCAGTGAGTGGGTGTGAGTCCACCTGTGCCTGATTAGGACAGGCCCCTATTGGGCATGAGCAAGACCAGGGGGCCAATAAAGGTGGGACACACACCCACAGAAGGAACCTCAGCTCACTGTGGTGCGAGGCATGGAGATTTCAGCAGCTCGTCGAGCCTCTGGAGCAAGAAAGGCTCTTCCTGCTACACTTCTACCCTGGAAGCGCTGTGTGGTGGCTGGAGTCCTGGAAGAGACCAGCAGCTCGTCGAGCTTCAGGAGCAAGAATGGCTCCTCCTGCAACAACTCTGTCTATCAGAACATGATAGAGTAACTGAGAATTGGTTGGTTACTAAGGGAAGAGTTCTTAGCTTATGCTAACTTTTTAATGGTGAGTTTGCACATTTTAGGAGGAACATTTGAGACAGTGGTGGGTTGGAAGGTTGTGTAATCAGTCAGCTTATCTTTAGCTTCTCCTCCAATTTCCATTTTGAAAGTCTTTAATGGAGAAGCAAGGCATGTTTAATTGATTACCATTAGAATCTTCAAAAGAACTGACAAGATGAAAGTTGTTTCTAATTACTGCATTATGATGTAAGCTTAATGATACTCCACTTCTCCAAATTGATTTTATTAGAATTTAAGATGAGGAATTAATTGAGTCCCTGTATTGATCCATTTTATTTTTCCACCATTTAACACGTCCTATGGAAAAAAAAAAGCTATTGAGGTGTGGAATAGTAATGAGAACTTAAGAAAGGAAGTCGAAGTGAAGATGGATTGGCCAATAAAAATAACTTATAAAAACCATAATGTGATGGCAGAATATAGTGGCAGAGACCAGTTTATTTCCAGATTAATTAGAGTAAATTAAGGTTAATTATTTTGTTAGTTAATTTTTATTTCTTTGTCTCACTTCATCCCACCTGTTTATACTACAATAGTTGCTTGTCCTGGTAACACAAGATTCTGCAAATCTCCAGTTCCTGAAAATCTTCCACTTTTGCTAAATCTGCCTTCGAAGATCTCTTTAAAATTACCCCCAAAGCTAAAAATCACCTCTGTGTTTAATCTTTTTTTAAAAAAATTGTATTTAAAATTCCTTTTCTTATACTCTTAGAACTGATTCCTGTTTTTTTATCTAGTACATCAGTGCTTCTAGAGCATGAGATATGTGCTCCAGGTATGTTCTCCGCAGACATAGGCACTGAATGTATCTTCATTGGGTTAATTTTAATCAGTTGCTCCTTGTTGACTAAACTATAAGTACCAGACCTGCACGATTTTGTGCTACAAACAGCTGTACACATGGACACAACAACTCCAAGAGTGTGGTTTAATGGAGAACATCCAGCCCTTCACCAAAGCAGGGGGGGCATTTCCAAGGTCAGATGGAAATGGATGGAAATCCCATCAGATGGATGGATTAAGCAGCACTTTTCTGCTACCAATATAACCCATTAAATTATCCCATTAAATTGCTTGCTTTCTGTGTTGCACAGGGGTAACTCTTCTTAACGTCACAGGATGAAAAAAAGGATGAAATTGAGAATGCTGGAGATCTTCCAACCCTCTGCTCAAGAAGGGACAGTTAGAGCAGATTGCTCAGGACTGGGTCTATTTGAGTTTCCAATATCACCATGGATGGAGCCTCCAGAACCTCTTGGGAAAACCTGTGCCATCACCAGGACAAAGATCACCTTTGGGTCCTCTGCTTGCAGTGCTCAGCAAAAAACAGGGTGTTTGGAGGGCATGGTTCCACCCTGTTCTTTTCCATAAATCTTTCAGAGCATTTCCTCTCATTTCTCTTGAACTAAAACTTGCCAAATTTGAGCAAGATGTGTTCTGAGGTTAAAATGGTTCACCAGAAGCTCATTGTGGTGTCTGACCTTTGAGGAGTCCTATTTTGGCTCCGTTGCTTGTGTTGGGCAAATTAAGGGTTGTATTTGGGATTTCTGATGCTTTCTCTTTCTTTCCTATTGATCTGGAACATCCTGTGCATACAAAGAGGTTGCAGTGTAATTAAATACATGATTTATAGTTGTGTTTTAGGCTCTGGTACAATTTAGAAGTTGTGTCTATTTGAGCCTGGAAGCTGGAAACTGAAGGCTCAGCTCTGCTAACACTTAAAGCTGTAGCAATGATCAGAAAGAAATGAGACTGGACATGCTGCAGATGTTAATTATAACCATGCATGATGGTTTATCTTTGGCATTTTTATCTCTTCATTAACAGTGCTATCTTCCCTCTGAAGACAGAAATCCCCAAATCACGGATGCTCTCATCCCTTACACAAGGAGAAAAAACATGCTAATGAAAGGATAATTTCATGGTCACCTAAACCAAAAAGTTATCATCCTGAAGTAACATTCTTTCATTCTTTTCCATTTTCCATTGGAAAGACTATTAGGCAAAGAGAGAATAATGCCAGCTTTCCAGCTAAGTGGAGTTCTGGGAGAACTCCCTGAATTATTTACACATGATTCAGAGCCAGTTTGTTTGCAGCAAGATAGCAAACACTTATCAAAGTTCCATTTAGGCAGCTCCTGTGTTAAAACTAGTAATATTCTGAATAACCAGCTCTTGTGGTCATGAAATCTCACACATTTACTAAGAAGTGACATTAGCAGGGATTAATTAACAAAGTGGTTGCAGAAATGGAGTGGTGCATTCAGGAGGAGCTCTAATGAGCTCCTAAAGGATCAAAGACTCTCTTGGAAGTTCAGATATTGCCTGTTTTTGAAGTTCAAATACTCCACCAAAGCTACAAATGTTGGGAACATTGTACTGTGGGAGAAAGGAGTGTGTTCAGTAACAGTCCAACAAGGGAAATAAAAGTATGCAGCAAATATCTCAAGCTCTGGCTTTCTAAAAATTCAGTTTTAGTTAAGGCACCAGGTGTAAAGCCAAATCATTATGTTGAGTTTTAAATGAAATGTTAATTAGGGAAATCCTCAGTGAAGAAACTGACTTGATACAGAGCCAGAAGATGCTCATGAAATAAGCAGTGATGGTCTGGTAGGTAACCAGGTAAACTTGAAGAAGTTTTCTCAATAGTAAATATCAAATTTCTTCTTCTTTATATGGTGCAGAAAGATGGTCTTAGGTCCCAAATGGGCAGATATCTGCCTCACCATAGGGACACTGAACAGCTGCTGAATGAACACAAGTATTACTTGATGGCTTCAAATTAAAAATATAAAAATTAAAAGCTCTGAATCTTTATAAACATAAATTGCAGCTATGTCTCATTCACTCACCCCGAGGAAAGAAATGTGATGGGGCAAAAGAGAGCTTGATTAATCTCATCTGATTTTCAGGGCCAATGAGAAGGGCTCTAGCAGAAAAGCTTGGAGGGTTGACAGAAAACTTTGAGGGTCTTAATTTTGTTTTATTCCAAGTTATTTATAGTGGAGCATTGACACTGTGGAGTTGTTACATCTCTTCATTGCCATGCACGTGCATATGCAGACATCCACACACAGATATTTATCTGAGTTTCTTCTAAAAAATCCTCTGGAGACCAGGAAGAAAACTATTTCTCTTTGGAAGTGTAACTGCTTTCATGGATTGTATAGCTAAAAAAGTGGAAATAAAAGAGTATTCTATGAGTTTTTGATTAAATTATACTTTATTAAACCACTGAGCGTTTGGCCAAGGAATGGTGCTAAGTGCAACCTGATGAATTCACCAGAGAATGGGAACAAAGTAAACATATTTTCTGAAGGATTAATTAGGGGTATATCTTTTATTTTGTCCATTCTACTCTCTTTCCCATCCTTTTGTGAATCTCTCTGCAAATAAGGCTGAATCACTGCTCTTGAAACTGGTGCTTTCTTGGCTAATGGAGCAGAGCAAGGGGATCATTCCCAGGCAGGCTCTGTCACTTTCACAAGATTTTCTCTTATCTAGAAGCACCTGTCTTGCACTGACTTATCAGGAAAAAAATAGGAATCAGTTCTAAGAGATTAAGCAAAATAAAGCACTCTTATGTCCTGTATCTATGGGCACTGATCAGATCTCTGAGCAAGCCCAGGCATTAAACCTGTGCCCATTTCACTGGATTCTTTCTGTAAACAACTGTGATGTCCTGGCCGAAGCAGAGGTGGGAAAACCATTGAGTGTTTCAGGAACAGGGGTTTGTGTGATGCCAAATGGAATCACAGAATGGTTTGAGTTGAAAGGGACCTTAAAGATCACCCAGTCCTTGTCCCCTGCCATGGGCAGGGACACCTCCTCCTACACCACGTTGCTCTAAGCCCCATCCAACCTGCCCTTGAACACTTCCAGCAAGGGGTTATCCACAGCTTCTCTGGGCAACTTGTGACAGTGCTCACCAGCCTCACAGTGAAGAATTTTTTTCCTAATATCTAATCTAAATCTCCCCTCTGTCAGTCTGAAATTGTTTTCCCTCATCCTATCACTCTATGCCCTTGTCCAAAGTCCCTCCCCAGCTTTTCTGTAGTGCCTTCAGGTACTGGAAGGTGCTCTAAAGCACCCCTGGGGCCTTCTGTTCTTCTGGCTGAACAACCAGAACTCTCCGCCTGGTCTCATAGGAGAGGGAGAGGTGCTCCAGCCCTTCTAGGCTCCATCTCTGTGGCCCTGTACCTGAGTATTAGGGTTTAAAACTTCCCTGGCAATTAAACCAAATAACAAATCTCTCTATTAATGCCCCTCCCCTCCCTGATAAAGGAAGGAGAGAGCATAAGGCAGAGAGACTGATGGGTTGGAAACTAAACTACACAGCTTTAATGAAACAGGAATGAGAAATAGGAAAAATGACTAAATATATACAAATATACAGGAAAATTGATCCTCCCCCCTTTCCCCCAGTAACTCTCCCATCCCCACCGAGGCTGCAGGGCAGCCCTGGGAAAGTCCAGGCTGGACTCCTGGGGTCAGCAGCAGTGGGGAGCTGGAGGCAGGAACACACAGATTCAGGCTGGCATGGATCAGGAGCACAGGCAGAGGAAGGGATGGAATCCTCCCAGGATGCCCAAGCAAACAGGGACAGGGGAAGAAGGGGAAGCAGGAAGAGCTTTGACCCTCATCATCGCTCCAATGTCTCCTGAGGATGAGGTGGATGGGATGGAATCCTCTGTTTGGTCAATTCTGGCCATTTCTCTTGTCAGTTCCTCCCCAAAGGAGGGCTGCAGGTGGGACCTCTTGGCTCCTTTTCTCCTTCTGGAGGGCAAAATGTTCCTCAGAGCTGAGCAGTGGCCTTGGTTCTGCACCCCATTCTCCAGCTGGAACTCTAAACATCGAGTGGGATCAGTCCCAGCAGCAGACACTGCCTGAGAAACTTGCTGTTCATTTCAGCAAGTGCAGCTCCTTCCAAGAGACTCAGCTGAAAGCAAAAGTCCAAGACAGAAAATCACCTTTATCCTGGCCCAAAGCAGGACACTGAGGCAAGATTCCTCTCACCTCACTTCAGCTGTTAGACATCAGTTGGAATCTAATTGTCAAGGTTCCCTCAGTAGTGAGTAGATAAAAAAAACAAATGGTCTTTTGAATCCTCAAATAGGGATCCAGGAATATTTTTTTTTCCCCTGGCAACTCCTGAAGGAGTCTGGTCAACTGATTGAAGAAATACTTAAATATTGGATGATAAGTAAATTGAAATGAATCCTTCTCTAAGTTATGGTGGTTTGGGTACAGTTCACCAGCACAAGAAGAGGGCAGGATATAAAAAATGGCTCCTTGTGTTACCCAGTGTCCTCTATCCTGCCTTCCTCATTCCAGTTCATTCTTGGCCCCCAGTGTCAATACCACCTCTTCCATGGGAAGAAGTGCCCAATTAATTTCTGGATACTTCTGACAAAGATCCAGCAGGAAGTATTGGGAGAGCAGCACAACAGCAATTATGGCTTTTCTTCGGGATGCTCAATCTTATTATCTCCTATGCATCCATATTTAAATGCTACATGTTTCCTTTCAGGAATAGACTGCCAGTGGTTTGAAGTGGCCATAAAGCTGCTGGAAAGTGACAGTGCCAATTAATCTGTTGACAGATTTGTCGTTTAAATATTAACAGAGCGTTAAGAAAATGTTGGCTTCTACACCAAGACCATTTCAGAGCTCCATTCTCTGAAGTGCTGAGCATTTCCAGGCACTGAAAATATTCTGGACACTGCAGGGTGGGAAAGGGGATCATAAATTTTCAGTCCCTTTTTCCCCCACAGCTGCTAAACACATCATAAATGCCATTTGCCCCTGTGAAAAAGAAAAGATTTGTAAAAGCCTCATGCAGATTGTAAACCCCTTGTAGCAATAACTGATTGAGTTGTGAGTTTGTGGAAGGCATGGCAGGGAAGGAGTTTTACCTCTGACTACCTCACCCAGGCAATGAAATAAGAAACGAAGGTAGGGTGCTGAATTTAGCAGTCTGCTCAGTTGGTAATGTGGGAAATGTTGGAAAGAGGAAGGTTATTTTGATGCCAGATCAAGATGGGTTTGTGCTGGGCTGAATTTGGCTTCCTTGGTGCTCATGGGTGCTGTGAGCTGACAGGAGGTGGTTGGGGAAGCCTGGGTAGAAGCCCAGTTGAGCTCAGTCTTGCCCAACCAATAAAAACAGGGGTAGACAAAATGAATATTGACTTCTTTGTTCTTGATTTCCCTGGATAAAAATACCTGTCCCTCAGAGAGGACCTGGAAAGCACAGGGACTTTCAGACTTTGAATTTGAGCATCAAACTAAGAGAGCATCAACAGGCCAGTCAGGATCCCTCCTGCTCTCCAGATTCCTTCTGCTACTTTTACCATTTCCTTTTTCCATCAAGCATATTCATGGTTCCAAATAGTTTCTTGTTGTCATTCATCCTTTCACCTCTTTTATTCCAATTAGTTTCATCTCTCAGAACCCGTGCATCACATTTCAATTCAATCTTGTCTTGTTGCTGGCAGCTTCCCAATTTCCTTTCTATTATTTTAACACATTACATGATTCTAAACAGAACTTGTTGACTCCTTCTAGCTGCACATATTTTTTTAATCTACTGAAGGCTGTGGTAAAGGCCTCTTCAAAGATCTTAAAGTGTCCTTACTGTAATCTTCCTTCCCTTCACTTATACTTATAACACCTTATTGACTTTGCTACAGGTTTGGGTTTTTTTCACAGTTTACTCCTAGATGTTGGTCATTCATTTTAGTTACACATTGCAGGTCTTTCTACCTAACTTCACCTGAATAGGGGCAGAAAAAGGAAAATTATTTTATTATGCTAAGTGAAGGTAATGACTCAGGAAAACCAGGCTGATAGGAAAAGTTTAAGGGAAAAACCCCTTAAAAAGGGTTTAAGGAGAGGTGTTGGGAGCTCTCCCTGTTAGGAGTATTCTTACAGGAATCAACATTGACAAGAGTTCAGCATTGATTGACAATTCATTTCTCATGCCTGCTTTCTGAGTGATATTTGAGCTGCAACAAGAGCTACCTTTTTTAATTTTATTTATTTTTTTTTTGTCTCTGTAGAAGGCACAGAGTAGCCATCACTGCAAAAGAAGAGGTGACTCCAGGTGCCCTCAGTCACAGATGGCTCATGTCACAGTCAGGAGGGACCATTCATGTCTCTTGGGTCCTCGTTTCTTCCTTCTAGACATTCCTCCTCATCTAAAAATTCCATTTTTTTTGCTTCCTTTAAAAATAAATCATTCAATTTGGTTTCTGATTTGAAATTAAAAGAAAAAAAGGGGTAGACAGCCAGAGAGAAAAGGCTCACTAAAGCAAGAAAATTTATATTTTTCTGTGGAATAAAAGTCAATTTTCTTCAAAAAAATTCCATAATAGGATATTGATTACAGGTTTTCTTATGAGATTACTCTTGAGTCAAGGGAAGCTTCAGTAAATAATAAGAAAGATCAAAAATTCTCGAGCTTTAGTTTCACATTAAAGGGTGATAATTAAAGTCTGGAGTAGTTTCAACAGTTTAATAACTTAGAAGTATATCAGCCATGGGGGTAACTTATATTCTTCCCTAGGCAGAAAAGATTGGATATTAAAAAAAAATTTTAGGTCACATAAAACCTCATGTAATTTCTCCATTTAAAAAAAAAATTGCTTTATGTATTTGCTTTTTTTTTTTTTCCTATTATTATTTTTCATTTGGTTTTGCTGTGCTCTGGTTTCCTGCTGCACAGAGAAGGAGCCTTAGGATAGTGGCAGCTTTGACAAGCCCTGCTCAGACAGACTCTGGGTCCTTTGCTGTCAAGCTGGGGGCTCCTGATGCCTCTGATTAACTCAGCTCACATCCTTTCAGCTCAGAAGGGAGCATGCAGACTTGATAAAGTCTCTGTGGGAACAAAATGCAAGGTAAAGTCAATCAAGAGTGATACTTTTTCTGTTAATGCCTTCGTATGGTTGGAAGGATCCCATTTTTCCGTGCAGACTGTGCCTGGTTGACTGTAAATGATCATTACAAGCTCCATCCTCAGCTGCCTCCTGGCATTTGAGATGCCTTTGAGCATCCTTCTTGGCCTCCAGGTGCTTCTGCAGAAGGTTTTCCATCACCAGGAGGTTTTCAGTCTCCTGTGGAGACATCTCACACACCAAAATGTCTCAAACAGCCCCAAACAGCACCTTACGTGGAGGCAACTCCACGTGACTCCATGAGTCCTCATGGAGTTGGCAACTCCATGAGGTTTGCCAACCTCATGGCCAAAACTGGAAATGAGAAAAGTGAGGCTGCACAGGATCATCACAAAGGGGGGTTGCTGGAGTGCAAATGGTGAGAGGGAGGACACAGAAAGTGCTTATTGGAGGTCACACCTTCCAGATCCAGGATGCTTCAACTTAAAGCTGAGGCAATTTTCAGGATGCTACAGCTCTAGGTAGCATGTGATGCTGCATGGTGAACATCAACAACACGCAACATGGTGAACATCTATCATCAACAAGAGAGGAACCAACAAACAAACCCAAAATAATCATAGAATCATAGAATAGGCTGGGTTGGAAGGGACCTCTCATCATCAAATCCAACCCTTAGATTTGTAAAATGATTTTATGATCCAACCCTAATGATTTGTAAAGGTGAATGCTGTATTCAAAGGGACCTGTGGTCTTTGGGTGTTGACACAAAGCTGTCTGTTGCTATCTGAGCAGCAAGACACTGAATTTCTATGCACCCAAAGAGTGAACACACAAATGGCAAGTCTATTATTGAGCTAATTTCATGAGCCTGTAAAGGACAGGCTGCATCCAAAGAAGCATGGCCAGCAGGTCAAGGGAAGTGATTCTCCTCTGCTCCAAAAGATGGGGGCAAAATTTTTATCAGGGTAGTGATGGTAGAAGGGGTGATGGTTGTAATCTGAAAGGGGAGATTCAGACTTGGTATTAGGAAGAAATTTTTAGCAGTGAAACTGGTGAGACACTGGCAGAGGTTGTCCAGAGAGGTGGTGGATGCCCCATCCCTGGAAACATTCAAGGTCAGGTCGGATGGGACTGAACAACCAGGATTAGTTGGAGATGTCCCTGCCCATGGCAGGGAGTTTAGAGTAGATGACCTCTAAAGGTCCCTTCCAACCTAAACCATTCTCTGCTTCTATGAAACCATCAGGTGGGTGATGAAGGTAACACACCCAGGTACCATTTTCCATGGACTGGGTGCTTTTTCTCTGTGTCAAAAGAAAGTGTCCATCTGTGACCCATGTGACAGAGTTTATAACCATGCAAATATATTGAATGTGATGGATGCAAGAAAGCTCTGGAGCTCAGTCTAAGCCTAAACTTGGTTTTGAGAGTTGGGCTTTGAGAGTCTTGCACTGAGCTGAGAAGGTATCTTTATTTTTTGGGACATGGATTTCAAGCAGAGAACTTGCAAAATGTTTTAACAAGCACTGAAGTTCTTGCTATGACCTTGCTAAACTGCTCTTTGTACATTTAATGAAGCTGTGTTTTATTTCTCCTCTGAAGTATTTTCCTATGCCTCCAGTACAGAATTCTCAGTATTTGAAGAGAGGACTTCTCTATAGTCTGTGGAAAAAGAGTGTTCTGTCACTTCTGGCTTGTCCAGGAGGAATATCTTGAAAAGCTGGGGAATCATGTCAGAAAAGGAAAAGGAAAATCAGAGTCAATAGTACTTTTTTTTCTTCTTTTTTTAAAATTTTTCAAAGTTTACTTGAATTTTCCAAGGCATTGCTCTTGAGGAGACCATTTATCTTTCACCAAACACATCTTACTTCCCTCTTCTTCTGAAGAGGTATTAGAACTATTAGGTCACAGGGGTCTTACAGTGAAATAGTTTTCAATATTGTTTTCTCAGTGTAGAAAGGTCCCATGTTGTTTTCTTTGGGTTTTTTTTTTCCCATATGGACTTTTGCCATTTTTTATAGTGCCAAGAGCAGTTAACAAATATCAGGCAAGCATAAAAAAACCTTTGCAAACAGAGATCTGGGATCTGTGCCTTGGTTTTTGCCAGTACAATGGACCTCAGCGTGGTCATCGCAGTCACTCCTGACAGTGGCACCCTGTGGCTGGGTAGCATCCTGACTGGAAACCAGTGCCACTTGGAGAAAAGAAGTTCTCTAGGACAAAAAGTTTTGGATTAATTAGAAGCTCCATAGTAAGGCAAACGACAAAACCAGGTGAAGCTTTATCCAGAACAAACACTTGAAAAAAATGTGATACTACTTGTAGCTAAACATCAAACAAATCCAGATGGTGATTTCCCTTCAGGAAAACGGAACAGATGGTGCAAATAGACTTTTTGAGCCAAAACTCCAGATAAATGTCAAGCAGGAAGCAGTTGCTTTAAGAACAGAACTTAGTTAATGTTAGGTCCTGAGAGCATGAAGAAAACCCCTCTGATTTTCATTCTCACTTTACTGGGCAGCAACAAGAATATCTAAAGCAGGCTCAGCTGTGAGGTTTGGGGAGATCTTCTTTTAGGGGATTCACGATGCAGGGGCCTTGTGCTGGGGCAGTGGAGGGGTGGTTTGCTGCCTGTGACTGGTCCAGTATGACAGTGATATCCAGAAGCCTGCCCATCACTTTCCATGTGAGGATCTTGGAGAAAAGGAGACTGAGGGGAGACCTCATTGCAGTCTCTGGCTTCCTCACCAGGGGAAGAGATGGGACAGGTTCTGATTTCTTCACTCCTGTGACCAAAGACAGGACTTGAAAAATGGTAGGAAGATGAATCAGGGGATGTTTTGGTTGGATATCAGGAAAATGTTTTTCATACAGAGTGTTTTTCAGCAGTGGAATGAGCTCCCCAGGGAAGTGGGCACAGCACCAACCCTGCCTGAGTTAAAGAAATGTTTGGATGATGCTCTCAGGCACATGGGGTGATCCTGGGGGTGCCCAACACAGGGAGAGGAGTTGGACTTGATTTTCCTGATGTGTCCCTTCCAACTCAGCATATTCTGTGATTCTATGATCTAAGGCTGGAACTGCAGACTATTTGTTGGAATGCAACTTAACCCAGTGCTAGGACTTGAGCTGGGATAGTTGTTATGTCCTGGATAAAAATTAATGATCTGATTTTCAAACTGTAAGGACAGTAAAATTTGTGTTAAACAGCAGTGTCTGGTGCACTCGTTTTGGTTTTTCTAAGTTTGGAGAACATTTCTGCAGACCTGTCAGATCTTCTGGAAATGGATTAAATGTAGGGGTGACAGTGAGGGGTGAAGACTTGGACGAAGACTTGTACTCTCATCATAGTCACCATCTTTACCCTTCTGAGTATCAGAGGAGGAAAAGCACCTTGCAGAGTCTGACATAGTTTGAACATGGCAGAAAGCATCTAGATCCTGATTTTTGACATAAGAAGCCAACTCACCCCCTCTAATTCTGCCTGAGCTCTAAGCAGTCTGTGTGCATAAAAATGTTGACATACACCATCAGATGTAGTGTGATTATAATGGAAATGGGCAGTTTTGGGAGATGTTCAGCCTTCCTCTACGTCACTTTCCCATGCAGGCAGAGCAGCTTCTTCCTTTGTGGAGATATCTGCTGATCTGCTGGGCCCTTCAGTTTAGGAAGGATATCGAGGTCCTGGAGCAGGTCCAAAGAAGGGCAACTAGGCTGGTGAAAGGACTCGAGCACAGATCCTATGAGGAGAGGCTGAGGGAGCTGAGGGTGTTCAGCCTGGAGAAGAGGAGGCTCAGGGGAGACCTCATCACTCTCTACAACTCCCTGAAAGGAGGTTGGAGCCAGGGGGGGGTTGGGCTCTTTTCCCAGGCAACTCTCAGCAAGACAAGAGGGCACGGTCTCAAGTTGTGCCAGGGGAGGTTTAGGTTGGATATTAGAAAGGATTTCTTTACAGAGAAGGTGATCTAGCATTGGAATGGGCTGCCCAGGGAAGTAGTGGATTCTCCGTGTCTGGAGATATTTAAAAAGAGACTGGATGTGGCACTCAGTGCCATGGGCTGGGAACTGCAGCAGTAGTGGATCAAGGTTGGACTTGATGATCTCTGAGGTCCCTTCCAACCCAGCCAATTCTATGATTCTATGATTGCAAACCTCTGGAGTACCCTTTGAGTGACTTTTCAAGATCATCTCCTCCAAGGTCAAGAATTTTCCATCCCCACCTGCATTAAAGCAAGCAAGGGTGGCAGGGAGGATGCACCAGGATGAGCTGGGGGCTGGATGACTGTAAAGTAGACTGTGGGTCTTGGTAGACAAAAGGTGAGCCAGGACTGTGTCTTGGACACAAAAAGGACCAACATCTTATCAAGGTGTATAAAAAAACCCATCATGGACAAGTAAAGGAGATGGAGCCAGACTCTTTTCAGAAGTGTCCAGTGACCATGGAAAGAGACATTGGGGAAAAAGTGAAATGCAGAAAATTCCTAGAAATATAAGGAAAAATCTTATTCAAAGGGAGAGTGGTAAAACACTGGAGCCTGTTACCCAGAGAAGTTTTTGAGTCTTCATCCTTACAATAGCCAAGTACAATGCCAGGACATGGTCCTGAGAACCCTCCTCTAGCTTACCCAGCTTTGAGAAGGTGGTTGGAGTAGACAACTCCCAGAGAACCCTGCAAATCTCAGTGACTCTGTCATACTATGAAGTCATTTACTTTCCAATGTTTTCTCCTCTTTCTCCTTCCCCTTTCTATGAGGTTGCAAATCCTCTGTCTCCTAGAGGGTTGTGATGAGGGGAAAGTAAAAGAGGTTTCTGAAGGCTGGATGGATGTAGGGTTGTGAACTGCAAACTTGATTTTCCTGTACTTCTGAGCACATCAGGTTGTTTTTTGCTTTCTGTTTCATAGCTATAGCACTGGATTCTCCCTGTCAAAGGCAGCTGTACCCCTGTGATCTCAGACACACTGACATTTCTTAAATTCTTTCTACTTTCAGCTTGCTGCAGTCTGTTGATGCTCAGTTTCACCACCAGAATTGCTGGATCCCACCTTAACAACAACCCCATTTAATGCTTGATGTGGTGTTCACAGAGCCTTATAAGCATGAGATTGTTTATTTAAAAGGTGCTTTGATAGCAAAGATTGAGTTTACTGAGCACTGAGCAGCAACAAAAATAGCTTTGAAGATGGTGATCGTCTTAATACTATACATTAACTCATCAGAATTCATGTTATTGTGACAAATACTGGGTGAATTAATGGATATTAGAGTTCTTTGATTTGAAATTACTGTCTTCATTTCTAGGCTGAGTGAAATCTTCGCATGTAATAAAAAAACCCCTGGATATAAATACACCAGCTCTAAGTAAGTGAACTGCCATCCTACAGCTCTTGGATGGGTAGGAGATAAAGAAAATCATTCTCTGAGTCTTGGAAACATGGAGTTCTCTCCTTGCTTTCAGTTTTTTTCTTTTTTTTCTCAGATTTTGCAGTCCTAGACATTGTGCTAGAATATACCACCTGTATAGATTCTTGTTATTTACCTGTCTCTGGAGGAAGCATGAACTCTCTTGCATGGATTTGTCATGGATAGAAACTCCAGCCTGGTGAGGATCTGGTCTTTGTGCTGCTGGGTCTTCCAGCTGACCTACAGGAAGGGAAGAAGAAGAGTACCACAGGATAATATTGCTGCAGAAAGAGCAATTGAAATGATTTCATATGATTTGCCATAGAGGAGAAATCAGTGGTTTTCTTGGAATTCATTGTTGTTTGAACAATACCTTAAAATTTAGAGGAAACCACTTTCCCCCTGCCCAGCAATAGGGAATCCACTGCAACTTCATCAAGTTTTGGTGCTTCATTACTGTCCTGGTTTGGGCCAGGATAAAGGTGATTTTCTGTCTTGTACTTTTGCTTTCAGATGAGTCTCTTTAAGTAGTTGCACTTGCTGAAATTAACAGCAAGTTTCTCAGACAGTGTGTGCTTCTAGGACTGATAACACTTGATGTTTATAGTTACTGCTAGAGACTGGTATGCAGAGCCAAGGACACTGCTCAGCTCTGAGGGAAAACTTTTACCCTCCAGAAGGAGTAAAGAGATCCCACCTGCAGCCCTCCTTTGGGGAGGAACAGACAAGATAGATGCCAGAATTGAGCAAACAGAGGATTCCATCCCATATATGTCATACTCAGGATAAATTTGAGGCATCACGAGGGCCAAGCCAGATTTCCTGATTTCCCGATTTCCTGATTCCCTTCCTTCACCAGGCATCCTGGAAGGATTCTGTCCGTTCATCTGCCTGTGCTCCTGATCCATGCCAGCCTGAATCTGTGTGTTCCTGCCTCCAGCTCCCCACTGCTGCTGACCCCAGGAGTCCAGCCTGGACTTTCCTAGGGCTGCCCTGCAGCCTCAGTGGTGACGTGAGAGTTACTGGGGAAAAAGGGGGGAGGAATCTGGGATCTATTTTCCTGTATATTTGTATATGTTTAGTAATTTTTCCTATTTATCATTACTGTTTTATTAAAGTTGTGTAGTTTAGTTTCCAACCCATCAGTCTCTCTGCCTTATTTTCTCTCCTTTCTTTATCAAGGAGAGAGAGATTAATAGAGAGTGTCTGTTACTTGGTTTAATTGCCAGGCCAGTGTTAAACCGTGACAAGATCGTAACTTCAAGGAAGTCTTTCCAGCTGACCTACAGGAAGGGAAGAAGAAGAGTACCACAGGATAATATTGCTGCAGAAGGAGCAATTGAAATGATTTCATATGATCTGCCATAGAGGAGAAATCAGTGGTTTTCTTGGAATTCATTGTTGTTTGAACAATACCTTAAAATTTAGAGGAAACCACTTTCCCTCTGCCCAACAATAGGGAATGTGCTGCAACTTCATCAAGTTTTGGTGCTTCATTACCTTTGCAATTAAAAGTCACAGCTTAATTTCCCTCTGAATTCACCCATATGAACCTCCTAGCCATTTTCTACTCTTCCCCACCCATCTACTACAGGCACAGGAAACCAAATCATCCTTTGGGTGCCTTGTACAACCCTTTTTAAATTCTTACTCACTATTCAGTTAAACTGAAAGCCCCTGCCACACAATCTTGTCCCTTCATAGAAACTCATATTCTCATTATAGACTCTTTAACTTTCTTTTTGTTGCTCTAAAGAGATCAAGCTCTTTTTGCTTGTCATGAAAAGGCTCATCTTGTATCTTTATACCATTATGTGATCCTTGTGTGATTTCCATGGCACTGGAACTAAACAAAGGGAAAATAATCTTAACATGTCACCCTGATATATTCTGATTTGCACAATCAAAGCTATTATTAGCCTGTATAGTTACAGCAGGGAGAAATATACAGCAGAAAATTCAAAGTTAGACTGAACACCACATTACTGCACAAGAAATGAGTGACTTTGGTGACACTATTTGTAGCACAACAACAATTTCTGTAAAACAGTGGCAGCATCTTCTGCCTCAACATTTGTGAGTTATGGGGAAAGTCTTCACACAGTCTTTTCAATTGGTCAAAATTATGCTGGCTGAAGAAATACTACCTTTGGTTTATATTTGTGTAGGGAAAAAATAGTAGAAATAGACTTCTGATAGTTTTTAGTTTGTACCCCTCTTAGATGCTCTTTAAGGAGAGCAATGAGGCTGGGGAAGGGAGTAGGGGGAAAGTCTTATAAGGAGGGGCTGAGGGATCTGGAGTTGTTTAGCCTGGAGAAGAGGAGACTCAGGGGGGACCTTATCACTCTCTACAGCTCCCTGATGTTGTAGTCAGGTGAGAACTGGGCTCTTCTCCCAGGCAGCAAGAGACAGGAGAAGAGGGGATGGCCTGAAGCTGTGTCAGGGAAGGTTTGGGTTGGATATCAGAAAACAGCTCCTCATGGTGAGGGTGCTCAGGGCATTGGAATGGACTGCCCAGGGGCATGGTGGAGTCACCATCCCTGCAGGTGTTGAAGGAAAGGTTGGATGTGGCACTTAGTGCCATGGTGTAGCCAGTGTGGTAGTGTTGGGTCATAGGCTGGACTTGATGAACTCAGAGGTCTTTCCCAGCCTCAATAATTCTGTGTGTGATGCTGTGTGTATGTGAGGAAGGACAGTACAGAGTCATAGAATCACTGCTTGGTTTGGGTTGGGAGGAATCTGTAAGATCATCTCATTCCAAACCCCCTGCATAGGCAGGGACACCTCCCACCAGGTTGCTCCAAGCCCCATCCAGCCTGGCCTTCAACACTTCCAGCCACAGATTCTCTGGGCACCCTGGCCCACTGTCTCACCACCCTCACAGGAAAGAATTTCTTTCAGATGTCAAACCTAAATCTCCCCTCTTTCAGTTTAAAGTCATTACTTCTTGTCCTATCACTCCATGCCCATGTCCAAAGTCCCTTTCCCAGATTTCCTGTAGCCCCTTTAGTCACTGGAAGATGCTCTAAGGTCTCCCTGGAGCCTTCTCTTCTCCAGGCTGAACAACCCCAACTCTCTCAGCCTGGCTCCAGAGCAGAGCTGCTCCATCCCTCTGATCATCTTCATCCTTTGGACTCTCTCCAAGAGCTCCAGGTCCTTTCTGTGTTGAGGGCTTCAGAACTGGACATGGTACTGCAGGGGGGGTCTCACAAGAGCAGATACTGCAATGGGAAAATATCTTTGCCTCTTTTA
Source organism: Calypte anna (assembly GCF_003957555.1). Lineage (NCBI taxonomy): Eukaryota > Metazoa > Chordata > Aves > Apodiformes > Trochilidae > Calypte > Calypte anna. The sequence continues at coordinate 147,756,384 of NC_044245.1, forward strand.
ACATGTAAATTCACCATATTATCTCTGCATATATATATATATTTAACAGATTTATTATGCTTGGACAAAGCCCAGGCTAGCTCTTGGAAGGCCTTCAGTGTGTTTCAATCTCCTTTAGGATGTGAGGTTTTTATGGAAAATATTAAAGCTTCTCAGTCAACACAAACTCATTAGAATCAGGTGTAGGCTCCTGAAGTTGCTACTGTCATGGCTTTCATGTTGCAGGTGGATCTCCTTTGCAAAATGGACAGATATCTGCCACACACAGCAGGAAGCTTTATTTCTGAATCCTTTCTCATAAAGCTCCACGTTGTAGGAATGCAGAATTTTTTTCTGTGCTCCAGCCTGCTACAGTTCAATATTCATTGAAATCCCCACAATTCCTTTCATTATCCTGGAGCATTAATGCTGTGCATGTGCCATTGGGAAGCAAATGGGTTTAATCTAATGCATTATATGGTTATTCAAAAAGCACAGTCTGGATGGAGTGTCAATTTGGTACTTGTGAACAACCAGCTAATTGGATGTGGCCAGCACAAACCATTCAAACCAGTTTCCTACTCTATAATAGCATCATGAGGTGAGGATGATTTCAGATCCCTACTCCTGTGTCCTGGTTTGGGCCAGGATAAAGGTGATTTTCTGTCTTGAACCTTTGCTTTTGGCTAAGTCTCTTGTAAGGAGCTGCACTTGCTGAAATGAACAGCAAGTTTCTCAGGCAGTGTCTGCTGCTGGGACTGATCCCACTCGATGTTTAGAGTTCCAGCTGGAGAATGGGGTGCAGAACCAAGGCCACTGCTCAGCTCTGAGGAACATTTTACCCTCTGGAAGGAATAAAGAGGTCCCACCTGCAGCCCTCCTTTGGGGAGGAACAGACAAGATAGATGCCAGAATTGACAGAGTATTCCATCCCATACACCTCATCCTCAGGATAAATTGGAGGGATCATCAGGGTCAAAGCCCTTCCTGCTTCCCCTCCTTCCCCTGTTCCTGTTTGCTTCAGCATCCTGGGATTCCATCCCTTCCTCTGCCTGTGCACCTGATCCATGCCAGCCTGAATCTGTGTGTTCCTGCCTCCAGCTCCCCACTGCTGCTGACCCCAGGAGTCCAGCCTGGACTTTCCCAGGGCTGCCCTGCAGCCTTGATGGGGATGGGAGAGTTATTGGGGAAAAGGAGGGGAGGAACCTGAGATCAATTTTCCTGTCTATTTGTATAGATTAATCATTTTTCCTATTTCTCATTCCTGTTCCACTAAAGCTGTGTAGTTTAGTTTCCAACCCATGAGTCTCTCTCCTTATTCTCTCTCCTTTCTTTCTCAGGTAGGGGAGAGAGATTAATAGAGAGCAGATATTACTCCATTTAATTGTGGGGCCAGTGTTAAACTGTGACATCCTGTGAGCAAACTTCAGGCTCTTCTTGAGGGAATCCATTTCCTTGCATGTCTGGGGACTGGGAGAATGTCTTGTCCAAAGTCCTTCTTTAAGTGTTTCTCTGACTGCTTGAAGTAGCAAAGCAGCTTATCCAGAGGCTGTAATTCCTTGTGTTCCAATGACAGAGGGAAGAGCAACAGAGGCTTGGAGATTCTTTGGGAACTGGGGGGGATGCTGGGTTAGGATCTGTACTTGGGTGCTGAGGACTAACTGAAGAGCATCTCTCAAGTTCATCTTAACTTCTTACCCCATCTTCACTTCTTACCCCATCTTCACTTCTTACCCCATCATCACCACATGCCTTGTGGACCCATAATAGATTTTTGGGCACAGTTTGCTGGTTTGAGAGCTGAAATGAGCAGCCTCTGTTGACTTGGTAGCCAGACAGCAGACTTTTTTTGCTCATCACTATAGTGCAAATGCCATGCCTGGCTCTGCTGAAATGCTCACTTGGCTCAGCTTTGTTCCTGGCTTTGTGACCCAGAGGGTTTGTGTTTCAGAATCTGAGTGCTGAAGGAAAATTCAGTGTACAATGACATCTTCACTCAGCAAAGCAGCATCCTCTGGATGCTCTGCACCAGCACAGAAAGGTGCAAATGAGGCTGGGTAGCTCACCTTGAGTGAAACAGTAAATCCACCTTGCTACCTGCTCTTTCAGATGAATGTTTTTGGTAATCAAAAGGGTGCGCAAAGGTGTTTTTTGGTTTTTTTTTTTGATTACACCAATAAGCACCATTATTTTGAAAATTTCAATCTCAGAAAAAACTGAAAGCTTTTTGTACTAAAACTTGTGCTGCTAGGTATTTTTATTTCTAATTTTAACGACAGAAGGTTTTGCTTGAAAGATTAAGATTAAATGACTAACATCCTCCCAAGCCTTAGCTGCTTAAAGCTGCAGAATACCCTCCTCAGCAATTTGAAGAGTGTCCATCCCTGCTACATCTTTCTGGTGCCTAACTGAAAAAGTTTGTTATTCTTTTAATAATCCACTCCAGGGTTTGTTAAAATAATTTTCCCCTATACCTGCCTAGTGGTAAAACCAGGATGAGATGAGTCCTTCAGTCTCTTCAGAGTTTGTGGCCTGGTGATTCTGTGATTTCTTCTTGTGGTATCCAAAATTTCTTGGTAGTGCCATCCCACAGAACCAAATACATGTCTTCATTTTCAGTGCCAATTAATTAAATACTTCCAGCCCATTGTGACTCAGTTTTCTTGATTCTAGAAACATAAGGAACAGGGCAAAATATTTCCTTAACCAGAAGTTTTTGGCTAAAATTTTTTTTTTTTGGCTCATTGAGATTTTTTTCCAGTAGCAACTGGTAAGTACCACACATTGAAGTGATGACAGCATCTGCAGCCCAAAAAGCCAAGCAAACAAAAGGCACTAATAGTCTTTCCATGGGGGGACTGCATTTTGCATAGGAGTATTGGCACAGCATCAGCAGCCAGCATCATGAGCTGTGAGACACAGCAAAGCCTCTCCCTGTCCCCAGCAAGAACCTGACAGCTCCCTGAGTTTCTTTCTCCACATTACACTCCCTGCTCCCTCTCACAAATGCATGAATAATGCATTGGTTCAGCAATGAAGCTGGCAAGCTGAGACTCACCAGGGCTTGGATTTCTTTCTTCTCCCTTTCCCAGAGATCAGAAGCATCAAACGAAGCTTTGTGGGAAATACTGATGGCATCAGGGAAGTTTGGGCAGAAATGATTTGTTCTGCACATGTCACCCCCAGGATGCAGTGTGAAAAATCTCAGGGACTTAATAAGCCACCCAGGGAATTGGGTTATGCAAGGGAACATGGTGGGAAGCCTCCTAAGAAAGTCCTTTACCTGTTTGCTTCTTAATCAAGACTAGCCACTGTAAAATTAGCATGTTCTGAATACTTACTCATGCCCATCCCTACCAGAAAATCAGAGAAAACAGAGCTGGAAGGGACTGAGAAAATGCCCAGGATCAACTATTCTGCTTTATTCTGTGATGGATGTTTGGATTGGTTTTGAGAATATGAATGGAGAAGGCCCCATCCCTGTGCTATCTGTTCCAAACTTCTTTTATACTCTTACTTGAAAGGTGGCTTTTAGTTGTGGTGGGTGCTTTTTAATTTTTTTTAATTATTATTATTATTTTTTCGGTTTTGGTTTGGGGTTTTCTTCTGTGTTTGTGCTTTTCTTCCTTAGTGCCAAGACTAAATTCCCTTATTTAACTTCAAACCCATGTTTTTCACCTCTGTTGGAGAGCAGTGACCTATTCTCTCATCACTATCAGTAGATTAGAAGTATAACCTCTTTTTTCCTCTCTTCTCCATTCTTGCCCCCTTCTCTCCCCTTTTTTTTTTCCTCCTAATCCTTTAATGCCAGTGAATTTCTGACTTAAAATTCCCCATCCCTGGAATTTTTTAAGGCCAGGCTGGATGGGGCTCTGAGCAACCTGATCTAGTGGGAGGTGTCCCTGCCCATGGCAGGGGGGTTGGAACTGGGTGATCTTAAAGGTCCCTTCCAACCCTGAAAATTCTATAATTCTATGATTCTACTATGATGCATGTGCAGCCTCAGCCCTACATGGGATGTGGGTTCTTGACCTAAATGTGGGTTCCTGACTATGTTACATGAACTGGACTTAATCTTCAAGATGGATTGACCACACAGATTTCTGATAAAAAGGTCTAGGTCATTACCAGTTAGGAATTAAGGATAAATGTTAAGTTAACCAGCTTAACTTCCAGTTACCAATGCAGTTGGAGCACCAATTGCTTATTTAGTGTACCAGTGTATGTTGAATTGATTTTACTTTTTAATTTAAGAAGCATAACCAAATCCTAATTTTAAAAACAGTGTTGATATATATATATATATAGATGCATATATGAATTTCAGTAATGAAATGAGCCAGAACTATTCCAGTTCATCAAAGCAAAATGGAATGCCTTGATTGAGCTGAAACAATTAAGAAGTGTTTCAGGCAATTAAGTTTTGTGAGAGATGTCAAAAACTGGCTTTGTTTCCTATCAATATAAGAAAGCTATTTTGAAGCTCTCATAATTTCCACACAATAGAAATCTCAAGTTTCTATGAGCCTCACATTTACTGTTATTGGGTTTTAAACTCATGTGAAAACAATTTCACATATTTTTTTCCAATACAGTAACTGTGAAATAAATGCATTTCTCTCAACTTATGATTACTTTGGCTTGTGTTTGAACTTGTCTGATGGCTATTTCCCTTTCCCCTCTTTCTTTTTAATTATATTTGTTATTGTTTTTTAAATTAGTCTTTGAGCTAGGAGCATCTGGCCTCCTTGGTTATGGAGAGACAGCTCTCTAGGTCCACACTGATGCTGAAGGGAGATGAAACAAAAAAAAATATCAAGGAGATGAAACATTTGCACAGCCAGGACCACAGAAAAGTGATGAGGGTCAGGCAGTGATGTGGGGGCTGTGAAAGCCATGAAATGAAGGTACTCAACCTGCCTTGTCCATCTGTCCCCTCTGGGAAAAGACAGCATCCCTCTGGTTGCCCAGCATCTCCCTGCTCTTGGATTGTAAATCCACAGTGAAGAGACTCTTGGTAAAAAATATCTATTTCCTAGCAGTATCATTTTTTCAATCTGTATCCCACAGAGAAACCTCTTTTCCTTTTGCCTTTAGATTAAGTTTGATGGATTTCAATAATATGGTATATTATGGGAATCTCAAAACTACATTATATTACTGGGTTGGCATTTAATAAGCAAAAGCAAAGTGTGAATCTCCTGATTATTATTAATAGTTTTCGTCTCCTGTGTATAACTAGTTTTTATATTATATGAGGACAAAGAATGTCTGAGTGTTCTGGTCACTGAAGGCTGTTAGAAAACCATCACTGCTGGATTTTCAATGGGCTGCCTCCTGGTTAGAAGCATAATTAAGTTTAGGATATGGGGGAAAAGAAACTCCCCATGTCCCTTGGTGTCAAAGAAAGGAGGGCAGAACTGTCTCCTGCAGAAAACATAATGAAGTTGTTGCTTGAGTAAATATTTGTAGCTGCTTCTTTGACTAAGGGTAAGACTTTAAGGAGCTCCTGGTAAAAGCTGTACTCAGCTATTTCATAGGAGCAAAGAGAAGGATGTTTTGTGGGGAATTTGTTCCAATGACAGGTAATTGAGATAGAGAAATATCCTTGAGCTGAATCTAACATCTCATTGCCCAGAAATGTATTTAAGAATCCACTTTGCTCTGAGCATGCAGAGATTGACACTGAAGTCACTGACCATGACCCTAAAGCTAAGCCAAACCCTGCTGAATTGAGATGCTTTTCTTCTTAAAACATGGTTATTAAGCAGTTAACAGTTCTATTGCTGTAGCTCCTCTTTTGCTAAGATAGACCAATAAACGTGGCATTTTAATGTATAGTTTGCATAATGCTTCTGTTAATTTGTTATTTTCATTATGGCAACAGAATGGAAATGACATACTACAGCCATAAAAAAATACACAGCAGTGCTAATCCCTGTAGTCATTATCCTGTTAACTAAATTGCATCTTTTCCATGGTCATTATTATTATTTATAAGGCCCTTTGGTAAGGGCTCAGTGCAATGGGAAAGTTTCCTGATTTATCAAAGAAAGAATAAAATGTTAAAAATGAAGGAGAAAGCCAAGAGGGAGGGGAATTGGGAGCCAAAATGAAAACTGAAGAATATGCTTCAGCACAGAGCAACAAATGGGCTTGTCTAGACATGAGATTTTTTTTCCTAACAGCCATTTGCTCTCTGGATGTGTCATTAATTAAATCTAACCCCACTGTATCAGGTACCTCACATGCATATGGTAAAGGATAAACTATTATCCCATGACATCCTAGAGCAAAATAATTATCCAGTGGGTGTTACAAGAGGAAAGGAGAAACTTTTATATATGCAGAGCCATGGAGGGAGCTAGTCTACTGCTTCTGGTGTTGTCCTGCAAGGAGCTCCTGTTTTATTTTAGCTGCATTTGTGCACCTACATGTGATTATCCAGCATCAGAAGTGAAGCCCTAAATCAGCTCCATATGAGGGTGATGGACATGACACAGGATTCATGGAAGACTCATGGTTTGTGGGTACTTAGTTTCTGGGTAATTAATTTCAGATGGAGGCTGAAAGCTACCTCATGACATCTCCATATGGGCAGCTGAATCTGTCTCTAGGCTCTGCTGGGAGTATTGACCAGATCACAGAATCACAGAATCAGAGAATGTTTAGGTTGGAAGAGACCTCCAAGATCATCCAGTCCAACCTTTGGCCAACACCATCATCCAACTACTAAACCCTGTCCTTAAGGACCAGGTCCAAACTCTTAAATGCCTCCAGGGATGGTGACTCCACCACTGTCCTGGGCCATTCCAATGCCTGATCTTCAGGAGGTTTAAATGGTGTTCAGCAGGTTTAAATGCAGATACTTGCATCTGGGAGGGCTTTGTTAGTGCCATAGCATCACAGAATGGTTTGGGCTGGAAGGGACCTTAAAGCTCATCCAGTTCCAACCCCCCAGCATGGGCACAGACACCTTCCACTAGTCCAGGTTGCTCCAAGCCCCATCCAACCTGGTTATCTCAAACTATCTCAAATGGCACAGGATGACTGTGTGGGCAACCAGTCTGGGTCTACTGCAGTTTTGCTCTGTTCTAATCTTGATTCTTATTTGTTCTTAAGGGAAGGGAGTTGCATGGGTGAAGGATGCTCTGTGTAAAATTAATAACAATTGTCTGTTCTGCAGACAGAGGCTGAGGCACAGGAAACTCTGAAATTCAGTAGTACTTCCAGCTAGTAAAAATGGAAAACATTTGAGTGATTGGTAGTTAGGATATGTAAAAAATCACAATATTAAAAAAAAGTTGTGCAAAGGATGTAGTTGCTTACCAGGATATTAAGCAAGAGGCTTCATCGCCATGATTTTAGAAGAAAAACTGGGAGCAAAGATCATCTAGAATAGGAAATAAGGTGCAAAAGTTGGAAGAAAGGAGAGGATAATCTGTTCTCCATGTTCAGGTATCATGACCCACTGGCACATCTCACAAGGTGAGCACAGCTCCCCACATGTGGGGACCAAACCAAATATCCCAGAGTGGGCATGGATAGAGTTCCCCAGAGTGGGTTTGATTCAGGGAGATTCAGACTGGACCCCCTTGCTTTCTAAACACCTAGGTGTGGCTGGGCCCAAGCCTCCTCCTCATTTTAATCTCTTTTAACAACCCATTCAGCAAGGTTAAGTTGAGAAATTCTCTGTCTAGTATTCTAGGAGTAAGATTCTACCCAGGAGGTTTGTATGGAAACACAACTTGACTTAAAAGTGAGTAAGATTATAAAGCATGTCAGATTACAGCTGGCAGAATTAGAAACTATGGTAGTTTGAAAACAATGGATTAGAAATAGCAGAATTTAGCAAAATGGTGCTTTCAAAGCAATGGGTTACAATTTAGAAAAACAGAAGGAAATTGTCAGAACAATGGGTTACAACCAACAAAACTTAACGAAGAAAGGGGTAGTAAAACTTTATAAAGTTAGAAACTATGTTGCCCTTGTGTGCTTAAATAAAGTTAGAAACAGAGACACAGAAAGAGAGATAAAGATAGAGATAGGAAAGATATCCCACCCTTGGATCCAGTGATGATCTTGGTAGGAAGTTGTGGTCCTTGGATGGTGAGTGCACATCCAGTATTTCAAGTGTATTTCTTTTATGCTGTCTCACCCCACGTTTTTGGGGGGCTTTGGCATATCTTGTGAAACCAGGTGTTCTCTTGGACCCCTCCAGGTGGAATGATTGGGCAATAACCTTATTTCTGCACATGCACTCTCTCCAGTGGCTTTACTCATGGCACATACAAGATGTCACTCTGATCCACAGGGTACAGCTTGCCTGTCCCTGTCCCTTATAAGTAAGGACAGTGTCCTGCCTGTCAGGGTGACCATCAAACAGAGCTCCCCTTGCAAGGACAAGGTTCAGTTTATTGGGATGGCGGAGGGGCTGCTCTGTGGGAATGGGATCTCATTTATCAGGACCCCAAACAAAGGTTCCTCCTTGAGAGAAAAGAGTTCAGATGGCTTCTTGAATGAGGCCTCCAATGTCCATTTTGTCAGGGTGGTTGTTTTGGGACAAATATTCTTTTTGGGATTATATGGCAGATAATGAAAGAAGAAATATTATTGGAACAAGAAAGTTTTGGGGGTTGGTCTCTTTTGCCAGATGACTTTCAACAAGACAAGAGGGCATGGTCTCAAGTTGTGCCAGGGGAAGTTTAGGTTAGATATTAGAAAGAATTTCTTTAGGGAGAGGGTGATCAGACATTGGAATGGGCTGCCCAGGGAAGTAGTGGATTCTCCTTCCCTGGAGATATTTAAAAAGAGACTGGATGTGGCACTCAGTGCCATGGTCTAGCAACCACAACGGTGGTTCAAGGGTTGGACTGGATGATCTCAGAGGTCCCTTCCAACCCAGCCAATTCTATGATTCTATGATATACTGGAAAGGAAAATTTTGGCAGTAAGCATTGGGAAATGCTGGCCTAAATTGCTTGAGTTAAATGTGGACTCGGCCTCAGAAGGCTTCATAAAAGGGCTGGATAAACATCTGGAAAAAACAACCTAGGGACAGGAATGAGTCTACTACATGATTTTTTGATATTGTGCCAGCACTAATTCAGTGCTAAATTGTCACTATTGATGCCTACACAGAGAGAGAAGGATACAAGTAACCTCCCTCTTCCCACCTCCCTTTCTACCCTATTATGGTTCCTTGATGCCAAACTTCCATCATTTTGAGTTCTTCTCTTTGCTGTTTGATGCATGCATTCTTTCTCCCTCTCTCCCTTCCTTTATAACCTATCCACCACTGCTGTCTCTAAGCATCCCTGATCTATAAACATGATGCATGATTACACACCCTTTATAACCTTCCCTCTCTGCTCCCTGCCCTGCACAGCCTCAGACTGTGCCTACTGAATAGTGCCATTAGTTACTGAATATTCACAGCAGTGTTGCTGTTTGAGGTAACACTTTTATTTTTCTCCTGCACAGCATCACTGGCTGGCTCACAGCCCTTTCTCAGAGGGAAAGGAAAATTGAGCCATTCTCTCATCTCATTCTCAAACAGAAAATAGTTAAGTACTGCAGGAAGCTATTTCTTTATTGCTTTTGTGCTTCTGCTCCTTTAGCCACCTACACAGCTGCCAGATGATATAAAACTCTGTCAGACAAGCTGAGATAAATCTTGCTGCAGTGATGGGAGATGCAGCCACCTGCTTCCAGGGACTGTCACACATTAGGGATGGGAGAAGGCAGAGGGATGGAGGTAGCTGGGTTTCCAACTCCAAGCTCACAGCCTGACTTTTTCAGCTGAATCTCCCACAAAGGGGCAGGGGCATGATAAATCCTGCTTGGACTGATGTCTCTGTGGTCAGCTGGAGCTGTAACACCTGGCAGTGAGGAGAGGAGCATGGCTGAGTGTTATCTGGGCTTGTAACCTGAGAGGGTCAGGCCACAGGACATCATCTGCTGGCTACACCAAAGATAATGAACCTTTGGATTTATTACATGGTGATGACCTCGAAGATAGTAACTCCATAAAGCACTCCAGCAAAAAAAGTGGATCTGAGATCTCAGAGTCAGAGAGATTTGAGATAATTGCTCAGGGAGACAGAGTTATCTGGAAGGACTTTTTTAGTCTATCATAAGGGAAGATGTCAGTTTTATTTGTCTCAGTTTTTTATGTTCCTCATAAAGAAGCTGTCAGATGGGCTGGCTGGAAAAAGGGGAGCCTGCTCTTTTCTTTTCACTGCTACTTAAATTTTGGGCAAAAGCAGTTGAACAGGTTGGAAAATCCCTAAAGACTTACAGGTGTCAGAGACATCAAGAGGTTACCAGGAGGCTGAGACAGATCTCAAGGAGGACAAGAACTTGTTAAAGGGAGGGAGGAGTGTTTGATGATGCTCAGAAACCCAGACCTGATTAAAGGGAGTGTAAGAATACAGCAAGTAAATGCATGCTGTGCAGAAACATCTTAATAGATTTTCTGTCTGACACAGATGTATATGCTTTTTAATACCAATTGCACCATTAGCAAAACCCTATCAGCATTGAGATAAAGGGGTAATGTGAGGACAAGTGCTGCAAGGAGCTGAGTTGTCTCATCTTAAGAAGTTATTTCTTGTTTGCTGACCCTTTTTAATGACTGAATGCATGAGCCCCACCTGCTGTGAGTGAAATTTTTGCCTCAAAGAGCTCCCAGATGTTTCCCTTGGCACTTGATGTTGGACAGAAACATCTTTTCATTTGATGGTGTAGGCCTAGAAGATCACTTTGCTCAAGAAACTTTTGGGATTGGCTCCCCTCTCAATAATTCTCATGGCAGCTGCATTGGAAGTGCTCTTTGGATCCCACAATTTGGATGTGGACTGTTGGAATTAACAGAGGATGTGACATGAAATGGAGGGGATATGGCACACTGGGTAATTCTGGTAGGAAGAGGAGGGTTTGTAGTCCTGCTAACTTCTTCCTCTCTGCTTTTGCTTAGATCTAAGGAGCTGTAGAGGAGCATGATCACTTGTCTTGAACTGCTGGAAATGTTTTTCTAATTCAGCCCAGGATGTTTCTGACCTTTGCTGCAAGGTTCATCATCAGCTTGTTCCCAACACAACCCACAGAGCTGCTTTCCAGCCACTTGCCCCTACTCTGCATTGGTTTGTGGGGCTATTCCTCTCCAAGTGCAAGAATTTAATGAGGTTTTCATTGATCCATTCCACCAGCCTGCTGAAAATACCTCTGAATGGTGGCACCATACATTATCTGGTATAACAACCACTCCTCCCAGTTCTGCATCATCTGCAAACTTGCAGTGGGTCCAGTCCCACTCTGCACCCATGTCATTAATGGTCACAGAATCATAAAATGGCTTAGGTTGGAAGGGACCTTACAGATCATAGAATCATAGAATCATAGAATGATTTGGGGTGGAAGGGACCTAGATAATCTACTCCAATCTCCTTGCCATGGGCAGGGACACCTCTTCTCTAGACAAGGTTGCTCCAGGTTCCATCCAAGCTGTTCTTGAACACTTCCAGGGAGGGGACATCCAAAACTTCTCTGGACAACTTGTTCCAGAGTCTCTCTGCCCTTATACTGAAGAGCTTCTTCCCAATATCCATCTAAATGACGAAGTTAAAGTGTATTGTCCCAAATAGCAATTGTTGGTGTTCAGTGTTGTTCACTGGTTTCCAGCTGGATTTCATGCAACTGATCATAACCTTTTCTGCTCAACAGTCCTGTTAGTTTCCAGTCTACCTCAGCATCAGCTTCTCTATTCCATAATTCATTAGTTGGCCTATGAGGATTTTATGGGAGACAGTGTAAAAAGCCTTCTTCACATTCTGCAGTTTTTCTTGTCTTAACATACCCTAAAAAAAGTCATTTTGATACCTCCCAAATATTGTACCTGTAGGGAACAGACACTTTCCTTGCCTACACAGTGCCCATATAATTACATTTGGATAGGAGCTGTGGGACTGGTTCTATCCATCTACAAATCCTAATACATCCACAGCTCCTCTGGTTCTTCTGCTTGGTGTAAGTGACCTCCTGTGTTGAGTTCATTAAATGTGTCCACACTTTTTAGACATGAGGTTGGAAAATGCCTCAATGAGCTCTAATGAAACGAGTTTATGTTCCTGAATAATTCTTTGCATTGCACCACCCAGCCTGGTCTTACTTAGAGGACCCCTGTGAATGATGATACTGATGGAATTTTCTCCTGCCACCAGCACTGGAGATGGCCACAATATCAGCATTCTCTTTGCATGATAGCATGTTGGTAAACACAGCAATAAAATACTGTTTTAGTATAGTTATTCTGAGAATAATTAAATAATTCCCAAGAGAGTTATTCAAGAATGGAGGAAGAGAGGACAAGACAGGTTCAGCACATAACTGGGAGAACATGGAAGATATTTGAAGCTGATTAGAAATCAGTTCCAAAGAAATTCTGCAAAGGAAAAATACCAGCTTAACTGTGTCATGTATCCTACAACCATTTCCCCTCTGAGTAACTTGTCTGTGTACTCTCCCTTAATTGGTTTCAGTGGCCTTTGCTCCTTTATTTTCTAATCTGAGGTTCATGTCTTGCAAGAGCTGGTTGTGTTTCTTTCCCTCATTACATTAACTACTGAGTTGGAAGAATTAATTAGTTGATTACGATAAAGTCTAATTACTGTTTGCAGTTGCATTAATTAACTGAATTCCCAGAAAACCCTTCTACTCCTTAGCTTTTCCACTGTAAGCAAGATGATGCATCCTAAGGGGTAATGGCTTGTTAAACTACTTAATAAGCAGCATCTGCAATAGACACCTTTGCAAAATTCAAAAACTGGAATTCAGCCCTTGGACATAATCTGAAAGCTCACCATTGAGGAGGATGGAAAAAAAAATATTCACACATGAATGAAACTGCATAACTGGTGTGAAGCACTCTGAGGTTGAGACTCAGTTTCCATGAAAAAAGACCTGGTCTAAATAAAATGGTCTGGGCAACACTATGCAAAGAAACCCCTCCAAAACCAAAAAACCAAACCAAACCAAAAAACCAACAAACCAAAAAACCAAACAACTAAAAAGTGAGACAGAAAACAATGTGTTCTTATTGCCACACATTTCAGCTGGCACAAAAAAAATTTGGTACAAGGTCTCACATGATTAGAAAGACAAGTTCTGTATCTGCCAAGAGGAAGCTCCATCAAAAATATGTCCAGGACTTCATCATTTTCCATCAGACATTTCTGCCTTCCAGTTCAGCTGAATGTTCTCAGACACAGACACTTGCTTTGGCCTGGGCCATGGAGTTCTCTCTCAAAGAGTTTCTGAGGCAATTTTAGGGATCATGGCCAATGATCATCTGTAGCAGACAGCTGCACTCCTTCAAAGACTGAAACAACTTTTTATGGACACAGTGACAGAGAATGGTCTGTTTTATGTTTATCACATGTGTTATGTGTTATCACTATAGAAGTAGCCATGCTGCCTGTGAAAGTAGATCCAGGAAAAAGCCTTTGCCTTCAAACTACAGACAGCTTCTTCCTTTCTTACTTCTTCCATTCTCAAATATATTGCAGCTCTTTCTGGCTTTCCAAAGAAAGGAAACTGAAACGTCTGTTCCCACATTTGGTTTATCTCACATCTTTAAACTGTTGAAGGTGAGAGACCTCAGGAAAAGAAAACAGCATTTGGTCTCGTGTACAGTTGCATCTCCTACTGCTGAGATGTTCCAGAAAGGAGTAAACTGAACAAGAAAGGAGGTTTGTTAAACCTATTGCTTAATCTTTCTGCACCACCTGACTGTCCTTTGGCACAAGAAGTATTTGATATTTACCTGGTAGAAAAGCAGCATGTGGAAAAGTGGGATTCAGTTTGAGAGTAAAGAAAGTAAATCTGGAAGCTTATGTGTAGAAAAGCTTTGGAGAAACCCATGGAACAACTCAACTGGCCAGGCTGGGAGGGTTTGATTGAATCGCCCATGGGTAGACAGCTGGTGTGGTTTAAATTATCTGGGGATATCTCAAGGCATTCAAGCTTATTTGGGAGGTATGACTCAGGATCCATGCTTCATACCCTTCTACGTGTGGATAAGATATCTGCTAGGGCATCACAAGCATACATAGTCAACCATACACGAGCAACCAAACCAAGCTGTTGGCATCCTGCTGATGAGAAGCTGAGAACCAGGTTAGATCCTGAGTGCATGTGAAGTTATGCAACTTTACATGTCTTAGTCCCTGCATTTTGGAATCTCATCCAAAAATGAGTGGAGTATCTGGAGTGCAATTTGACTGAGAAACAAATTTTGTTCTTGCTACTACTCTGGAGTGAGGGTCAGAATGTGGTGCCCTTGTTCTTCTCGTTTCCAGTTTGTAGGAGCATCTGGAAGAGTGATAGGAGTGTGGACGTTCTGAACAAGCACAAATTGCCTCACCTGAGAGAGCAGGAAATGCTTGTACGATGCTGTGCATGGTGGTTCTTAATGTGGGTGGTCAGTAGATGCAATGTGAAAGTCTAACCATGATGGCAGTAAGCACACTGAGGCTTCAGACAGTAAAAAAAAAAAGGTTAAGAACTTCTCCAGAAGTGTAAATAAATGCATTGAGTGCTCCATGGCATCAAGCAACTCAGAAGCCAGAAGAGTTTCATGATGTTGCCACAGCTGATCCATTCCCAGCACTAATTGGACATGACAAAACCAGTTACATGGAATGACAAAGCCAAGTGCTGCTGAGAAAGGGGGACCTGGATACTTTTTTTGAGTGTGAATTTCTTTTTTTTCACCATCAGCCTCAATAATTTCAGCTCAGCAGAACAAAACTTGAAGTCTCTCTCCCACAGCTGCTGTTGACAACCTCCTGTCTGGCAAGCTGGCTACATTTCTCATTGATTTAATTTATTGCCCAATTAAAATCTGCAGGTGAAGCTCCCAGCAACACAGCGTGGAGAGGAACATGGAGAACAGGGTTCTGCTCTACATTATAGGATATGCAGTAAAGGGAAAAGGCAGCAGAGACAACATATGGAAATAAATGCAAAGAATTTTGTTGTGTTAGGTGAAGGTTGTGAATCACCAAGCAGCTGCATGCAAAATGCAGGGAAGAAGCAACAATTCTGTGGGAAGTTGGATGCAAATATTTGCCAAAGAGTGGGAGAACTTGACAGAAAGCACTGTAGAATGGTGTGTTGTGAGCTTAAGCTAAATCTTAATATGTATTATAAATAATAAGTGCTTCACTGGAAGGGTTGTGGCCTTCTACAGGTCTGGGATCTGAGCCTCAGAGAGGTTGAGAGTTGGTCCAAAGTCACACAGTGAGTCAGTAGCTTAACTGAGTGTCTAGGAGTATGGTCCCTTGGAAATAAAAAAAAAATATAATTTTCCAGGCTTCAGTGGAAACAAGATTTTCCCCTGGTATCTCTCCTACTTTCCACTCCTATATCCTGTTTGTCAAACTCTTCTTAAATTGCTCCCTTTGGAAAAGTCCCACAGGGTATATTTATTGACATAATCTATCATTCAGATGAAGAAAGTTATTTAAATGGAGGAGAAAGATGGATAATTATTGCTAGCAAAAGCTTCGTGTAAAGAATCATCTCTCCAACTGAATCCAAAATCCTTCTGCAACAACTTTTTTCTGCACCACCAAATTCAAAGCTGGGCCCTTAAACTTACCCCATATACCTCTTCTGATTTGGCTGTATAATTTGTGCAGTATCATAATTTGCTATTATGTCATGATTTGTGAGGCAGATATGAGGATTCCTAAAGGACATTCAAAGCCTTTTTAATATTTATTATTAATAAATATATGATAGCTCCCCTAACTACAGTATCTTTCATATGTATAGAAAATAAAGCACTTCATCAAGACCACTAAAATGAAATATGTCACACAGTTTCTGGGGAGGAAAAGCCCAGGTTCTAACATCAGGTTGAAAACTCCATTGCTTGAGATTTAGCCTGCATTTGGTTAAAAGCATGGAAGCTCTCCCAGGGCTGCAGTTGGAGACATCAGATCAGCTTAGGGAGAGAGACCTGATGTTTGGTGAGGAGCAAGAGTGGGCAAGGCCAGAGCAAGGCAGGCATTAAGGTGATCTGGGCAAAAAGGACTCAGTCCCATAGCACCTTAACAAGAGGAGGTCTGGTAAGAGTAACCAGGGTCACCTAAGTGTGCAGTGACCTCCAGAAAAATCCATGGAAATGTGGCAGGTCCAGCGTCCTGCCAGAAACCCAAGCCATTGTGTTGGGTCAGGCTCAGCATGGCCACAACCAGGCAAGGACCAAGAAGAGGAGACTGAGCCTCATTGCATCTGCCAAGCAAAATGATTCTCCTCCCATGGAGGCATCTCACAGGGCACACAGAGCAGTGGGCATTGAATGGGGGCAGTGAAACCTTGGGTGGGGGTCAGGAGATTGCAGAGCCTGCTCGTGCTCTTGGGAGTGAAACTCAGCAGACACTTTCAGTGAGGTGAGGTGAAGCCCACTGTCAGGGTTTAACACTGCCCTGGCAATTAAACCAAATACCAGATGCTCTCTATTAATCCCCTCCCTGATAAGGAAAGGAGAGAGAATAAGGGAGAGAGACTGTAGGTTGGAAACTAAACTACACAGCTTTAATGAAACAGGAATGATAAAAAGAAAAATTACTAAATATACACAAATATACAGGAAAAATTAATACCCCCTTCCTGCCCTTCCTGCTTCCCCTTCTTTATCTGTCCCTGTTTTTGCTTGGGCATCCTGGGAGGATTCCATCCATTCCTCTGCCTGTGCTCCTGATCCATGCCAGCCTGAATCTGTGTGTTCCTGCCTCCAGCACCCCACTGCTGCTGACCCCAGGAGTCCAGCCTGGACTTTCCCAGGGCTGCCCTGCAGCCTCGGTGGGGATGGGAGAGTTATTGGTGGAAAGGGGAAGGAACCTGGGATCCATTTTCCTGGATATTTGTATAGATTTAGTAATTTTCTTTCCTATTTATGATTCCTATTTCCTTAAAGCTGTGTAGTTTAGTTTCCAACCCATCAGTCTCTCTCCCTTATTCTCTCTCCTTTCTTCCTCAGGGAGGGGCATTAATAGAGAACATTTGGTATTTGGTTTAATTGCCAGGGCAGTGGTAAACCCTGACACCCACCATAGATGATTTTCTGAATGGTGAATTTTAGAGCATAGAATGGTCTGGGCTGGGAGGGACCTACAAGCTCATCCAGTTCCAACCCTCCCTGCATAGGCAGGGACATCTCCCACCAGACCAGGTCTCCCATCCAACCTGGCCTTGAACACTTCAAGACACAGGAGACCATACCCTGACTTAGGCAGTAGGAAAGACCTGAGTGAGGATTAATGCCACAGAAATTCTGTAATCTGAGTGCCAAGTTCCTTTTCCAAGCTGGGAGTCCAAGCTACGTCATTAGTGCAAAAGAAAACAAAAAAGAGGAGTGATCACTTTTATCACAATAAAGGTTAAAGATATTATGCTTTTAATGTGATTATTTAAGACTAGTTTTCAAGTGTAGCTGGAAAGAGTTATGTGATATGTGTCCCAATTACCAGGGCAAGATCATCACAGTGTCATTTCTGGCCTGCAGATACCTTCTGAAGATGTAAAACCTGCTGTGACTCAATGGGTGATTTCAAAGCAGCTTCAGATCAATTTGGATGACATCAGTACAGACAGGATTATGTTTGGGATCTCAGGAATTTTCTCTGTTAGTATCTCCTTGCAGTAGAAGATTATTCTAGCCTTTTGGAAGAAAAGATGCTGCAATTCAGGCTGTTCTTAATAGCAATTGAAAAATCTCCACTGTCACTGTTATGTTTGATTGGTCATTGATATATATTTGCAATCAGGGGTGCAGGATGCTTCATAGATGATTATATTTCTGAATGGAATACTGATAAGAAAAACTAATCTGTAGGATGCTTTTGCATCTTTGCTGTTCAAGATCCTACAAGATAATAACATTTTTTTTTCTTAAATTGAAAACCAAAAGATACTCAGTCGTATGTGAAACAGAGAAAGAAAACAAATATTTTTAAGTAAAAGAAGAAATCTGTACCCAACATGTAATGTTCTGGTTGAATTAAGAAGAGAAAAGCAAACACAGCATTTCTGATGAAAAACCTGATTCTGTAGAACGACTGAAAAGAAGAAGAGGACCTTTTATAAATATTTCTTTTTCCTTTTATTATAGAAATGAGATTAGAAGGAATTGATGAAAACTTTGTTACATGTTGTCAGTAAAAGGACAACTTCAGAGACTGTCTCTGGTTTGCTGTGTGAATTTCTGTTTTAATGTCAGTTCTTTAAAGGTTCCTTCCTTCATATTTCTCTGTTCAGTAAGTGCAGAGTTTCACACCTATTTTTTTTAGTATTTAGTACATTCTAGTCATACAGAATAATAAAACTTAATTTATATTTGTGTATAAATGTCTAGAGAAATTATAATTTAAAGTCCTCAGTTTAAAATAAGCCCTCAATGTAATTCTGAGAAAAGATCCCAGATTTCTCGTACACCTTAATGCTGAGGTCCATCTGGAGATTTCTAACTAATGGAGTCCCCCAGGGATCAGTGCTGGGTCCAGTCCTGCTCAAAATTTTTATCAATGATCTTGATGATGGGACAGAATCTTCTCAGCATTTGCTGATGATACAAAACTGGAAGAAGTGACTGAATCACCTGAAGGCTCTGCAACCATTCAGCAAGATTTAGATTGGAGAGCTGGGCCAAGAGGAGCCTCATGAGGTTCAACAAGAACAATTTCAGATAGGAAGGAGCAACAAAATACAGGTTAGGAGGGGATCTGCTAGAGAGCAGCCCCATGGAGAAGGACCTTGGAGTCCTGGTGGACAACAATTTATCCATGGGACAGCAGTGTGCCCCTGTGGCCAAGAAATCCAATGGTATCCTGGGGTGCATTGAGAAGAGTGTGTCCAGCAGATCAAGAGAGGTTTTCCTCCTCTTCTATTCTGCCCTAGTGAGACCTCACCTGGAGTATTGCATCTTCTGGGCTCCCCCTGTTCAGGAGGGACAAGAATTTACTTGAGAGATAACAACAGAGGGCTACAAGGATGATTAAGGGACCAGAACAGCTGCCTTATGTGGAAAGGCTGAGAGACCTGGGGCTTTTTAGTCTGGAGAGGAGAAGACTGAGAAGGGATCTAATTAATGTGTATAAATATAGGAGGGCTGGGCAAGAAGGAAGGGACAACCTCTTGTCACTTGTGCTCTGATGATGAGCCCCTTTCTGTGATGAGGAGCAATGGATTAAATATAAAGCACAGGAAGTTCCACCTCAACATGAGGAAAAAATTCTTTTTTTGTAAGAATTAGAGCCCTGGACCAGGCTCCCCAGAGAGGCTGTGGAATCTCCTTCTCTGAAGCCTTTTAGGACCTACCTGGATGCACTTCTGAGTGACTTGCTCTGGTTTTGGTCCTGCTTTGGCAGGGGGGTTGGACTCAATGATCCTCCAAGGTCTCTTCCAACCCCTGACATTCTGTGATTCTGTGATGATGCTGATAGCACCACTAAAAATTATCCTGGTGGTGTCTGTGAGCATTAATCACACACCAAAGTGCAGCTTCTTGCTTCATCATGCAGAACTCTCCACTAAATGCAATATTTAGTAGAGAATGATGGTACCTGACAGATGTGCCAAATGAATGGAGTAATCATTTCCTTTGTAGAAAGAGGGTTTAAATGAAGCAGATTTTCCTGCTTTGTCTGAACAGTATGAAAATATTAACATATCCAGTCTTAAAGGAGATAAGAGACTCATCCAAAAAGATAGATTTGGGTCTGTTGCTCTTTTTTATTTTATTTTTTAATAGCAGCATTTTCTATCTGGGAATTTTCATCTTTATTTGCTTCTGGAAATCATATTCTCAACAGAGCTCTAGTGGCACAGGGGGCAGAGTCTGGGAGATTTCTACTTTTCTTGAATGACAAATACAGCCAGGCTGGTGGCAGTAGTTTTCAGGGCAGGGGAAATGATTGTATGCTAACTCTGGGGGAAGAATATATGATATAATTTGTATAGACCTAAGCCTTGTACCTTCCAAGGAAAAAAATATGACAGAATCATGATCAATAATTGCAAGGCTTTGAGTCAGCCCTGGCTGAGGCAGCTTTTGTGAAGCCCCTGCAGGGAGTCACAGGATATTAATGACATGTTTTCCTCTCTAGGCCTTTTTGAAAGGAAAGCATTTAATGAAAGGGGCATTCATCTGCATTGCAAGGCTCTTCCCTCTGCTCCCTTTCTGCTTTGGATTTTTTGCCACTGGCTGCCAGACCCTTTTTTCCTTAAATCCCTTAAGGGCTGTGAATAGCAACATAGCTGTGTGTGGCTTCAGTGTGATCCAAAAGCTGAGTTCATTCTGTGACACAGATTCTGGATGACATTAATCTGCCCCCTGAGCATCCCTTGGCCTTGTATCACATCTGCATTAAATGCAAGTCTTGGGGACAGGGTCCTTTCCCACAGTGTGTGTGCTTGTATGTACAGAATTACCAACAAATCAAGCATAATACAGCCCTGGTCCTGGCTGGGGCCTCAAGCTGTTATTGTAACACAGGAAAAAAAAAAAAAAAGGAGAAAAAGACAAACCTTTGGCTGAACAGTCAAATGAATGGAAGTAAAGAAAACCACGACTGAGGAGGATGGGTTGGAATAATGGGATTGGTTCAATTCTGAAAGAGAGGGCTGAAAGAGAGGACAGTTCTCTGCACTCACCCTGATGAGGACAAAAACAATCCATTCACTCTTTAGGGAAAAAAAATACTCTGTTGGGAAGAATGGCAAAAAAAAAAAAAAAAAAAAAAAAAAAAGAAAAAAATTAGTAACTGTGGAAGAGATAAATAGATTTTCCATCACTGGATAATCTTGCCTGGTTTAACCACAGGCTACAGACACCTTGAGAAATGGTTTAGGTGTCAGTAGTGGCTTGGGAGTGGATGAGGGCTGTGGACCAAGAGGAAAGACCTCTTATTTTAATATCTTTTTCTGGTGAGTGAAATACTGGTCTCTTAGATGAACCCACCTAAGTGCAGGAGGGTGGCCACTACTCTTTAAATTAGCAGAGAAGGGCCTAGGGGGATTCAGAGGAACTTGTGAAATGCTGAGAAAGGTGAAGTGAAAACTGCTCCATCCTTCATGGCAAGGCAGTGAACCAGCAAAGTGCTGGCTACCTAATTGCTGGCAAAAACCTCAATTTCTCAAAGAGGGATTTTCAGCTATGGCTCTGACTCTCCTCAGCCCCCACTTTAAGGAGCAAAGATGCTGCTGTTGTGGGAAAAGAAATACCAAGGGAGAAGAAGGTATCAGCAGCTGTGGAGTCGAATATATCTGGAGGTCTCCTTTCTACTCAGTTTCTCTAAGCTGTACGAGTGAGTTTTGCACATAGATTTGTGAGGCTCTGCTTGGTGTGGCAGAGCTGTACTGAGCGAAAAACCAGAATGGGGATGGGGAAAAAAGTAATAACCATCATTACAGCTGATGGCAGGATTAGATCCATCCAAGAGTGCTTCTGGTTATATTCCTTGAGTCTCAGGGAAATCTTGTAAGGTAGATTAGTATTAATTGTCACTCCTAATTTTCAAATTAATACATTTCAGTAATTTTAATGAGAAGGCAATTTTATTAACCAGTTACAGAAGCTGAATCAAAGTGAGTTACCATGGGCTGAGGCCATCATGCCTTGGGTCCTATGATACATGCATCATTTGGTTGGGTTGAAGACCACATCCTCGTATCAGACTGCATGGAGGAACTGGGATGCTGCTGGGACTTAACCACTATCCCCTGCTTCTGGATGTCCTGGTTTGGGCCAGGATAAAGGGGATTTTTCTGTCTTGGACTTTTGCTTTCAGCTGAGTCTCTTGGAAGGAGCTGCACTTGCTGAAATGAACAGCAAGCTTCTCAGGCAGTGTCTGCTTCTGGGACTGATCCCACTCGATGTTTAGAGTTCCAGCTGGAGAATGGGGTGCAGAACCAAGGCCACTGCTCAGCTTTGAGGAACATTTTACCCTCCAGAAGGAATAAAGAGGTCCCACCTGCAGCCCTCCTTTGGGGAGGAACGGACAAGAGATATGGCCAGAATTGACCAAACAGAGTATTCCATCCCATACACCTCATACTCAGGAGAAATTGGAAGGATCACCAGGGGCAACCCCCTTTCTGCTTCCCCTTCTTCCCCTGTCCCTGTTTCCTTCAGCATCCTGGGAGGATTCCATCCCTTCCTCTGCCTGTGCTCCTGATCCATGCCAGCCTGAATCTGTGTGTTCCTGCCTCCAGTTCCCCACTGCTGCTGACCCCAGGAGTCCAGCCTGGACTTTCCCAGGGCTGCCCTGCAGCCTCGGTGGGGATGGGAGAGTTATTGGGGGAAAGGGGGCAGGAACCTGGGATCAATTTTCCTGTATATTTGTATAGATTTAGTAATTTTTCCTATTTATGATTCCTGTTTCCTTAAAGCTGTGTAGTTTAGTTTCCAACTCACCAGTCTCTCTCCCTTATTCTCTCTCCTTTCTTTCTCAGGGAGGGGCATTAATAGAGAGCATCTGGTATTTGGTTTAATTGCCAGGGCAGTGTTAAACCCTGACAGTGGCACAAGGTAATTCCCATGTCAGCAGTCTGAGAGGGGAACTCAGGGAAATGACCCTGTCCTGATGGAAACTTCTCCTTGAGTAAAAACATACATTAACAGAAACAAGATTTCTAGCCAAATTCAGTGCCCAGTCCACAGGATATCAGCCAGCCTATGTCTTTATCCTGTTTGCAAGGGTAGCTGCATGATGGCACCAGGAGGCTGGAGGTAAGGACTACATTTTGTCACCACACATGAGATTCAGGTGCAGCTCAGACCTTTTGCTAGTGTTCTACTCTGGGCTTCCCAAATATTGTCCTCAAGCTCAAGCTTTTGTTGCAAGATGAGGAATGAGCAGGGAATGTATTTCAGGGCACTGCTGTTCTGAACTGAGATGAATCTGGTAATGGAAAAATGGAGAATTCTTCTACTTTTTACAATGAAACACCTCTGAAGTGAAATCCTCCCACCACCTAAGTTGTTTGGGCCAGGTACTGATGGATGTGGTCCTGTGAAAGCATCTTGTGGGTTCTTTTGCCAAACGACTTTCAACAAGACAAGAGGGCATGGTCTTAAGTTGTGCAATGGGAAGTTTAGGTTAGATATTAGAAAGAATTTCTTTACGGAGAGGGTGATCAGACATTGGAATGGGCTGCCCAGGGAAGTAGTGGATTCTCCGTCCCTGGAGATATTTAAAAAGAGACTGGATGTGGCACTCAGTGCCATGGTCTAGCAACCGCAACAGTGGTTCAAGGGTTGGACTCGATGATCTCTGAGGTCCCTTCCAACCCAGCCAATTCTATGATTCTGTGATTCTATGATTCTATACTCCATTTGTGCTGCAGTTCTGCCATCACATTGATGTTATAGAGAGCAGAGCCCCAGTCTTTCCACTTGGTCATATGTAATAAATCCTTCCAACCATCTAACCCACATTTCTCATCTTGTTGCTTCTCTACAGATCAAACCTCATGGCAGCACATTGTAGAAATGTTTGAAATTTCACTAATCCTACCCAAAGCTTAACCACATATGGATCCAACCATTCCTCTCACCTTCCCACTCACACCACAAACTTAAGATTGATTTATTGATGCTCATAATTCACTACATGGTGCATAATTTTATCTTCCCCAACCTCCAAAGAGAACTTTCCTACCAATTAATATTTAGCATGAATGTTTTATGAGAACTAAATTAAAATAGGTTGCCAAATCACGTTTTAAGTATTATAAACTGCCTCTCAGAAGTTTTTATCAGAGGTAACAGGTAAGTATGAAGGGAATGTGTAGATCTCCATCACTATGAAATGAGGCAGATTTCTCCAAAATGACCCTTTGAAATTCAGAATGTTTAGTCTAAACTGAAAATCCTTAGATGCACTGAGGTTGCTAACTGTTCATGCCAAGGCTGCTAAATATGTAAATTTCTAATTAAAATATAAATTAATCCTCACAAATGAATACCTGCTATCAGCAGAATGATGAGCAAAAGTTTTATGCCACTAATTAATGTTATCGTCTATTAGCTTTATTTACATAAGTATATAATTTATTATTCATGCTGCTTTGCTTTTTCAGATATGTAGCAGTTAATTTCCTTCTCTCTCCTTTTTTTTTTTTTGTGATATCACTCTAAAATAATTACTGTCTCCTTGAACCTTCCATGTGTACTTTAGGCTTTCTGGGTTGCCTTTTAACATGTTGGTGAGTTAATTGAAGGTAATTTTCCACTATTAATTCTATATTTGGCATTGTGGGGTAAAGAAAGAGATGAAACATTCCTAAGTAATAATAAAAGAGTTCAATACTCATTATATTCAGAGTCTTGATCAATTAGATAATTATTTACCATTCTCACCTTTAAGATTTTTTTATAGGACAGTTGAATACACTATAACTGTTGTATTAAAAGATTATAAACTTTTTTCTGGATTAATAAAGCATTATAAAGGCACAAGTGTTCAGATCATAGGTATGATTATATATAATGACATTGCCTGAACCTTGGTGGTGGTTTTCTAAGGGAAAATATGACTTTTTATCTGATTGTGAGTATAATGTTACTATGTCATAAGCAATAGGTGATGAATTATCAATACCAGTGGCAACAGAAAGGAAAGACAAACATTATTTATGAATGATCACAACAATTTCAGTTGAAATTCAACAAGTGATGCAGCTCACTAGGAAATTCCCTACTATCAAATGTCATTATTTTGGTAGCTTTCCAGTGTGTATTTGTTAAGTGCCTTTTCCAATCTGCCCTCTGAATGCAGCTGACAGATTAATTTTCCCTCTTCAGAGATGGCTGTTTTGGAAAATGATCTCAACCATCATAAATTCACAGCAAAATCGCTTTGCTGACTTGGTTATGTCTCATACTTCTCCCAAGAAATATGCTGGATGCTGCTGGATGTTTGCAGGAGATCCTCTCCCTGCAGGGAACAGCAGATGGGGAAGGCAATAATTTGTCTGAGCAAATAAAAGAGAGAGAATCCACTTCAGCCTTTCCCACTGGGATCACTTCCCAAAGTCATACAAACCCAACCTATGTCCTGATTCCAAGGGGATGAGGTTCAACAAGGCCAAGTGCCGGGTTCTGCATTTTGGCCACAACAACCCCATGGGGAGCTCCAGGCTGGGCACAGAGTGGCTGAGAGCAGCCAGGCAGAAAGGGACCTAGGAGTCTGGATTGACAGGAAGCTGAACATGAGCCAGCAGTGTGCCCAGGTAGCCAAGAAGGCCAATGGCATCCTGGCCTGGATCAGGAACAGTGTGGCCAGCAGGCCCAGGGAAGGGATTCTGCCCCTGTACTCAGCCCTGGTGAGGCCACAGCTTGAGTCCTGTGTCCAGTTCTGGGCCCCTCAGTTCAGGAAGGAGATTGAGGTGCTGGAGCAGGTCAAGAGCAGAGAAGAGCAAGGAGGCTGTGAAGGGATCCAGCACAAGTCCTGTGAGGAAGGGCTGAGGGAGCTGGGGGTGTTGAGGCTGGAGAAGAGGAGGCTCAGGGGAGACCTCATCACTCTCTCCAACTCCCTGAAAGGAGGTTGGAGCCAGGGGGGGGTTGGGCTCTTTTGCCAGACGACTTTCAACAAGACAAGAGGGCATGGTCTCAAGTTGTGCCAGGGGAGGTTTAGGTTGGATATTAGAAAGAATTTCTTTAGGGAGAGGGTGATCAGACATTGGAATGGGCTGCCCAGGGAAGGGGTGGATTCTCCATCCCTGGAGATATTTCAAAAGAGACTGGATGTGGCACTCAGTGCCATGGGCTGGGAACCACAGTGGTAGTGGATCAAGGGTTGGAGTCGATGATCTCAGAGGTCCCTTCCAACCCAGCCAATTCTATGATTCTATGATTCTATTCCAAGCTGCTGTTCCAGTCTGGGATTTCTTCCCCTTCTCCATGACTCCTGGAGCATGGCTTGTTCCAGTGTCCTGTCTTTTGAGTGCCATTAAGTTTTACAGGATTGCAGTGGTAAAAGTTTATGGATGCTCTTTGCTGGATGAATCTTTAATGAGGTTTTCACTCAACACAGCTTCATGCTTTCTGACCAGAATCTAGCAGCAAACCCATGAGGAATTAAAATGTAAACTTGAATTAGCTCTCTGAGCACAGCAAACACTGGTTGAAATGACAATTAATTAATTTGATATCAACTTCAGCCCCAACTCCAGAAGGAACCTACCCAGGATGGGACAAATGGGTAACAAAGTATTCTAGGCTGAAAACTGTTCTGTTTCTTTCAAATTCTGATCATCTATTTAATGGGCAAAGAAATGAAAATGGGACTATTTGAGTTTATTAACAAGTATCCCACAGGGTGTTATATCACAGTCCCTGCTGAGATCTGCAATTGAATAAGAAAAAGAAGTTAATTTCACAACAGGAGTTTGGGATTTCTTGGTACTGTTTGGTTTGGTGTTTAAGGTTTTTTTATTGTCTTCATCAAGAGCTTCATTCAAGAGCTGTTGCTATTTTAAAGTTTTTTCTGTTATTTAAACCAATACTTAGGATGTGTAAGGAGGCTCCTAGAAGCCCTGAAGGAACTGACAAAGCCAGGGTCACTTCTCAGGGAGAGCTTAGAGAGCAGGTTGTATTAAATTAAGGATAAATTAATGATTAAGGAGCACATTCACTCTATCTTCCTCCAGTCTGGTTGCTTCACCTTCTTGTACTGCTTGGAGGTTTTCATACCCCTGAAATTTTAGCACAGGTTGAGTTGACTGTAGTGGAACCAGGCCAATGTAAATGTGTGAAGAACTGACCAATTAATCTCCTTTACACCTATCTTAATGAGCTGTGTTATTGCATTCTTATATTTTAATTTTGGCTTTATGATTAATTTCTCATAAGAAAAACAACAACCCTTTAGACAAGGAGTGTGATGAATACAGTTGTATGGATTTTTAAATGCAATTTAAAATGTTGCCAGGTGCCATTTGATAATAAACCTTCAGAAGAATGATAAGAAATTCCTTTTTGTGCTGGATGTGGTTTATGAGACAAGTGCCAGACTGCCTGGGTCATTGATCTGCCCAGGATGGAAGTTTCTGCTTGTATAGGGAAGTTCCACAAACAATTTCAAGATGTGTAAGTCTCATCCTTCACTAATGTGCAGAAATCTCTTGAGTGGAATGAAGCAGCTGTTTGAAGGCACTCAGTGACACTTTAGGAAGAATGGTAAAAAAAATAAAATCATAAATCACTAAAAGTTTCGAGAGAGATAAATTACCCAGAAATATCCATACTGGAGTTGAATCTCCCCTTTTGTTAGTTAAAAGTTCATCTCTTTTATCTTATTCTACAGTAGTTTTACTGCTTATATGAATGTAATTTAAAAACCTAAGATAGACTCTGTTACATTTGGATAAAATCAATGTTC
The DNA here is from genome assembly GCF_003957555.1 of Calypte anna. Lineage (NCBI taxonomy): Eukaryota > Metazoa > Chordata > Aves > Apodiformes > Trochilidae > Calypte > Calypte anna. Next base: position 147,783,812 of record NC_044245.1, read on the forward strand.
CTAATTGCAATAGTCCTCAGAGCACAAGGTTGGGCTCTACTTGCAGAGAGGCAAACTGTTCCTGCAAAGTTCAAGCAAGGCTTTTCTCCTCCTGTGTTTGATGATTTGATATTACTGAGGCATTTCATGCTTTGTTAGGAAAATAAACCTCCTTGTTGTTGCAACACCCATTTCCCTGAAATGCCAACCTCCAGCCTTGATGTCTTTTAAGGTATTTTTTAAATAAAAATTGTCGGTATGTTATTAATGATGCCCGTTCTTTAAAATATCTAAAATTTTAGTGTTAAAGATGAGGTTTCATTTTTAAAGACAGGGCTATGTGTTCACAATGCACATGTCTTACCTTGAGCTGCCTGCACACATTCTTTACATGCAATGGGGAGAAAATGGGTGCAGCAAGGCTCACTTCATCGTGTGTATCTGAGGAATGAGCCCTAGGGTTTCTGTCTCCTGTGCACCAAAAGCCAACCAAATCCTGGGATGCATTAAAGGCGTCCTGACCTGTATCAGGAACAGCATTGCCAGCGGGTCCAAGGAAGTGATTCTGCCCCTGTACTCAACCCTGGTGAGGCTACACCTCGAGTCCTGTGTCCAGTTCTGGGCCCCTCAGTTTAGGAACGATATTGAGGTGCTGGAGCAGGTCCAAAGGAGGGCAACTGGGCTGGTGAAGGGACTCGAGCACAGACCCTATGAGGAGAGGCTGAGGGAGCTGGAGGTTTTCAGGCTGGAGAAGAGGAGGCTCAGGGGAGACCTCATCACTCTCTACAACTCCCTGAGAGGAGGTTGGAGCCAGGGGGTGTTGGTCTCTTTTCCCAGGCAACTCTCATCAAGACAAGAGGGCAGGGTCTCAAGTTGTGCCAGGGGAGGTTTAGGTTGGATATTAGAAAGAATTCCTTTACGGTGAGAGTGATCAGACATTGGAATGGGCTGCCCAGGGAAGTAGTGGATTCTCCATCCCTGGAGATATTTCAAAAGAGACTGGATGTGGCACTCAGTGCCATGGGCTGGGAACTGCAGTGGTAGTGGATCAAGGGTTGGACTTGATGATCTCTGAGGTCCCTTCCAACCCAGCCAATTCTATGATTCTATGAAAAGAAGTGTGGCCAGGAGGTCAATGGAGGAGATTTTTCCCTCTAGTTCGTTCTTGTGAGACCCCACCTGGAGTACTGTACCAAGGTCTTTATCCCCAGCATAAGAAGGGCATGGGGCTGTTGGAGTCCAGAGGATGCAACAGAGATGAGCTGAGGGCTGGAGCACCCCTCCTGCACACACAGGCTGAGGGAGCTGGGGTTATTCAGACTGGAGAAAAGGGAAGGCTCTTGTGGATGAGAGGCTATGGAGAGATGCCAACACAATCAATATGATTGAAAGCAAATCCCATTTATTTACCTCCACGACTGTCCTTATATACAAATAAGTTTGTCTCTACTAAATACATGGCACTTAGTGATTGGTTATTATGTGGTGACCACACTCTTAGCTTTAAAGCTAAATGTTTAATTAACAGCAATGACCACATACAGATTACCTGATGCTAATTCAGTCCACAATTTAGCTGCAACAGCTTTTCTCCACATCTCCTTATCTTCTGCATGTAGCTCATCTTTTTTTGTAACTTTTCAGTTGCTTCAAGGTCTTTAGCTCAGCATAATTTACAAGACCACCTTGTCTTATAAAACAGGGTTAAAACAGCATAAGTTTGTAAAACAGCATAAAACAGCATTGTCTAAACTTATTTTCTGGCACTACCAGTATTGTCTATTCATAACTCCCATTCACAATATAACCTTTATGGCTGTTCATTTCACAAAAACCCCACAGGGTCTGGGGTACCTTCCAGTACCTGAAGGGGCTACAAGAAAGCTGGAGAGAGACCTTTGACAAAAGCATGGAGTGATAAGATGGGGGGGGGATGGATTCAAGCTGAAAGAGGGTAGATTTACATGAGTTATTAGGCAGAAATTCTCTTGTGTGAGGGTGGTGAGACACTGGCACAGACTGCCCAGAGAAGCTGTGGCTGCCCCATCCCTGGGGGTGTTCAAGGAAAGCTTGGATGGGGCTTGGAGCAACCTGGTCTAGTGAGAGGTGTCCCTGCCCATGGCAGGAGAGTTGAACTAGGTGATCTTTAAGGTCCCTTCCAACTCAAACCATTCTGTGTTTCAATGAAAGTAAGGTGATATTGCCCTGCCACACACCTGGACTCACTCTGCTTGGATGCAGAGGATGAACCTTGTGGTGCTGTCAGAAGTTCAGCACATTTACCCATGGATACGAATTCAGTGCAATTTGTAACATGAAACCTGGTAGGGAAAGGGTGCAACAGACTTTGCTCATTCAATCACAACTGTTTGAAATGACATTTGGAAGGCAGCAACAGGCAGCACTTAACATTTAGGAGGAATTGCCTCCCTGCACTCCTGGGGCATGAAGTGTTCCTTGCTGGCTGTGTAGGAGGGGCAATGTGTGGCAAGTGTAATTTGCAGCAAGTATTTACTGTTTCTAAAGGTTTGTTGAATGCCACAAGATTCATTCTACTTTATTCCTGGACAGAGTTTTTCACTTTGCAGAAAGATCAGCAAAATATATGCAGAGTGAAACGCAGAGCTGGAGAATCCTTTCTGCAGAATGATGATGTTCTAATCTGGTTTACCAGAAAGCACATGAACTCTATTGGAGTCTGATGCTTTTTTACTGGCACATTTTACACTGAAAACTCCTTTGTTTCAAAGCTGTCTATATGTAAGACTTCATTCTTTTGTCTCCTATATCACCAATACTGACAGCTACAGAATTTTGCTGCTTCACATGCATAGACAGACGAACTCCAACTTTTTCTTTTTCTACTTTCTTTTTCTGACTTTCTTTTTCTAACTCTCTTTTTCTGGAGGTGTTTTCTCCATGTTCCAAACCAGAGCAAACAAAGGAAAGTTAAACTCTTGGCCTCTTTCATGATGAGGTGTGGCTATGAAGGAGGTTCACCCAGCAGAGGTGTAGCCTGCTTGGGATGACACCTTCATGCCTCACAGTACAAAAATGTGCTGTTGCCCCCAGTTTCTACATCTCAGAATTCTATGTCCCTACAGTGATGATTTCTGCACTAGGTTTTTCTTTCCCTTGGTTCTTGTAAAAGCTGGGATGCTGAACAACCCTGAGAAGCATCACAAGAACATGGGGATGAGTCTGAAAATCCCCCTTGTTGACCCCTGGGAATTTACTCATAGACTATTTCCATGAAGAATTAGGTACAGAAAATTGTCTTTGTGATGTGTGTTATACTAATGTAAGAGTCTTATCTTAGTCTTTTCAAGTTGCAGGGACTGACTCATGTGCAGCTTGTCTACGATGGCCTCAGGGCCATATCAGCAAAGCTTCTTCCGAGAACATTTTCTATTTTCTCTAATGTGTTTTAGAATATTTGCATAAAATGTCAAAAATCAAAATAAATTTGAAATTTCTGGTAAAAATAATGATTTAATTATCTGCTAGGTCTTATTCTCTTTTCAGCTCTGCATAATCAACTGGAACTTGAACGATTCTTGAACCTTCAATTCTAACCTTTCATTTATAGATGACCCAAACAGATGACCCAATTTCCAGAAAATTTAGGCAGAAACAATTTATTTTGTTTCTCCGGAAACTAAAAAACCTGCTCCATGTACTGGTGTCACTGAATGTACAGCCAGACAACAGCTCTTGAACAGATAACACCCATCTCCTAAGTGAACCCACTGCACTGCTGGGTGTATTATTTACTGTCTGGGCAACACTTGAAGCTCTTCAGATGTAGAGTGCTATAATCATTCAGGAGAGTTCAGTGAAAAATGGAAACAATTCTGTGGGAGGCTATCCAGAACCTTTTCCTACTTGTTGCTGAAGTATCAAATTTCCTGACTGTCATGAGTTTTTCTGAAGATCTCTGATTTTACATTGACTTGATGGTAGAGAAAGAGCTGAATTGGTAATTAAAGCATTTGTTGTGTGTAATTAAAAGTTTTCAGGACATGAAATGTGGACAGTCCTGACCTGAACTAAACAGAAATAGGTAGAAAAAGGGTTTGGGCAGTTCTCTGTGGCCTGCCTCACACGAGGGCACAAACCCTCTGCCCAAAGCCAGACTGGATGCTCCTCCCTCCTTCCCCAGCTGGCTGGTAGTGTCTGAAAATCGAAGTCTTCCATTACCAACATCTCTGCCTAGAGGCCACCACATGATCACTTTTTTCCCCTTAAAAAATGGGATCACCACATGATCATTTTTTTTCCATCACTTTTTTCCCTATAAGCCTTTGTAGAATCATAGAATCATCATGATTGGAAAGGACCTTTCAAATCATCAAGTCCAGCTGTCAGTCTTACATCACCATAATCACTAAATCATTTCCCAATGTGCCACATCTACTTGTTTTTTAACACCTCCAGGGATGGTGACTCTGCCACCTCCCTGGGAAAACTGTTCCAATGCTTCACAACTCTGACTGGGACCTATCATGAGGACCCATGGTGAAGGAAGTGGATCCTTCTCCAGGTGGATTCATCAGAAGGCAGAAATCCTTTGTATCTCCCTCCAACACTCAAGAACTCTCAGAGCAGGAAAAGGGTAGTATTTTTCTTCTGTCTGAGTGAATGTTTCTATTCTAAGCTGGGGAATTATAAAGTGTTTGAGCTGTGCTTCAAATTAAAATCCTTATAACAAGACAGTTATTTTTTCCTCACCCTGTTTGGTTTATCTATGTAGGAGTTTAACATTTTTTACTTTGCCAAACAAAATTAGTTGCAGTGCCAGAATTATTATTTTTTTTCCCTTTACAGCCTGAGCATGTTGGAAAAAAAAATGTAAAAACAATCAATGCCAGCTGAAAGATGGATACATCTTCTATTGAGTAAGTAAAGTTACTGTGTATTGGCAAAAAGTTCCCTGCATTGGATTCTTCACTGGGCTCAGGTTGCCAGCTCCAATAAATCAGAATGTTGGACTTGTACTTAGTCGATGTTTCCAGACAGAAACTCAAGAACATCATTACATTCAAATGTAATGAATTGTATCAGTAAATCTGCTCCCAGCCTGTATGAGAATCTATGAATATAACAAAGTGGCTGTCAGTGTGATGTATGGATAGACAGAACACTCACCTGATGGATGGATATGTCCTTCCCTCCCCAATGAAAATACCCTGAGCTGACTGAAGAGGAAAGTAGCCCTCTCTTTTTTTTTAATTTGTTTTTATTTTCCATATGGTCTGAGTTTGAGGCAAGCACATCAAGAGGAGAATCACAGAATCTTTCAGGTTGGAAAAGACCCCTGGGACCATTAAATCCAACCATCATTCTTGCTCTACAAAGTTCTCCCCTAAACCTTTTCCCCCCATCTAAATGACCCATAAAAAGAAGGATATTTGGGGGGAAAGACCAGGGAAATTGAGATATATTTTACTGTGATCATGAAAAAGTACAACCACCTAAATGTAGAGGCTTTAACCACTAACAATTTGGAGATCTGAAAAGCTTCTTCACACCCTGACAAAGCAGGTTCTGTTTTTATCAGTTACTATCTCTGACTGTGATTTGGGTCAGAAGAATGCCTCCAGAGTCCAGACAGATTTGCCATTTAAGCCTTTATGATTTCTGTGGGCTGGACTTTTAGCTTAACAGATCTAGAATAAATGAGATAAATTACACTTGGGGGGTTGCAATAACTAGACAGCACTTAGTTGCAATAACTAGTCATAGAAATATGACTAAAATAGTTATATTTCTTGTAACTACTATAATTAAGCAGAGTGAATATGATTTGGGAAGATGAACCTGATGGTCCAGAAGAACATCCTTATTTGTACAGACAAACCAGGACAGTAGGCAAGGAGCTGGGAGTGGGAAGAAAAGCACGGAGGAGGTCAGCTGCCAACATCAGTGATCAGCTTAAGGTAGAAATAAATACAGACCTGCTCAGGAGTGGCCTGGTCTTGTACCTGTTAAGCCATGATACCTTCCCATCACCATTAGGCAACTGGTTGAGGAATATTTATCAACTCTTTGTTTCCTCCCCCAGTTCTCTTTGAACACCTCGTGTTTTAAATCATCCATCAATAGTTAAATGTTAACTTATGTGGATAATTTTTGGCTCCAGCTGGGGACTGGGTAGGGAGTAATATTTCTTTTGGCTTCATATTCAAAGTGGATGAGTTCCTAGTGTAACTGGCAAGAAAAGCTGGTCTGTTATTTTAGTGCATTTTCCCATGGAACTTGTCAATCACTGCAAAACTCTGCGATTGCTTTGATGTAAGATCAATTATCTCCTGCTTAATCAAACTGTGCTCCTTTACCCTCAGGCTCTGTGCAGAGAGCAGACAACATTTATGCTTTATGCCACAAAAATATCTGGCCTCATTCTAAGGACAAACTTGGCAAGAGAGATGATAGAGTGCTGATGCAGATGGCCCAGTGGAGTATTACCATAGGAGATGATCAAATAGTTTGTTTTGGTTGTATTATCAGAAAAAAAAAAACCTGCTAGTTGGCATAACCAGCAGCCATGATGCTGGCTGTAGGCTGAGGCCCTAAGGCAGCCCTAGCTTGCATTTCTAGAGAAAAACTACTTTACCAGGAGTAAAACTGTCTCCTTAATCAAGACAACCATTGGAATCTTCTTTAAACAGAAAGCTCAAGTTCCATCTTCCATCAAGACTCAATACAAGGATGAGCCTGAAGGAGAGGATGATTTGGAGAGTGAATACTCCTGTGGATGAAGCAGAACAGGTTCAGCTGCTGATTGTCCTTTTCCTTAAGAAAACTGAAGTTTTCTTAACTTTCTTAAAAGTTTTCTTCTTTTTTTTCTGGGGGACTCCATTGGTAATTTCTAATCTCATGACTCACAAAACTCACATACTGACCTGGTCAGGAAATACTGGGGTAGGGCATAAAACTCAAATAGCCTGCCCCTTGTTTTTCTGGGAGGCCATTTTTAAAGAGAAAAAAATTGAGGATATTTCCTAAGGAGTGCCAAATGTCTAATTTATTGGGTCCCCTCCCCCTAAGCTGATTCTCTCAACTAAAGTTACTTTACATTAGGCTTCACCCTATGCTCAGTGATCCATTTTGCCCCAGAGGATCACAGCTGCTGCTGTGAATTCTGCACAGAATTCAACTTCTTCTGTCTCCAAGACATGCATCATTAAATCATTGGAAAATTAGGATGCATACTGGCACCAGGTGCTGGGAAAAAGCCAGTTGCAATTGCAAACATGGGCTGAGCCATGAAGCATCCCACAGTTGCAGTGAGTACCAGATGGAGCTTTTGCATCACATTCACATTCAACTTTGGATATAGTGAATTTGGGTGTTGCAGTCTGAAGTTCATAAATACATGGCCCAAATTGTTGGCTAGATGGGAAACAACCCACTTGAATGCTAAAGCCAAAAGGCATCTTGCAAGCTGCTCCTGGGGAGCTATCCTATCCTTGAGTGGTTGAACAAGACCTTTCAACCTTTCAATAAACATATTAAGGAGGGCTGAATGCCTCAGGAGAAGGCAGACATGGCATTTTGTCAATTTTTAAAAACATTTGTCTTTTCTGTCAAGTGTTGTGTTCTTTCTGCCTGAAATCACTTCAGCTCAGAGGGCCCAGCCCAGCATAATTCCCACTGACATTCAGATATATCCATGTAGTGGACATCAGTGGGCTGTATCAACTATTGGCTCAGACAACTGAGTTCCTCACTGATCGTGTTGAGAATTTAATCACAACCTCTTGTTCCCACTTCACAGAAGACTATTTTCCAGGCTGATCTCCTGGGAAACTCCTTGACACCTACACTGCTAGATTTGGTGGTCATTCCACCAGGATAGTGTTGTTGAAAGCCTTGTTCTGGAAGAGAAATGAGATTTCTCATATGCAGATAGGAAATGATCTTTTCACAGGATTTTAATGGGTCAGCTGCTCTGTGCTGCCACCAAAAGATGGTTGTGCCAACCTCAGAATTTGTTTGTTTCTGTCATTAGACACAGGTTAAATGGCTTGATTTGCTCCACATGATTAATACATTTTTGCCTTTTATTTCTACTCATAAGGACACTTTGATTATTTTTTTTTAAATCCATAACCAGGGAAAAATCTATGAATATTTCCTACTAACAAATGTCATATGCATCCTGTCCTCAATGCTCACCTTAACTACACGACCTTAACTGCAACTTACCTAAGCTGCCTTTTTTCAAGTTTCCTGATTAGATGTATAAAATTGAATTTAAAAAGGTTTGGAGAGGGACTGGGATTGAATAATTTGAAATTTCATTTTGAATCAGGCTGATAGGAAAAGAAAAACATGTACTTTCTTTTTTTAAGCTCCTTCACAAAATTATGGGTAAATTTTTCAATAGTTGGAGCAACGACCAACAAATGGACTAATGGGGACCTCAAGGATCATGTTCCTTTCTAGGATGGAACTCAGTCAAGCTGAGATGGCCCAGCACCTTGTCAAGATGAGTTTTAAAAGTATCCAGTGTTGAGGAATTATTGGGGAGATTATTCCAAAGTACAGGTAGCTTCTGGAACTGGAATCAGCAAAGCCCAGTAGAGCAGTGAGAAGAAGAAGGAGCTGGCATAAACCTTTTGAAGCTCTGGGTGTCTGTGCTACCTTTCTTACTGTTTTTTACCCTGGAATAGCTCAGGAACAAAAGGTGAGACTAAGCCACTTAACTTTAGATACCTCCTGTGGTGATGTTTATGTGTGACTTAATTGTCTAGACTAATTTTGTGGTAACTGGCAAGAAATAAATTCTCTAGGGCCAGACCTGTGTCATGAGGTTTAGACATCTCAGTAGATGTATAAAACAAGTCAGAGGAATCAGGTCCCAGAAGTGTGTGTGTTACTAATTAACACACCCTTTTGGCCATTGCTAAAATGCCACAAAATTTGCAGGATCATTGCAAACTGGAAAGCTTTATGTCTCTTTTAAACATGGTTTACACTGGCTTTAGGATTTACAACTGCAGAACTCATGAAGCCAGAGGAGGGAATGAGACAGCATAGGCCCCAAAAGATGGAAGGACCCCCATACACAACCACCTAAAAAACTCCACAAAAAATGCTGCAAGTTGAGCAGCCATAAATACATTAAGGAGACAAAGTCAATACACATTAAAGATGCATATAGTGCTGTTCATTTGTGCCCTCTTTTTTGGCTCTGGGTAGGTAGATACATGGATTAAACACCAGGTAAAGTCCTTTTAATGATGGACACAGACTCATAAACCCCAGGAAGCTCTCCATAGCTCACAAGGACAACTTATTTTGCCCCACCATTTGTTCTCATAGATTTAGAAGAGTGGGAGCTGTATTATAGTCTAAACCTCCCCTCTGGCTTGTGTAATTTAGTGTAGGATTTTGTGAACACAATTCCTTTTACCACAGGGACAAACACCCACTTTTAAAATAAATGGCATTTCTGTATGGAGTATTTTGGCAACTGATTCCTCAGAAATATCACATGCTCACAGCCCCAAAATGGCACAACAGGAAGGGATAAAGGGGGGCAATCAAAGTGTCTTTTTCTACCTGAGCAATAAACACATCAGAAGACATGAGGACCGAAAATGGGCAGGTAGATGGTCAAAGTCTTCACTCTAGTGACTGTGAAAATGAAACAAAACAAACCAAAAAGTCAGTTTAGGAAATTGAGAACTGTAAATTGCTTATATAATTTCTCAGAAATTGTTGTTATTAAAATTAGGGGAGATGGAAGGTGAAAAACAAATCCAAATCCCTTGCTTTAGCTACCTTTAATTATAAGTGTCTACTTATTTGAGTGCATTGAGAGTAATTAGTTAATCAGCTAATTGCATGAAGGGTGTTAACATGAGCTTCTTACGTTCTATATGAGGAAGTTTTAAGTGCCTTCCAGGTAACCAAAACTTCAAGTTCAAGGAAACCTGACTTGGAGTTTGTGTATTCAACCCTTTTCTGCCTAGACTGGTGTGGAGATGGACAAGTTAATCACTGAACTGAGAGGTTTGCAGGGGATCCACACTTGGCCCTGTGCTCCTTTGAAAATCAGCAAAGAAAATAAGGTTCCTGCAGAAGGTGATTTACATGTTTAGCTGTTTTCAGCACCTGGAAACAACTGGTTTTTTTATCTGTTTCAAGCATCTCAAGGGATGCTTGATTTCATTGGGTAGACAGGCAAGTTTTTATTATGAGATGGAGTCTAAACTCCCAGGACTGTTTATTAGAAGAACTGCTATGTAACAGATATTATATTTCAATCTAAGCTACAGCTTATTTTGCAATATCTCATCCACATAAACAAACCTTTATCTAACCTATTTCTCCCACAAGAATTAGCAGTGACTCCCAAAAGAAGATATTCATATTATTTTGTTTCCTAAAATCCACCCCATGTTTTGGGTGGGATCAAACACATAGACACAAATGCAAATAAAATTGGTGTGGGATGCATTTCTCAAACTGGGTATTTCTGGGCTGGGGAAATGTTTGCACTACAAATAAAGCAGGCTGGATGGCAACTGACTCTGAGATGGCTCTTTCAGATAGGTGAGGTTGTTCAGAGAGAGACTTTGTAGGGGGGAGACTTTCTCTGCCAAGCAAGAAATGATGGAATAAAGGTGCTGATGGATTAGAGTGCAAATCTGTGCAGGTTTTTTCCATCTGAAAATGAACAGACCCTGTCTCTCTAAACTGTTATGAGCTTCCCAACACACAATAGCAGATGATATAATAAAGGAGTCCTCATACCAACAATTAAATATACTGATTCCTTTGATGGAAGGTAGGTAACAGTGGAACTATCTCATTGTGCTGCAGTTTTCTCTTAGTATCTAAATAACATTTCCTTTTTGTCACTCTTTAGGAAACATCTTGCTTCTGACAACCAGCCCTGAGCTCTCTATTCAAACAGTTCCACCGGTTAAACAAACCACTTGGCAGGGATATATCCCAGTGAATGTAATACAATGCTATGACCTCTAAACCTGACAGCATGGGGAAAGAAAAAGAGAGAGAAGGTGCTGAGCCTTAGCACCCTGTACTCACTGTGCATGACTCATACTAAAAAGTGATTTTTTTGGGAATCCTAAAAGCATAAAGGACATGGTTTCTCCAGAAGCCATGAATCAAAGTAGTATGGTTCATGCAGGGAAATCATATTATACGTCTGTAACCTAAGATACATCTGAGAATTCCAAGAATTTGAATGTTTTCAGTTTGGGAAATAGCATTTCCTGGTGCTAAGTCTCTCCATCCAGTCTTCATGTGGAGTATAAACTGTCCTGAAGTTGCACCAGGGGAGGTGTAGACTAGATATTAGAAGAATTAATTTCCTGACAGAATAGTCAGGCACTGGAAGGGGCTGCCCAGGCAGGTGATGGAGTCAGCATCCCTGGAGTTATTTAAAACCTGTGTAGATGAGGCACCTCAGGACATGTTGATATAGATACAGATATTTTATTTATTTTACTGGGGGGGGATGTTGATGGTTGGGTGATCTTAGAGGTCTTTTCAAACCATGGTGATTCTGTGACTTTATGACTCTGTCCTGCAAAGTGCCAGAAAAACTGAGAATCCTTTATCCCCACTTTATGGCACTTAGATACTTCTTCTTCTTTCTCATTTTCTGCTGCTGTTAGGGTGTTTGGAGGAAGGTCCAGTAGAGCAAGAAGTCCAGGATATTTGTTCCTTGAACCCAGAAGATGCTTGTGCCTCTACTTTCTTTCCAGTTCTTTTGCCTTTGGCCTCTGCAGAAACAGATGAGATGTGATTAATGCTAATGAAAGCATTAAGGAGATGATTTCCTTTCCTCCCACCAAACTTACTGGCTGAAATACACAGTGTGAGAAAGTCCAATTAAAACTACATCATACAGCTGTATTTCCTTCACCACCTATTCAAAGGGATGGATAAGGGACATCTGCTATTCCCTTTGTCTCCATTATTTAGGTTGTAAAGTAGTCAAAGCTGTTCTCATCTGGAGCAGCAGTTCTGTTACACTTCACACAACTATCTCACTCTTTTTAACAGATATAGGTAACAGCTCTTTTCCCTCTTTAACAACAAGTATCAAGCTTTCAGCCATCCTCTGTGCACTCTGGGTGACTTCACCATTAGCAACGCTACATTACCTGTCAAATTAAGACATGAAGAGTGGGACTGAAGAGAACTGAGTAGAACTTGTAAATGAGAACAGGTTTTCCCTGGACCATCTGCTCATGACCTTTTCTTTCCTGAAAACTCAACCTCCTGCCTTGTTCTGTGGGAGGGATATATTTGAACACACAGTGCATGGATTTCCAAAAAAAAAAAAATCCTTTGGAGTTTAGATACCCACTTTCAATTGTCCATGACAGTAATAATTCAATCTGCAAAGGGTTGCAAGGACATTGCTACAGTATTAAGATTTTTTTTTTCAGTTATTTCTTATGTTTTGCATATAAAGGTATAGATGTAGCTGATGTGGATAAGGCAATCTCTGAAGAGCTCAGGATTAAGGAAATATTCAGCCCTACATCTCTCACATCACATAGAATTTTTCTCTTGTTTTCTGTGGAATAAGATCAGGGCCATGGGCACTCCAGCCACTTCATCTCCTCATCCATGGCTCTGCCCACATCGAGCCAAACTTATTCTGATTAAATTTTTCCCAGTCAACACAAATGCTTTAAAGTGTGTTTGATCAGCAATGTTTGCTATCTCAACTGGCTAAGAAATATTATTTGTAAGAATAGAAAAGCAATCATTCCACAGCCCTGACATTGTCTCAGGCCAAAGTTACAGTGGTTTAGTCCAGACTCTTATGTTCTGACTTTGTTTGGTCTCCTGTGGAACCCTCCAGGTCTCCAGTTTAGAAATCTCAAGTTCAGATAGATGAACTTAGGTGCTCCTCACTCAGTTGCTTTAAAGCACTTCCATCCTCGGATGTCTTTCTCATTTGCAGATCTTTCCAACCTGAGCTTGTCTCATCAGAGGCTGCAGAACAAAATGTGCATCCATGCTTTGACAGCCCCAATACTATTTCCACCACCTGGGAACTGGAAAGAGCTGAATAAAGGTCTGTATATTAACTTAAAATTTGGCATTTGAGGTAAGTGGGATGAAGTGATCCAAAAAGCTGCCTATAAAATTATACTGGTTTGATGTAGGGAGGGGTTAGTAAACAGAATAAAACCCAGCCATACTTCTTCCCACTCAGGAAGTCTTATCCTAACTGAGGGTAACATTACTCATTCTGAGAGTAACATTACAAAAATATATTACTTTTAAATGGTTGAATAAAACTGAAACAAGACAGTTTGAGTTACGTGAGCAAACTGGTATCACTATGTCTGTGGAATAAGAAATATCATAGAATCATAGAATCCTAGGGGTTAGAAGGGACCTCGAAAGATCATCTAGTCCAACCCCCCCTGCCAGAGCAGGGCCACCTAGAGTACCTCGCATAGGAACGTGTCCAGGCGGGTTTTGAATGTCTCCAGTGAAGGAGACTCCACGACCCCCCTGGGCAGCCTGTTCCAGGGCTCTGTCACCCTTACAGTAAAAAAATTTTTTCGAATATTCAACTTGAACCTCCTATGCTCCAATTTACACCCATTACCCCTTGTCCTATCACTGGTCATCACTGAGAAAAGCCTAACTCCATCTCCCTGACACTCACTCCTTACATATTTGAAAACATTGATGAGGTCACCCCTCAGTCTCCTTTTCTCCAAACTAAAGAGACCCAACTCCCTCAGCCTTTCCTCATAAGGGAGATGTTCCACTCCCTTCATCATCTTAGTAGCTCTGCGCTGGACTCTTTCAAGCACTTCCCTGTCCTTCTTGAACTGAGGGGCCCAGAACTGGACACAATACTCCAGGTGCGGCCTCACCAATGCAGAATAGAGGGGGAGGAGAACCTCTCTTGACCTACTATTTTCTATATTTCTATATATTTCTATATATATTTCTATATTTTCTATATTTTCCTATGCAAGCAGCCTTTCAGGCTGCCCTGGGACTATGTCCCAGACACCTAGGTGAAAAACCTAAAAAATTATGATAGCATACACAGTTTGGAGCACATTTTTTATTCATTTCCTTCCTCCCAGCTTTAACTGGCATGCCTCATAAGGAATCATCTCCAGTGCCTCTTTCAGTGCATATTAATCATCTGAGAATGCAGAGGAAACCACCTCTCCTTGATTTCTCTCTGAGGAAAAGGGATTGAATCTCAGTGCCTCTCTAGTGACATTATTTGTTATTTTCAGGACAGACAGCTGTATCTTAATGGAATTCAAACATAACACAAGAGAGAAAAAGAAATAAACAGTTATCAATGTACTCCTTGTAATTACCTATGCAGCAGCCTAGAAGGTATTTGATCACCAGCTAAGGAGTTAATGACTTTGGAACACCACTCAAGATGGGAAAGTCCCAGTGTAAAATGGGACTCTCCTTTATATATTGTAATAACTCAAGAGGGACTGATTCTTGGACTCTTCAAAATGTTATTTTGTTATTATGGCATTTTATTTCCCAGTGACCTGAGCAATGCAGTGTGTGACAGCTCAAGTTGCCATGGGCTTGGGTACCCTTCAAAGTTCCTCATGGTTTCCCAGGGGAAGTGGTGGATTCCCTCACTTTGGAAAGCTTTAAGTCTCAGATCAACAGGGTGCTAAGACATATAAAAAAATATAAGATAGAAGGGCTGGACCCAATGATCCTTGAGGTTTCTTCTAACCTGGCATTCTATGGTTCTATCAAAATGGACACTTGACATGTAAAACCTCTGTACTTGCAAGGAACGTGGGGAACTTTTGTGCCTTTGAGTGTTCAGAGTTCAGACCTGGAATATATCCAAATCACTGACATTGGTCCTTGCTTCAGAGTTTCCTAAAAGACTCCTAATGATGGTTTGCTGAGCTCAGAAAATACTGGTGGGATCAGGAGATGACAGAGCCCATGCTAAGTGGAAAAACGGAGCTATTTTTGTGCATGCAGAAAAAATGAGAAGTGGCAAATTCCTACAATAATGAACAGATTGCAAAACAAGTCTGGTGGTGATAGCAAACAAGGGATGTTACCTTCATTATCTACCAGGAAAAATTTACTGGGAGCAAATTATAGAAAGCTTTGTGTTCCTAGGGGATAAAAACCATTGAAGCTCTGTTGATGGCACCAATGCATGGCTGATTCCATCTAGGGAGAGCCTGGCTCCATCAGATTTGTAGACAGATTTGTTTTCTTTGCTGAAAACAGCTCCCACACTTTGAAGTTTTCTTTACAGGGTATTTAAATGCTGAAAAACTTTCAGCACTATTTTCAGCATAGTAACAAACGTTGAAGTGATGGTTTATTGTGAAGATAAAGGGAAGAAGATGGGGCTAAGGAGGAAGAGAGGGAAATGGAGTTGAAAGATTTCCTTTTGGAGTGTGGCTACAGCTGTGGTGCTGCACTGGGATGTCATGTTCTTGTTCTTGTTCTTGTTCTTGTTCTTGTTCTTGTTCTTGTTCTTGTTCTTGTTCTTGTCCTTGTTCTACTTTGTAGGTAACATATCCTGCCAGCCTACATTTCCCATCACACTTTTCAAAGCAGATCTGATCTCCTGCCATCTGTTTAATACAACAGGTTTCTGTTCCCTGCTGAGGCCTTGAGATACTTATTGCTACAGAAATAATAATAAACAACCATAAAACAATGTTATCTTTTTAGCCTTTCTAATTTTTTTTTTTTTTTAAATAGAAACTGTAACAGTAGAAAGACTGCTACAGTGCTTTTATAATCACTTGACAGCTCCAGACTAATCTCTGGGCTTATTTATACCATAATTATCTCTCAGTGACATGAATGATGAACTGAAAATGCAATAAGTCTTCCTGATATTGGATTCTGTTGGCTCAGGCCATCCCAATGAAACATTGTTGTTTTGAAAGGGATGGGGAGAGAATGATTAATTTCCTTTTCTGAACATAAAATACTTTACTTAATGTGAATTCTTTAGTGCTCTCACTGAAGACTGGACAGGTAATGGAGGTAAACCCTAATTTTTTTTTGCTTTCCTGATGGCATTTTTAGTTAAATTACATCAAATACATTAGAAATTTTAAAAGGCTGATTGCATTTGTTGAACGATGGAATTTTAGATCAAACTTTTCTGAAGTTCAGAAGTATATATTCAGTACCACATGAAAGCCACACTCCTGGAGACACCTGAAGTGGTGCAAATAAATCCTTGTGTTCCTCTGACCAAGAAGTCCAAATGTCTATAATTCCATGGGGTCGAGGTTGGAAACAGTAATCAAATGTGACAGATATCTAAAGCAACATGATGGATATTAAGATGGCAGCTGGAAAAGAGCAAGTCATCAGATTTTTGCATTTCATTCCTTAGTCTGATGTCCACTCAAGCTATTTTTTCTCCATTTGAACTGGTTTTCTCCATTCACACTGGTTTTCTCCCTACAGCACTGGCCAACAGCCCAGGGAAACGTACAAGAGCAGCACAAACACATGGATCAGGGATATGAAGACACTTCCAGGATGCAGGAATATTTATAGCCATACAGGCAGCTGAATTAGACCTAAATACTCCCAGAGAGGACTGAAAAGTTATGGGGCATGAGGAAAAAATACTGGTGCCAGTATTTGCCAGGGAAGAGGTGTGATCTAAGATGCAACCAACCTGGAGAAGATTGGATTTAGAAAGAGATGTGGGAAAAAGGAGGAAAATTCTTCCCTGGTGGCTAAGAAAATCTCTTTTAAATAGAGTCCATATGCCTACAGGACAATGTCTTCAAGAGAGACAGTGTAGCCCCCAGGTCAAAAAATCTTTACTAAGAGGCTTTATGATGACAGCAGTATGACTCTGCCACTCCAATGACCCCTGCATGTATTTGAAGGTCCTGGAAATGGGATGGTCAAAAGATATTTATCAATTATATGCATTATTATAGGGACATCTGAAAGCATTAAATAAATAAACAATAAACCAAGGCAAAACAGTTTAAGGCCCATAGCCTTAAAGGTAAATTGGAAATACCACTGAAGACCAGGAAAGGAGCAGATCCTTTATTTTCTCATGGTTTTGAAGGCTTCTCATTTTATTGCAGGTCAATAAGATAGGCAGGACAAAGAAAATTGCTGTCTTGCTGTTCAAAGCCCATTTTGGCTACTGTTTTATTTGTTTTGTTTGGTTGATTTTAAAAAAAATTAATTTCCTGTTATCTGACTCAGGACTTTTTAACACTCAGATCATTTGGTATATTTTTCTTTTTTAATTGGATATGATGATTTGAGCTTTCAGGAGACCTGAAACACTCTTACATCCGGAAGAATTTCTCAGGTCAGGGATGCCACCTCTCCCTTCCTCCTGCAGCCAGGAAGTTGAGGCAGAATACAGTGAATGTGTACAAGTTATTTCTCCTATTTATTTATATTTTTTCCATATCACCTCAGGACACAAGGAGCAGTTGGCGGTGGAAGCAGCAGTGGCACAAGAAGAGCAAAAGTTGTCTGGAATCAAATTCCTAGAGAATTGTTATTTTTTGGGATTAAACCTCTGTTTAAGGTCCAGATCTAAATGTGAATCTGATTGTGTTCAGAGATGTTCTGAGGACAAAAAGTCTTGCATGGCCAGTAAGACTTATCTGCTCCAGCCAAGAGTGGAGACCTTTCTGGATCACTATATAATAATAATTCAAATAGATTTTGGCATCTCTGTTTTAGTTGTGAAGAAAGGTGACTGTTAAGACAGAAATTCATCAGAACATGACTGTGTCTGTGCAACATGATGGATGAGTGGTGCCTTCCCCACACCAGGCTCAGGCTTACGTTGGGCTTTTGATGCCCTAAAAGAAGCTGGAAAATAGTTTAAATCCCCTGTGATACAGCCACACTCACTCTAAACTGATCTGCAAGTTAGATTCATCTGTAAGGATGAAGTTTTACATTGGTTTTTTTGTTTCGTATTTCAGGATTTTGGCACACAGTAAAAAAAATTAATTCTTGGATCACCCTTTACCAGCTGTTTTTTTGGTGTTACCTAAAATTAACCAGTCTCAGCTGCTTCTGAGGAAAATGCTTAAGAGGACTTTTATTAAATTATTGGCTATGCATTGAATATTATTGGTGGTTAAAACTTGGTGTCATCTGCAGCTGCACTGACAGGCAAGCTTGTCTGAGAGAATAAGGTTGCAAAGCAAAGTTGAGAAGTATTAAGAAGAAAAAAAATCCCAAGGGGTAGGGAAAAGACATAATCATGTGAGTGAAGATGTTGTAGATGACAGGATTTTAGGGCAATCTGATGGCCTAATTGGAAAGACCAGTGAGAAGGTAAAGGTGTTATTGTGGTCTGCATTACAATATAAATCAGATTAAACAATTGCAAAGGTCTCCTCTGGCCCTGAAATTTTGTGTCTGTGGAAGGATTTAATTTAGATAATTCATAGCAAAGAGAAAAGTCTGAACAACTGAAGAAAAAAGAGCCTGCTAGTGATTGATTATGGGATTTTTTTTCTTCTTCAATATCTGAGTTCTTGAACTTTCCTAATGAATACACTAACAAGTTTTTATTTCTAAGCTTCAAGCCTCATTGCAGACAGTCATCAATTATATATTAAACTGTAAAATTCACAGAGGGCTTCATAGTTAGATAAATCATTCAATTAAAGAGAAGCAGCACCACATGATCATCAACTGAAGAGAGAATGAGAGTGGATTCAGTTCTGCAGTTTTCTTAAAAAGTACCAGGTGAAGTTATTTGCTATTGATTTAAAAACTGAGTCAAAATTCCAAAAAAATTTGTTTTTTTCCTCATGTCTTAAAAAGAAATAGAATAATTACTATGCATCTTGTCCATGAGAATCATTTCCTTGTTTCTTAAATGTGTTTTGAACCTTCCCTCAGCGACTCAGAATGCAGCCTTATTTTCTTCTGTGTGTTGCTAAGCATTTATATTCAGGAGTTTGCAGCTGTTTCTCAGTGAAGAATCAGTGGTACATCTTTCATTTGAATGCCATTTGGCTACCAAAACCATCAGCATTGCTACGTCTGTGAGCAAACACATATTTGATGCCTCTGACAAGTGTGTGTAATCCCTATCCCCTGTTCCTCTGCTGCCACTCATCTCCACCCATTCCCACTCCACTGCTTTTGGTGAGCAGTTTGCTGCTGGCATCAGGAGAGCAGGAGGCTCAAGTAGGAGCTTTCTGAGCTTGAGTAGCCTTGATAGTGCTCAGAATCATCATAGATTGATGGGATGGTTTGGGTTGGAAAGAATCTTAAAGATCATCCAGTCTCAACTCTCCTGCTGTGAGCAGCTCCAAGTCCTCTTTAATCGGACCTTTAACACCTCCAGGGAGGGGACATCCACGGCTTCTTTGAGCAACCTGGTCCAGTGTCTCACCACCATCACAAGAATTTCTTCCTAATATCTAGCCTAAATCACCCTTCTCCCAGTTTAAAGCCATTTGCCCTCATCCTGTCACTTCACACCCTTGTCCAAAATCCTTCCCAAGCTTTCCTGTAGCCCCTACAGGTACTGGAAGGTGCTCCAAGGTCTCCCTGCAGCCTTTTACTCTCCAGGCTGAACAACCCCAACTCTCAGCCTGTCTTCCTAGGAGAGATGTTCCAGTTCTCTGATCATCTTTGTTGCCCTCCTCTGGATTCACTCCAACAGCTTCATGTCCTTTCTCTGTTGCAGACTCCAGGACTGGACACAGTACTGCAGGTGGTCTCACCAGAGCTGAGTAGAGGGGAAGAATCACCTCCCTTGACCTGCTGGCCATGCTTTTTTTGATGCATGCCAGGATATGGTTGGCTTTCTGGGCTGTAAGTGCACCTTGCCAGCTCATGTTGAGCTTCTCATCAAGCAGCACCCCTAAGTCCTTTTCCTCAGGGCTGTTCTCAACCCATTCTCCACCCAACCTGTGATTTTGTTTGGGTGTCCCATACATGGTTATCCTCTACCTTAGTCACAATAAACACACGCATATGGAATGGTCCTTGCTCTTTAGCTGCTGGCTGTGGTTTTTTTCAGGCTGAGTCCATGACATTTGTCTTGAATGCTTCAGCTGAGTTATGTTGGAAGGCAGAAGCTGCGACGTCTGCGCATCTGTGCTTCAGATCACTTGCAGTGCTCAAAAGGATTAAGCACAATTTGTGAGACACAAAGAAATAAATATTATATATACAACTATGTAGAGCAGGTGAACAAGATGGATTGCTCTGTGTGCTACGGGAGCAGTGGAAAGATGGAAAGAATTATGGTCATCATTGTCATGGCTGTGTTTCTCTGGCTGGAGGCATCAAAACCGTCACGGTGTTTATGCACGCTCATAAAATCTGAGCATCAATTCTCTCCAGCTTCTCCATGCACAAAACCTTCACTACAGTCTGTCCTCTGAATCACCTTTAAGGAAAAGGAAATAATTAGTTCCCTTTTATTCCTCTTTAGGGAGGGATAAAGTTTGCCCTGGTTTGAGACTCTTAATGGTGGAAAGCTTGTAACGTTGTGCATGGGAGCTTCCGACGTGCTTAGGAGCTGCTTGTTCAGGGGCAAGTAGGAGAGAAAATGGATGGGATCAAAGGTTTCAAGTCTAATGAGTGCCACTTTAAAGATGCATCCCTTAATCATCTGCATAATGTTGTTTGAAACCAAAGGAAAATGCCTTCCTATAATATTGAGTATATGGAGGCTTAACTACAATTCACCTGAGTACAATGGCCTGACTGGACTCCTTTCTTGTCTGATGGTAAAAGTGAAACATTTCAGCCTCTTCTGTTCTCCATAAAATAAATGTGAAAGTGAAGGATGTGGATAAACACTGAAAAATGTCCTTGGTTCCATTATTACCAGTGATTTGGCAGCTAGAATTAAGAAATCTTCAGCTACCATCTCTAGTGAGCTTTTTGAAGCCCTTTGTGACTGCTTTTCAGACATGAGTGGGATGGGTGGTGTTTTGTATAGGAATTCTGAGTTCAGAGAGCAACAGGGAGGAATACCTGGGTGACTAAATCTGCACTTCAGCATTAGGCACTTCTGCATGAGAACATCTCAGTAAAAGTCCATTCCCCTGGCTTATCAAGTCTATATCCATCCATTGGCAGTGATGTGGACCTGTGATGTGGACAGCTGCAAGCTTGTAAAGAGTGCTTGTTTGAAGCATCTGAATCAAACACTGAACTGTGGGGTTTTTATGAGATGAACGGCCATATAGGCCCCATTGTGAACAAGCCATGAGAAATACTGGTAATGTTAAACAATGTGCCATGGGAGTTATGAATAGACAGTGCTGGTAGTGTCAGAAAATGTTATAAGTTTAGACAATGTTGTTTTATGCTGTTTTACAAACTTATGCTGCTTTAACCCTAATTTAAGACAATGTTGTTTTAAAAAAGACAAGGTGGTCTTGTAAATTTTGTTGAGCTAAAGACTTTGAAGCAACTGAAAAGTTACAAAAGAAGATGAGCTACATGCAGAAGATAAGAAGATGTGGAGAAAAGCTGTTGCAGCTAAATTGTGGACTGAATTAGCACTAGGTAATCTGTATGAGTTCATTGCTGTTAACTAACCAATTAGTGTTAAAGTTAAGAGTGTGGTCACCACATAATAACCAATCACTAAATGCCATGTATTTAGTAAAGACACACTTGTTTATATGTAAGCACAGTCGTGGAGGTAAATAAATGGGATTTGCTTTCAGTCATATTGATTATGTTGGCATCTCTCTGTACCCTCTTGCTGTCACTGAACTAGTTTAATATCTCAAGTATTTGATCTATTTTGGCCTGAAAATAACATACCTTCAAAAAATGGGGCTGCAAGCACAGATGGTAATGATTAGAACTAAAAAGGGGCTTGAGACTGGGGTTTAGAACATTATGTGAGGTCCTGAGCAGTGCACTGCTACCATTGGTGATATCTGAGCATCCAATCTCATCTGAAGCCTGGATCTGAGAAGTGCTCAACATCCCCAGCTGATCTTGAAGAGGTCACTGTGAAACAAACTGAGAAAAGTAAGTCTCAAGAAATCCTACAGGCCACCAGAAAAGGGAGGGGAGGACAAGATTTGGTTAGAATTGAGGGGTGGAATCACCCAGGTTTGACATAAAGCATGGAATCTGGTCTGATGTTCATGTCTGTGTAGTCACAGCCCTAGTCACTAAAGGCAGTGGAGCTGAGAATTTGTCACATTTCTGGTCTTGGTGCTTTTTTAGCTGGTAGCTCCAGGCCTTGGCAAGGCAGCTGTGTAGCTTTGACTGATGTGGAACTGCACATTTCTGTCTAATGTATCCTAAGAATTCTATTGCATCTTAACCTGTATGAACATACATTTCTATACAACATGAAGTTCTTTTGGCACTCATCTAGTAATGCAAATCACATCTCATTTTTCACACCTTCATTTCAGGCTCTAGTCAAGAAAAGCTTTTTCTTTGCATCCTCTATGAGAGGAAAGAGAAAACATCTGGGCTATACCCAATGCACATGTGTTCTCATAGAGATGTCATTGGCTGCTTCCTCTGCGCTCGGGTGGAGCTATAAATCAAAGCACAGTTATAAAGGTGAATGCTAATGCTGAGTGACACTCACACCCTGGAGGAGGATAAGTAATAAATAAAGAGCTTTTCTTTCTCCTTAGATGGTGTTGATGTATAGGCTAATCCCAGGCCTGTAATTCTTCTCCCTGTCCTGTGTGTGCTTTTCTCTCTGGCTCCAGATGCTGGCATTTTGTTTATGAGGGTCTTGATGGGGTTTGTTCTGCTCCTGGGAGGTCTCGTGTGTAATTTACTGCAGCCAGATTTATGAATCTGCTTAGGAAGAGTTATTCACACACAGAACTTCTATTAATCCTAGGAAAAAGGATTTTAATTAGGTATAATGGGGTTCTGAACAGTCTCATTTGAGATTAGTAATTTATTTGTCTGCAGGACCACCCAATCATGATCAAAAACCAGACCTTTATCAACCACGGTCATTGCATTTTTACTGCAAAGCTTTTTTTTTTAATTATTCCTTCAAAAAAAAAATTTTTTTTTTATTTTTTATGTTTTTAGGGGGCGGGGAGGGTGCTGTAGGGGTGGAGGAGAATAAAAAAGCAAAACTGAACAACCTGAAAATGGAAAAAGTTTTTATTTTGTAGGATTAAGGTGTTTTGGGTTTGGGTTTTTCTTTGTTGTTGTTTTTTAATGAAAAAAACACAAGCATCCTCAAAGCGTTTTGGCCACGATCTGAAACACTTCAGCCTAAGAAAAGGTCTTGGTTGCTGCAATGCACCATGGACATAAAACCCATAAAAAATCTTTCCATATCTTCATGATCTTTTTACATTATTTCAAATTTGGGTAGTGAAGTTTGGGGTGCAGTGAGCTACTTTTCAGATGAGCACTTGCTCACTGCAATTCTGTGATGTAATGAAGGAAAGGTTCCTGGAAGTGGGACTTTTTTCAGGCATCATGAAATACGAAAACCCAGTTTTTTGGACATCATGCATTTTCTTTTTGACTGTCACAACTTCAAACACAAAAGTCTGTTTTCTTTGAATATCAGGAAGAGAGTACAATTCACCTGACATCCTCTGTTATTTTCCTTGAGATAACATGAGAGTTGTGTGGTCAGCACTTGAGTATATTATCCATCAACAGGGTATGTGTAGTTTTTGTGCAAATATTTTACATAATAAATTATAGATTATTTAGCCATATATTTTCTGCCTTCCCTTTCTCTGGATCTCAGTATTTCTGTATGATATCTCAGAAACATAGAATCATAGAATGGTTTGGGTTGGAAGGACCTCCTGAACTAGTACAATTCCCCTGCATGGGCAGGGACACCTCCCACCAGACCAGGTTGCTCCAAGCCCCATCCAACCTGGCCTTGAACACTTCCAGGAATGGGGCAGCCAAGCTTCTTTGGGAAACCCATGCCAGTGTCTCACCACCCTCACAGTGAAGAATTTCTTCCTAATATTTCAATCTCCTCTCTCTCAGTTTTAAGCTATTCCCCTTTGCCCTATCACTCTGTGCTTTGTCAAAAGTCCCTCCCCAGGTTTCCGTGGCTCCTTCAGCTACTGGAAGGTGCTCTAAGGTCTCCCCAGAGCTTTCTCATTTCCAGTCTGAACAACCCCAACTCTCACCCTATCTTCATAGGAGTGGTCTTTCAGCTCTCTGATTATTTTTGTCACCCTCCTCTGGATTTCCTCTAACAGATCCATGCCTTGGTTACACCAGAGTTCCCGGACTTGAACACAGGACTCCGTGTGGGGTCTCAGGAGAGTGGAGTAGAGGGTCAGAATCCCTTCCCTTGACCTCCTGGCAACACTTCTTCTGATGCAGTCCAGGAAAGGGTTGGTTTTTGGACTGTAAGTGCTGGTTGTTAGCTCATGTTCAGTTTTTCATCCAGTGCTATTCCTAAGTCATTCTCTATGAGTCTGCTCTCAAACCATTTGTGATGCTGGGGATTGCCCTAATTCAGGTGCAGGACCTTGCACTTGGCCTTGGGAAACTTCATGAGGTTCTCATGTCCTCCTCAAGCCTTTCAAGGTCTCCTTGGATGGCATTTTTCCCACGGATCTATCAACTGGACACTCATTTTAATGCCATATGCAAGCTTGCTGAGGATGTACTCAATCTCACTGTAACTGATGAAGATTTGAGATGATTTTGGTCCCTGTATGGAACCCTGAGGGAAAACACTTGTTAGTGGTTTCCACCTGGACATGGAGCCATTGACACCACCTTTTTGAACATGGCCATACAGCCCATTCATTATCCATCTAACAGCCCATCCATCAAACCCCTGTCTTTCCAATTTAGAGGTAAGAATACCTGTGGGGGATTTATCAAAAGTCCTACAAAAGGTCAGGTAGATGACATAAATAGCTCTTCCTTTTTTTGCTTATGTGGCCTTTCTGTCTTGGAGCAGCTCTATGGGGCAGTTATACAGGCCCCAAAAATGAGCCAGGGAGAAACCAGGCCATAAACCTGTTCAATGTGTGGTACAACACTGAATTCTGTCATTATTCAGCTGTGAGAAGCTGACATTACCATGGGGGTAAGAAGAATACAGAGGAATATACAGTTGTCCTCTTACCAATCATGTGGTTGACATGAAGCAGAGCAAGGGCTCTGATCAGAGGTTCTAACAAATTTGGGAGGTGTTGTAGAGAAACATTGTCAACCAGGTGCCTTGAGTTGCCAAAGAGTGGGTGTGAGTCCACCTGTGCCTGATTAGGACAGGCCCCTATTGGGCATGAGCAAGACCAGGGGTCAATAAAGGTGGGACACACACCCACAGAAGGCACCTCAGCTCACTCTGGTGTGAGGCATGGAGAGGCCAGCAGCTTGTCGAGCCTCTGGAGCAAGAAAGGCTCTTCCTGCTACACTTCTACCCTGGAAGCGCTGTGTGGTGGCTGGAGTCCTGGAAGAGACCAGCAGCTCGTCGAGCTTCAGGAGCAAGAATGGCTCCTCCCGCTACAAGGTGTGAAGCATTTTAAGACTCAAAAGACCACAAATCACTGCTGAGGTTCTTATAACATGGGAAAATGAGAGCCTCAGAGGACTGACTCATAGTGGGCATTTAGGTCCTGAGGACTGAGGAATAAATCGTTTTGCCTGAATGCATCAATGCCAGTAAGAAGGAAAAATCTGAAAATTAAAGCATCATTCACCAGGGAAGTAGTTACAGTGAGTTGTGTCAACTCTCTGGATTCAACCCACGACCCAGAAGGCTGCACATCAGAGTTTTTAATTTATTAAAATGGCTGCTTTGGTTTTGCTTTTAAAGGGATTTTATAAACAGTCCATTTGAAGGCTTATATTGAGTGTCTTTCGCTTCATTAGCTTCTCTCACCATATACAATGTCTTAAAGCAAGGCAGGGAATCATGAGACCATTAGAAGGATCATAACTGTTGCTGTCAATAAAACATACAAGGATGAATTCAGAAAATAACTCCCTCTGGGTGCAATTGGCAAAATAAAGTTTTCTTGGTGACTTTTGTATCTTTCTCTACAGTGGGCATTAAGATGGGACTACTCTAGACCCAAGTTTCTGAGGAGAAACCACCCAGTAAGTTTGTTCTAGCAGGAAAAGGAGAAGCCATTTCTTCAGGCTTTCTTGCCACCTGGCCATTTGCTCAGAGATACAGCTGGGAAACACTTCAGACATCTAGAAACCGCAGAATAAAAATCTATGTGTCCCAATGTGCAGTAACTCAGGCAAGTTCTGGATTCACTGCACAAATCATTTGCACTGGGACAATCCTGGATGTCTCTGCTTCCAATGTAAAGGTCCAGGAACTGGACAGAGAAATGGGAAGTTGCACGGAACCCCCTCAGTCTGTTCTGCTGTGACACATTGCAAGGTGTTGGGTGTCTGGTTATAAGTATTAGGAGCCCTGGGATTGCTCTAAAGAGGGAGGTATCAATTTATGGTGTGTTGGGATGAAGTCAATAGTCTGTATCCTTTTTGCTTAATTTTTATTATCTGGTGCCTGCAGTTATAGCTACATGTAGTTCTTCCCAGTCCTATGTTTCCAGAACTTTAGTGGAGTAATTTGTAATCCTGACCTATTCAGAAGTGAAATATTTGATTTTTTTTCCCTTTGGAAACATTTTTTACTTATTACTTTAGAATTTCTAGTCTATCAAGTAATGTACTACAGTAGAAAATTAAGTTGGTTTTGATTTTGTCAAAAAATAATTAACCTAATCCAGGTGGCATTTACCACCTAGTCCAGGTGGTAAACCTAATCCAGGTGCTTATAGGTGTAAATAATTAACCTAATCCAGGTGACTCTAACATTTCATTTTAAGAGATTTTTCTCATGTTTGCCTTCCAGTCCTTTGATCAGCTTGGTGTCCCTCCTTTGGAATCTCCTTTGGTATACAAAACCCAGAGTTAAAATTCAGATATCCCACATGTACATTTTGTCACTGAGGATGGGAAGGGCAAGATCTTCTGTGAGCTGACATGAGAGAACTGTGTGTGTGTTTTCAGGAAAGAACTTGGCTTCCAATCCCTCCTGTCCCATTGGACTTCTTGGAGATCTCACAGGGGCTGTGGTGGGAAATTGCTTTACTCAAACTCAGAACAACTGATCTGCAGCAAGGAAAATGAATACCTGAACTATGATTTATCAGCAAGAAGAATGTGAGAATGAAAACATGAGGAAAACCATGGAAATCAGAAAGCTTCTACAAAGTATTGATGTTTTGGAGGGCTTTCATAACTCAGTTTCAGGGGGTGAAGGTCAGCTATGGTAGGGGAACCTGTGGGTGAGGGACATTTCTTTCTGCCTATGCTCAGTCAGATGGTGAGGCTGGATAGTAGCAGTAACTGAGTCCTAGGATTAAGCTTTTTTCTTATATATTTTTTTTTCTTTTTTTTGAGTGTCACACTTACAAAATAAGATTTTTATCGTGAAATGAAGAAATTGATGATAGGGACAAAAAGAGATGGAATACAATCCATCTTCTCCTTTCAAATAAAAACTTCTAGGTGATTTATATAAGTGTGAAAAAAAAAACCAAACCAGATCAAACCTTTATATTCTTTTTGGAAAAACTAACAGTGAAACTTCAGGAGTCCATTTTGGAGTAGTTCTTTTTCCATTCCTCCATCATTTCCAAATTTTCCAAAAATTTATTGTCTTCTGGTTCGTATCCCTGCTCACCACAGGTTTGGATCTAAACATTTCAGGAGGGGTCACTGTTTATTAGAAAGGGTTTGTGCTGGAGAAGCATTAGAGAATATCCTGACAGGTCCAGGGGATGTGAGGAGCTGGAAACAGCACATGGGCAGCAGTAGCAATGAGGCTGATCTGGGGAGATTTGCTGTCCCCTAGCCATTAGCTGGGGTCCTGCTTGCAGGGAGAAAAGCAAAACTTCATTGGTCTTCTAATTCATGGGATTCAAGAAAATTCTGGAAAAAAAAACCTAAAAAAAAAAATAAAAAAAATTCCATGGAATGAATGCTGAGCAAGGAATGGAGGCAGAGGTGCCTTTCTGTGCTGATGCCCTGCACTGTGTCAGTGGTCAGGAGAGAAAATGTAAGCAGCAAGACTGATCCTTGGCCTCTCCAGGGTTTCCATCAGGGTACTGACCAAATTCACCAAATATATTTTTTCCCCACCTCTATTTTGCCTTTTTCTTCAGTGGAAAGTTTTAGCATGAGGAAGGAAACACCAGGGTTTAAAGACAAATCATAGGTTTTCCACCTCTAAAAAAAAAAAAAAATTAAAAAAAAATAATAAAAAAATAAAATTAAAAAGAAAAATCTCCAGCAGTCCCCCAGAGACAGGAAAAATTCTCTTTAAAAATTTCTCAGTGCTCCCCTCCTCATGATTTTGGGGACAGGCTCCTGATTTAAGTGAGTTTGGCAGGGGTAATGGTGATGAATTATCTTCTGTAAATCCACAAGGGTTCAGAGAGAGTGCTGAACAATGCCAAAGGCAGAATTCATTGGGAGACATCAAATAATAAAGTTTAATACATTGAAAATGAGTTTTAAATTGATTAAGGTTTATAAACAACACAAGCTTGGGTTTTCAATTTTTCCACGTTTGTTTTTACTTGTTCCTTATGAAAATTAATCTACTTTCTTGCATGTAATTTTTTTTTTTTTTTTTGGGTACCTTTTATAGCTTGGCTTGATTGCTGTCAATTCATTTCTTTAATGTAAGCAATTAAATGGTTCATCGTTTTGTTGGCTTTCAATTACCTTCCTGCATGACAATTGCTCCAGCTGTAACTAATTTTCCTTCTTTATGTTCCTAATCCCAGTCACATCAGCTGTGTCTCAGAGACAAGGGGAATGTCAGGTGGAAGCTGAGGTAAAGCAGGAGGAGTTGGAGAGGAGGCAGTGGTTGAAGATTTGGTCTCTTGCTTTGTGTTCCTCATCCTTTTTGTGGCTGTGAATTGAAATAGGATTCCTTAGGGGAAAAAAATGGTGTGGATGAGACTCTGAGCTGGTTTCCTGGTTGTGGGATGAGGCGACAGCTTGCTGGCAGTCAGGTGGAACTGATCCTTATGCTGTGCTACATGTTTATAGTGAAGCTGCCTGGGGGACCCAACCCATAGATGACCACAGGGATTGTGATAATTTGGGCTCAGGGCCTGCCAAAATGTTTCCCTGGAGTTCCCTAATCCTGGCTTGATTGTTTTGTTCAGTTCTATAGGGGAATTAGAGCACAGAAAGTACAGTAAAAATGGGTCTTGACTGGGGAACCCAAAATATTGCAGCAATCCAGTGCCAAACTTGTTGACTTGGGAACCACAAGCATCTGTCCCATCAGGACAAAGAGTGTAACAAGGCTAATTAACTGCAGGACTAATTGGCCAGAGGAGGAAACTAACATAATTATCCAGCTTCCTAGGTAACTTTCTGAGCCTCACCTGCCTTTTTTTTTACAGCACAGACCTCTGCCCAGAGTTGAACCAGCCAAGTCAAGACTCTCTAACAGCACTTCATAGTGGGATGGAGATAAATGTTTCACTCATGTCATTCTCCCTCATTTTCTCACCTAACTGCCACTGCCTACTGCAATTACTTGAAAAACCAAGTGTTATTTTTCAGGGTAAAGCTTAAAGAGGTGGCTTTTTATGGCAGGAAACCTTCAGTTGTTGGAAACACTGTTCACGTGGTCATGAAGTTCATGTGTTGTAAAGACCTCGTGTTGAATCTACCTCAAAACAATTCAAAGGAGCCTTTTCTGGGCAAGGTTTCTCTATGGGCAAACTATCCCATTGCTCCTGTTTCAGCTGTGTTTGTGGTGCTGTAAATACCTAATATTGAGCATAGGTGTCATGGTAATTAAAGTCAGTGGCACTACACATTGTCCTACGGGAAAAAGAGTTGGCAAACTGGAGCTTACACTTGTCTGAGCTCAGAGCAACTGAGAATTAGGGAGAAAAAACCAGCTTTGCCTTTGCAAGGTACTGATTGCCCTTTCAGTGCTTGCTGGAGACACTTTTGCTCTGTTGCAAAAGCTGAAGGGAGGTGTAGATAAACTTGTCCCTGAGGTTAACATGCTCATGTCAGGGAATCCTTCCATCAGCTGC
The DNA here is from genome assembly GCF_003957555.1 of Calypte anna. Lineage (NCBI taxonomy): Eukaryota > Metazoa > Chordata > Aves > Apodiformes > Trochilidae > Calypte > Calypte anna. The sequence continues at coordinate 147,813,853 of NC_044245.1, forward strand.
CCCGTGCAGAAGCCTCTTTCATCTATTTCAGGAGAATAATTTAACTCAGAAAACACTTGCAAAGGCTCATGTCAGGGTTTAACACTGGCCCGGCAATTAAACCGAATACCAGACGCTCTCTATTAATCTCTCTCTCCTCCTTGATAAAGAAAAGAGAGAGAATAAGGAAGAGAGACTGATGGGTTGGAAACTAAACTACACAGCTTTAATGAAACAGGAATGAGAAATAGGAAAAATTACTAAATATATACAAATACACAGGAAAATGGAAACCACATTCCTCCCCTCTTTTCCCCCAGTAACTCTCCCAACCCCACTAAGACTGCAGGGCAGCCCTGGGAAAGTCCAGGCTGGACTCCTGGGGTCAGCAGCAGTGGGGAGCTGGAGGCAGGAACACACAGATTCAGGCTGGCATGGATCAGGAGCACAGGCAGAGGAATGGATGGAATCCTCCCAGGATGCCGGGTGAAGGAAGGGAAGCAGGAAATCTGGCTTGGCCCTCGTGATCCCTCAAATTTATACTGAGTATGAGGTGTATGGGATGGAATCCTCTGTTTGGTCAATTCTGGCATCTATCTTGTCTGTTCCTCCCCAAAGCAGGGCTGCAGGTGGGACCTCTTTACTCCTTCTGGAGGGTAAAAGTTTTCCTCAGAGCTGAGCAGTGTCCTTGGCTCTGCACACCAGTCTCTAGCAGTAACTATAAACATCAAGTGTTATCAACCCTAGAAGCACACACTGTCTGAGAAACTTGCCGTTAATTTTGGCAAGTGCAACTACTTACAAGAGACGTAGCTAAAAGCAAAAGTACAAGACAGAAAATCACCTTTATCCTGGCCCAAACCAGGACAGGTCACTAAAGAATTTTCATGGTTGGACTGAACACCCCCACCTCCCAGCCAAATACTAGAAAAACTTATTTAGCAATGGGAGCAAAAAATAAGAGATTGGAATTGGACCACGGGGGTCACTGGAGACAATTTTTGAAAGTGTTTCACATCCAGAAAAGTCCATTAACATCATTTCTCACTATAGTGTGGGAGAGAGGAAAGATTTGCTCACAGTGGGGATGTATCTTCATACAGAATGAAGAAGATCTTCTCTCTGCTATTTTCAGACCAATACCAATATCATTAATGTAAAATAATATCTTAGTTTTAGTACCTTAGGGAACTCTCTGAGAAACACAGTGGTGACAGTCCTGTAATTCCCAATATAGACACTTCAAGTGAATGCTCTGCATGACACCTATATAGTTAAGAAAGAAATAAAGAGATGTAAGACAGAAAAAGCAGAAAACATCTCTTTCCAAAGAGGTACCTTATAGACTGAAGGAGGGACTGACTTACATCTGCTAACATGTTCAGTGAAGTAATCCATGGCAGTGGAAGATTTCATTCCTATAATAACTCATCTCTGAGAGGTAGCAGAGTAAAGTCAACTGTAGTCTTACATTTTGGCCAAGTCCTGCCAAGTCCACCACTAAAACATATCCCTAAACCCCATATCTACACATCTTTAAATACCTCCATGGATGGGAGCTCAATCACTTCCTTGGGCAGCCTGTGTGATGTAGCAGGACACTGCCTCGATGGGCCTGCCTCAGTTTCCCTTTTTGCTTCACACTCTGTTTCAGCCTCACTGCCCTTAATTTGGAATTGGAGAGTTTTCACAGAAGGGAATAGCAAACTCTGAACTGGGACCAATCTTGGAAGTGCTAACAGAAGGCCAAAGTGGTACCTGTGATGCCAGCACTTCTCCTGTGTTGAAAAGCATAGAGCCCAGCTTGGCTCCAGCTAGACTGAACTTATGAAGATTAGAAAAAAAAGAACACCAAAAAACAAAACAAAAAGCAAAAAACCCAAACAGCTACAGGTTATAGTCCTTTTCAGCCTTTCAGCAGAGCTTTTTGTGGCAGCAAAGTCCTGCATACAAACCTGTCATGTGGTGATATGTAAAATCACTGAAAGGAGGATATCTGATGGGCTTTGGGGATGGGTTCTGGTGGTCTTGTCCCTCTGTTACACAAAAAAAATGGGGATGATCCCAGGGGCAGAGCATCCACGCACAGTGTGAGCTCTGTTCCTGGCTGCTGGTGTTACCTTCAGTTGTGTTGCTCCAGGTCCTGATGCAGGAATGGGGTTCACAGCTTTAAGAAATAATATTAGATGTTAGATGTAAAATGGAAATCTGTAAAGAAGTCAGTCACCTTCACCTCTTTCTGATCACTGGAGAGAAGTGAAGATGAAATTAATCAAGTCAGTGTCTCTAACTCCTTCCTACCCATTTAGGATACCTACAGCAGCTAGTTTAGCTGAACTGCCTGAGTTAGATGCCTAAAATTGAATAAGTGGTATCTGAGCCTGACATAAATAGGAAGTAGGCACTAAAAAACTTTGAATTTCCATCACTTTGTCCAACTTTCTTATATTTAAAATGAGCCTGGGTCATGCTTTCTCTCTGAGAAATGGCAATGGACTGTAACTGGGCACTGGGATTCATGCACTAGCAGGTTGCATGGCTGGCAGTAGAAACAGCATCCTTGTTTTTCTTGTTATGGGCTTAATCCATTTAGGAGACAACACATCCATCCCTTACACGACCACTTTTTTTGTCTGATCTCTCTTCTCAGCTAGGGGTAGTTGTGATGTACAATGATGATACAACAGCTATGGATACAGATATTCTGGCTGTGTTACTGCCAGATTTACATCATTAGAGAAATGTTTTCTCTGCAGCAGATGAAAATAAACATGACTTGGGAAGAGAAACAAAGAACTGTGCCTTTTGTTTAAGGATTGCTTCTCAGCTCTATTGCAGAAATATTCTGTCAAGTTGCATGATGTTTATATGTCTAACAAGATGAGGGTGGCAGGGCAGTCAGAAGCTGCAAAGTAAATCACAGGTATGGTGATCATCCTTCCATTCCAATTTTAGACATCTCTTTTCTTACAGTAAGACAACAAGCTTAACATTAAACAGATGCATTTTAATGAAATTTGAATTCATTGAGTTGAGCTGGAAGACATTTAAGCAAGTTGCTGGGTTGCCATTTGTGCATTTCTTGCTTTTTTCTACCCTAATTTCCATGATAGCTTCCCTTATGCTATTTATTATAATCCTTGCTAACAATGATCTTCTCCTAATTTATTCCATGTTGTGGTCCATCTGGTACTTTAAAAACTCCAGTGTAAGTTTTTTATATAAAATGAGTTTCAGAGCTCATTCAGCAAATCTTGCTGGAAGTATTTATTGGTTCTCATTGAGCACTTGGAAAAACCTCAACAGTACCTTCTAATTTCTCATTTTGGCCATAATGATGGTTATATGTATATTTTATTTCTTTTTGGTTGATATTATGCAATACATCCACTGCTCCTTCATATCAGTAATACATATAAACACACATTATTATTCCAATAATGCAACATATAAGTCATTTCAGGTTTTTAGAAATGGACTCAGAAATCCAATACATCATTTTGGTCCTTTGAGACTTCCAGCTATAAATCTCTGAGTTGTTTGACATCAACTTCTGCCTTTTATTTCCCCTATGAGGAATTGATGGGGAATATTTTGTCCCAAGCAAGCCTAAAATGCATTCTGTCCATGTTAAAGATATCTGGAAAAGCTTTGCTGGAGAAGCTTAGATGTCCTTACAGGAAAAGAGATGTAAACTCTTATCAGTTTTAATGGAGCTCTAATGATAGTGTTGTATCACTGTTTGCATAACAAGAACAAGCATATGACATACACCATGTCATTGAAGAAATATGGGTACTTTCTATCTCTAAATTCTCCAATGAAAATCACAGAAGAGTCCTTTACCCATCACTGATTTTCCTTCAGCAGCTGTGGCAGAAAGTGGTGGCACTGAGCAGTTAATTTTTTATATACACTCAACCCCCATGGAATAGGAGATGTGTGTCAGCAGGGCCCAGATAGACATCAGCAGTCTGGTTGTAATCCAGAAATCTCTAAATTGTCACTTCCTAATGGAACAAGAAATGAGTATTCTAAATTCATAAAGATTTATAAACATTCCCTGCTGCCATTTGACACAAATATGCATCACCTGCAGTTTTCTCATTCTTCAGCTCTCTCCTATGAGCCAGGGGGGAAGTGATGCTCCTGCACCCTCACTGCAGGGGTGAGAAATCTTCAGAAGGGCAGGTGAGAGAGCCTGAGTGAAATGGGTGGCTGGAAATGAAACATAAAGGCAGAACAAGCCACTTAAATTGATAAATTATGAGAAAAAAAAAAAATTGCACAGGAGTTTTCCTTGTGAATGACTGACCTACCCTGTGTGTGACAGGGCAGTCACTGGATGCCTTTATTCTAGGGCAAAGAGATTGCTGAGTGGCATTGGAGTAAAATGTGTAAAACATTCTGGTTTGGAATAGTCAGTAAAAGACAAAAGGGTTGTCAGAAAACCATTTTTCTTCCTCAGGTAAGAAGCTGACATTTCATTATAGAAGTCAATACCTTCTGCCCACACACAAGCTGTATGTAAACCTCTTAACCCTGTATTTTGGGATACTGCCTGCAAAAAGGAAAGTTAGTATTCACTCCCCTTTCCTTTCCTTTCCTTTCCTTTCCTTTCCTTTCCTTTCCTTTCCTTTCCTTTCCTTTCCTTTCCTTTCCTTCCTTCCTTTCCTTTCCTTTCCTTTCCTTTCCTTTCCTTCCTTTCCTTTCCTTTCCTTTCCTTTCCTTCCTTTCCTTTCCTTTCCTTTCCTTCCTTCCTTTCCTCTCTTTCCTCTCCTCTCCTCTCCTCTCCTCTCCTCTCCTCTCCTCTCCTCTCCTCTCCTCTCCTCTCCTCTCCTCTCCTCTCCTCTTCCTCTCCTCTCCTCTCCTCTCTCTCCTCTCCTCTCCTCTCCTCTCCTCTCCTCTCCTCTCCTCTCCCTCTCCTCTCCTCTCCTCTCCTCTCCTCTCCTCTCCTCTCCTCTCCTCTCCTCTCCTCTCCTCTCCTCTCCTCTCCTCTCCTCTCCTCTCCTCTCCTCTCCTCTCCTCTCCTCTCCTCTCCTCTCCTCTCCTCTCCTCTCCTCTCCTCTCCTCTCCTCTCCTCTCCTCTCCTCTCCTCTCCTCTCCTCTCCTCTCCTCTCCTCTCCTCTCCTCTCCTCTCCTCTCCTCTCCTCTCCTCTCCTCTCCTCTCCTCTCCTCTCCTCTCCTCTCCTCTCCTCTCTTCTTTCTCTGGAATTTCATTACTATATTGAATTGAACTTAGCATAATCCACAATTGAAAAGTCTATTTTTTTTCCATTAGAATTCACCCTAAGAGCCCTACTTCCCTTATCTGTGTTTGACTAAAATGTTATCAAAACTTGATGTGACAAATGGAGGTTCCATCATTTCCTGTGGGGAATTTGCTACAACCAATTTTCGGCCTTACAAAAAATGATGACTAACTGTGTAAATTATGTTGTAAGTGGTGTAAATTTACCTTTCAGCCACTGGGTTTTGATCTACATTCTGTCTCCAAACTGAAGAGCCCCCTTGCATCTAGTATTTTTCCTGCATTAATTTCCTTATTTTCTCTAATCAAAACACTTTTGGTACCTATTTTTTTAAGTTAAAAGTATTCAGTTCTCTTTATATTTTGAATAGTGGTATTTTAGCCAGTCCTCAGGTCATGATTTTTCTCTGTAGAGAGTGTTACATTATGCATCTGGCCAGATGTGGAAGTGAAATCACCTCTTGGTATATATCTATAGATTAGAGGGCAATATTCTCCTGAAAGCCTATGCAGGTCTGCTGAAACCATCATTACAGGGCTCACATTCACTAGACACCAATCCTTCATTTCTGTCCATATAGCCATGTTCTTACTCCTATAGTATAATTTAAGAAACTGGGACATTCATAAAAGGAAATTACACCTCCTGAGTGAGGCTGAGTTGAAAAAGGACATTGGGTTTCCTAATTTTCACAATGATCCTGCTCATAAGTCTCTAAAAAACACATTCAGAGAGGGAGTCTGCATAATCTGTCACATCAGGACATGTCTAACAATGAGACTCTTCTGAGAAGATCTCAGTTTCAGCCAAGATTCCTTGGATTTGATAGAGATGAGATGAGAAGTATAATCACCTATAAAAGAGAACAGGGAGTTGTAGTGCATGAATGAAAGAGTTCACTACTGATCCCCATTTCTTTCCCAAACAAAAAGAAGATGTGCTGAGGTTTTCTCAGGGGGCATGGATGTGTTCCTATCATTCCAGAGTACTTATGGTGTGTAAATCAAAATATAACACCCAGTGGTCACATGAAGTGGTTAACAAGAGATTATGTTAAGCAAACAAGCAGCATCTGTGAAATGAATTTTTGGCTGCCCATCTTGAGTGTAGCTGCAGATTACCCCAGCAATTTGTGCTCAGTATTAGCCTCTTGTGATTAAATTGGGTAAACTGTCAGCTAGAAGTAGTTTGTAATGTTAAATTAGTACAAGACTCATGACATTTCTCTTTTGGGACTGTTCCAGTGAGTGGTTCCCTGCCATCATCTACACGTTTAAATAGGTAAAGCTACTTTGGTCAAACTGTATCCATCAGTTACCTGGTTCTACTGCTCCCTTGGAAGACATAAATGAGATAGAAAAAGAGTGCAAAAGCAAACTTCTACTCAAAAATCTTCATATTATATGAGTGTCCACTATTTCTCTTTAATCCTGGTTTTCACTGGGGAAATGTAAGAACTACTGAGTGTTAATCTTTTATTTACCCACTCCTCTGGACTAGAGAAAGTGATTATTAGGTATACAGGGAAAGCTGGGTGGAAGACTGAAAATGTTTTGATGCCTTTCTATCAGCAAAATTCCTCCCTGCTAGCTGCCAGTTTGGCTTTTGATCCGTGGGAAGGAAACTACAAAGACAGCAAAGTGAAGGAAAGGGGAAAGTTCATGGACAAATTTGCCAACTTCATCCAGTGGGAATGACCTCCTGTCCCATGGCTGTTTCCACCCTTACCCTGCCAACACTATTTCTATGATCAGGCTGAAGCAGAACAACTTTTTTCTCCTCTGCTTTTGGAACTTGTTTCTCAGCACACTGGGGTAGGTGAAGAGATGAGAAATGATGGAGTGGGATGAGAGAGACACAGAGAAATAGGAGAGCAAGGCTGATGCCACTGGCTGTCCTGGCAGTGAACACATCACCAGGTGGCAAGGTCAATATTATTCTCCCTCAATCCAAACCACATTTTTTCTAGAGAGAGTACTACAGAAGCAGAGGCTGGAAAAACCTTGAAACTGTTATTACCTGATGGTTATATCATACTTGTGATTCCTAGGAAATCTGGATTTGAACCCTTGAGCAAAATCATGTGGTAAGGGAAACGCTGCCCATCCCTTCTCCCTTTCCTCTTTGCCAGCACAGTGAAAGGATCAAGCAGGTTGAGAAGGAGGGACATGAGGATGATCTTATGAGGACAGGCTGAGAGAGTTGGGGTTGTTCAGGCTGGGGAAGAGAAGACTCTGAGGAAACCTTAGAGCATCTTCCAGTAGCTGAAGGGGCTACAGGAAGCTGCAGAGGAACTTTTTACAAGGGCATGGAAGAGAAATGGCTTTAAACTGAAAGAGGGTAGATTTAGGCTGGATATTAGGAAGAAATTCTTTAATTTGAGGGTGGTGAGACACTGGCACAGGTTGCCCAAAGAAGTTGTGGTTGCACCTTCCCTGAAGGTGTTCAGTACCAGGATGGATGGGGCTTGGAGCAACCTGGTCTAGTGGGAGGTGTCCTTGCCCACTCAGGGGGGTTGGAACAGGATGATCTTTAAGATCAAACCATTCTATGATTCTAGGATTCTATGAACTTATGATTCCAGGATTGTATGATTTTGTGATTCTATAGTTCTATGAGATTATTTTCACTGAAATATACATGGAACAGGAAAGTACCCCCACTTCCCCCCTAAAATAACAAGATTTTCTAGTCTGTACTTCCAATATTTATAAATATATTTTGATGATGAACAGGAACAAAGCAGTCATCTTCAAGAATGCATTATTTAATCAAGTACTTCAGGAAGCTGAACTCCCAGGTAAGTACATCTCTTGAGCATTACCATGCTCCAAAAAGGGGTCAGATCAGAAAAACAGTTCATACAGCTCCTTCTCTCCTTTGATGAAGTCAATGCCCTATTAAGAAACCTGGTCTGCTTTTGTGTCTTCCTTTTAAAATGTTTTCAGTGTTTGCAAAATTTTCAGTTTTAGTGACACTTATCTGATGGTTACATCCAGGTTGCTGACAAGAATATTAAAAAATTTCCAGGTTTCATAGTGATCCTACAAAATTCTCTAACCCCCCACCCCCTTTTTTTTCATTGGTGGCAGAGAAAGGATGGGATGCACTCCCTGAAGCCCTGGGGAAGAGGGGCCAGGAGGGGAAGGGTGAGGGTGGGAATGGGGAAAAGGGGAGAGGGAAGGTGTTTTTTAATCTTTGCCTTTTTTTCTCCCAACCTAATGTTGTTTAATTGGCAGTAAATTATTTTTTCCCCAGGTTAAGTCTGGTTTGTCCATCACTGTCATTGGTAGGTGATCTCCTAGACTTAGTGTTGTTCCACAAGGTTTCTTGTCCAATATTCTTCCTTGTTGAGGAGGGGGAATGAGAGAGCAGCTGGATGGATGGATAGATAGCAGCTGGGCAAAGCCAACTCACCACAGGTCCCCATGCAATGGAACTTTGCTCCTGTGATCCTCTTGTGGTGCCAAACCAGGAGGAAATTAAGGGCTTTTCATGCTTGATGAGGGCATGGAGGCAAGAAGTTGACTCCAGCTTGCAACTGGGCAAGTTCTGGGAAGAGCAAGTCCTCTCTGGAGCTCACAACACCCAACTTCTTGCTCAACCCTGGTCTTGGGCACCCCCAACTGCTGCCCAGTCCAGTGTGGGAATTTTCTGGTTGGGAAGTAATTACTGGCTAAGGAATGTGAGTTCCATATTTACCTATGTTATATATATTTGTAATTCATTATCATTATTACTACTTGATTAAATGTATCCCAGTTTTTTTTCCAACTTTAAAGTTTCTCCCTTATTCCCTTTCCCCTGGGAGGGTAGTGGGGGAATAACAACATATGTTGCCTGGTTACTGGCTTAAACTCTGACAGTAATGCATTCAGTTATAATCTGAATTCTAAACTGTGCTGTCACATGTAACTGGGGCCTGGCACTGCTTTTAATTCAATTTGTTGGACTCATCAAGGAAAGCAGACTAAAACATGCATTAGTCCCCTTTTTCACTTGATGTTTCTGTATTCATCAAGCAGTTTCCAATAGCCTGAGAGCCATTTCCCATCCTGACCATTTTTCTTTTAAGTTAGGCCGAATCAAGTGTGGAGAATTGAAATTAATGATTTAATGGAAGCAGAGGCTGAAGTGTGATCAAGTTTGGCTGCTCTGTTTGTTTGTCTGCTTTTCCCCTCTCCAGGCACTTCAGCTCCCTGGGCTCCCTCCCCTTGTGTTTTGAAAGGCAATGACAGATTGGAAATTCAACCCAAGGTTGCTGAACCATTCCGTGGAGTCAAGGGAGGCCCTGATGAATTTCCTTTACACATCCTGCATAAGTGTGCATTATGCAGTCCTTAGCAATGTGAGTGAGAGCCTGAGGTTTGTGGCACTTGCAGTGCAATCAATCATTGGGCCTCTGTTTACAGGGAAAATCTCTGCACCTCCTGTGAGTTGCTTAAATGCCATCGTGCATAATCTCCTCCCCTTGAGGTGAGACAAACCCTGGCCATATGTTTGTGAGAAGCTGCAGCAAGAGGAGTTTGTGAAAAGAGTGTCCAGGATTGCTTGAGATGCTTGAGGGCATCTGAGGAAACGATCTGTGGTGGCTGAATATGTCTTGGGCTTGTAATACATCAATGTCATTGGGGTGGCAACTGGAGGTTCTTTCATATGATTATGGAGTGATAGATCTTCATCATCCCTGGCAGTCTGGCATTTCCTTAAAGCAGTTGGTTTAAAGTACCAGAAATTGGAAGAGAAAAAGCTCCAGTTAAGCTATACAGAAAGGCTGGAGAGTGGTGCAGGATTTGTAAAAGGGATGGGGTTTTTTGTTTTTTTTTCTGAATTCAAGTCCTGCAGTTCTGGTGAGAAGGTACACCCCTCTCTCTCTCTTTCTAGTAGAAAGTGATATTGCACAGAACCTTCTGGACCCCAGGTTTGACATCTGCTTCCACTCAGAAAGCTTGTCCTTGTCACTTTTAGTATGTTTTCACTGAAAAAGAAGGAAAAAATAAGGGCCCTAGTTAAAACTGTTGTCCCTATGTTTAGTTAGAACAAATAGAGATTTAGGAAGAAAATGGGCTGCTCTGAGCTTGACCAAAAGATGTGTTTCAATGCTTCAATCTCTTCTCAGGTGACTTAGTAGGTGAACTGAATTGTACAGAGGTCAAACCATGCTCTGAAATGTGTCCCTGCATAGCACATAGATTTGGTGGAGTTGATCCCTTGAGCCACTATAGGCACCTTGCCTCATCCCAGGAAGTGTTCAAGGTCATGTTGGATGTGGCCTGGAGCAACCTGATCTAGTGGGAGGTGTCCCTGTCCATGCAGGTGGGGTTGGAACTGGGTGAATTTTAGTTCTAAAGTACCAAAATTCTAACCCAAACCATTTGCCAATCCAGAATGCAGGTGTTTTACAGAGCAAAGCTGCAGCTATAGCCAAATCTATAATGACTCAGGCTGGGCAGTAGGAAGATGGTGCTCTAGTAGGAAGATGTAAACCTGATGTGTTTACAGGTGAGCTAGAGTCCAGTTTAGCCTCTAAGATATCTGTTCCTTCACCACTTGCTGAAGGTTACAGAAATGGAGGCACATAATCAACTTTTTTTTTTGGACAGATTACAAAATTGGCTTTATTAGAATCTTTTGTTACTGGTATTTACCAGGAGACAAAGATGGGAAAGTTTGATTTGGAATCCTGCAATGATCTGTGGTGTAAATGCCAACTAATGAAAGGGGCAATAATACTGCAAATATTGATAAAATGTCAACACTAAAGACAGGGAAGGAACAAGTCTGGGGACCATCATTAGGAGTAAATTAGGAGTAAAGCAGAGGACAATGTAGGCTCTGTGTCAGTAATTTTGATGAGGAGTTCTGGCCATGTAATGGGAAGATTTAATGACTGCACAGATTATGATGTGGAAAACAGCTTTAGAGGCTGGGACACTGATTTATAGATACACATGGCTCAAGGGAGCTATTAAGATTTACTGGCTTAATTTTACTCAGTGTTTACTGAGGGCTGCTTAATGTTTAGCTAAGATGGACAGGTATAAAGACTGTTTAAAAAAATCATAAAAATCTTCATTCCTTCCCTGAAGTTTTCCTTATTTGGAGTAAGCTTTGAGTTTAGGATGGTTATTTTGTCACTGTATTTCTTTTCTCATCACCTGGTTGAGGGGGAAGGTACTGTTTGTTGTTTAACAGGAGGGGTAGATCTGTGCATCTTCACTCTTTGAAGACAAGAGGTGTGAGAGAACACACTCAAGTGATTGCCAAAATAAGGCAACTGCTACTAGCCCCCAAAATGTGGAGTCTTGATGGATTTTAGTGTTTGAAATGGACTTCACAACTGCTGCTGCTGCATACACACAGACCACCCAGTTTCCTCCAAACAGATTCAGCAGCCTGGGACAAATCTGCTGCCTCAAAAATTCCAGAGAAGAGAGAGTAGGACCTAACATCCTTCTACAGCTGTTGAGAGAAATCCTGGCAGCATCAAGGAGCAGAGAGCATCTCCACCTCTGGAGTGCAGGGTATGAGGATACCACCTAGGAATGGAAACCAAAGAGTATGGGAGTAAACCCTTCATTATTAACCATGCAAAACCTGTTATTGGGCAGGTGATTTTCCTAGGTAAGCTTTCCTTATGGACTTCTTTTGTGTGTTCATTGTTTGCTACAAGGCAGAATGACTTTCAAATCACTTGGGATACCTAAAAGCTTCCCACAGAGGTTAAGCATCCTCTGTGTGGAGTTTTTCATGTGCAAGCAAGTAGAACATCAATTTTCCTTCACCTGGTACCATAGTGGAGTACTTTAACTGGGAATCTTTATCAGACCTCTGCTGACAACCTGTCAAAGCATTCCTGGGGCATTTCTACCAGTCTGTTCTCCCTTCATTCTTTCTTTTGCTCTCTGTCTCCTTAAATTGTGTTTTATAAATAGCCCTTGAAGAAGAGCTTGACAAGCAATGCATTTCATAGAAATCAAGGGTAGGATGTTGCCAGGGCTGGAGTTTCCTTTAGAAGAAGGTGCATCCAAGCTGGTGTTTTTGGTAGTTCTGAGTGACTTCTGTCCAACAAACCAAGGACCTGCCCTGCTTGCTGCAGTGTTTGTGCTGGTGATTGCTTATTTTGCTGACCATTTTCCATGCTGCTCCTAGAAGGAAAGTTTATTCCAATCCTGAGTATTCCCTGGGTTGTTTAGCTGTTGTGCTACCTGAAGACTCACCAAAGGAATCTTTATCTTTCATATACATAGCTTGGGGATCACTGTTCATCAGCTCTGGGGAGGGTATCTGATGCTGAGATAATGGAGAATGATAATACTCTGAGATAATGAAATGTTAAAAATTAAATCCCCATGCCAAGAAAAGATCTCCTAAACTTTCTTTGCATTTCAATGGTTCTGCAGGTTTAAGTCTGATGAAGGATTGGTGGTTTCTCTTGAAATTTCCCCTTACTTTGCATTAGACAGTTTTTATTGAACATATTTCCATAGGATGCATGTTCTGCATCACTGGGGAAAGACAACTGCCCCCTCCCAAGGCATCCCCCATTTTCCTCTGACTTCTCTGTCCCTCTCTGCCCATTAGCACACTTGGAGGCACCTTCTTAGAGGAGATCTTACACCCAGGTATTTCAAAAACAAGGCAAATTGACTGCCAACACTGCTCTCACAGATCCCTTCTGCTACTAAGTGGTGTGACATTGGACAAATCTTTTCTCTCTCACACATCCACACTCTGTAAATTGAGTTCATCTGATTTGGAGGAGTATAAGCAGGTCTGGCACAGCTCTCATGAATATCTAATCAGCCTAAAGACAGTTTTAACCCAAGGACTTTGTGGATACAGATACCTGCTTTCAGTTTCTCTGATTTTTTTTTTTTTTTTTAATTTTTTTTTTTTTTATATTGAAGTTAATCAGAGTGAACAATAGAAGGAATCAAGTAGAAACAGTGTTTGTTATCTCCATAGAGTCACAAGAACACTGCCAGTGATGCAGCTCCTGGTGCATATACAGGCACTACTGTGCTATACTAAGGGTAATGGAAGTGGAAAGAGATAAATTAAAAATATATTAACTTATCTATCTGGTGTCTTTCTTACTTTATAACCAGTTATGATTGACAAAGGTCAACTTTAGTCTTGGGAGGTGAGTTTTCCTCTATAAGCAGTGAAGGAGGAAAAGGCAATTCAGAGCCAAAGGCTGAAAGATGCAATGATAAATCAGCCTGAAGCTGATTAAAAAGAAAAAGGGGATGAAAGCTGGTAAATGTAGAACCAGCTAATGGTTTGGTCCCATGTGTAGCTTCCTAATAAAAACATCATGCATCTAGTGAGAATTTAAGCATTTACAGGGCTAGAGGGTTTCTTTCTGCCTCTGTGCTCAACACTTAATGCCAGGACTGGATGACAAAAAATGATGGGGCAGCAGAAGTGGCATTAGACAGCTGCAGGACCAGAGGAATCTGTGTTCCCCTCACTGCCCAAGTAAATTATATTGAGGCTGTGTCTGGTTGTGTCCTCTTCTGAGGTGTAATTCTGTAGCCTAGATAAAGATGTCATTGTCCTTGGAGATGCTGTTTAGGAACCCAGCAAGCCTAATCCATGAAGCTGTCAGTCTTCCACAGGTTCTGTGTCATTTCTGCCTGATCCTTATGTTTGCACTGGGTAACTAAGGCTGTCTCAGATTGCCTAAACATTGGTTTCTGGTGCTTTGAGACTGCCTTTTAGCAACTACTACACTATGGACCCTGGGCTGTCCAGACTCATTCACAGTCAGAGAAGATTTTGTCTGTGCTATCAATGGGCTTTACAGAATGATTTACTTGATCAAATGAAGGCAAAGGCAAACACTGAGGAAACTGTACAGACTCTAAAAGTAGCCTGCAGTGAGTTTGAGACAAAAACTGCAGATGCCTGCATTTAGCCACAAGTTCATCCACTGATGCTCAATGGAGGCATTCCTAAAAAAAACCCCAAACACTTACAGAACTGCTTGGAAAAGCAATTTCTCATTATGGCTTCTGCCTGGGAGCTCACTCATCATCCAACCAGAAGTAGCCCTGGATTTTTCTTCAGCTTTGCAGGAACAAGAAATCTGGGGTCCAGCAGTCACAACGTGATCTTCCCTCTTCCAGACCACCACCTGTGACACCATCCTGCCTGTTCCACCAAGAAAAAACCAGAATGAATCTCTCCTAATGATGCAGCTATGTTACTCCCCAGCCAAATAAAGTATTTGCTGCTTTCATGAACAAAATTTTAGTTTCAGCCACTGTTTAGATGTGAGATTATTTTCAGATTTAAGTATCTAGCCTTGGTTGGAAGTCTCAAGAAAGCTTCTTGGCTAAGGAGAGGATCTGGCCCTTGCATAGGGACAATATTTGTACTGTGAGCAGCCAGCAGGGACAAAGCTGCTGCTGGGAGGCAGGACACTCACTGGAAAAGACTGGAAAAGACACTGAAAAAAATCTAGGAAGGGGAAGAGCACCACTTTGTTCACTAAGAATGGAAAGAGAGCTGAAAATAACTGGTTAACTTTGGAAATCTCTGAGACAACTCCAGAGGCACAAATAGCACCAAGAACTTGGTGAGGGCTCCTGCTGAGCAAACCTTGAGCTCTGAGGAAGTGGTTAAAAGGAGGCTTAATTTCACTTTGTGCTTATCCAGCCACAAATCAAGTTAAATGGGAATGAGATATTTCCAACAGGATCTGTCATTATTTAACAGGTGGTGTGAAGAGGGTTTCTTTTTTTTTTTTTAATATTAATTTTTAAGTAAAAACTCAAGAGTGAACACTTCTGCCTGAAGAGGCCTGAGAATGATATCTTCAGGTATTTACATTGTAGACAGAGACTACAAATAGTCTGATAAAGACTCGTTGTGTTTAGGGGGACAATTTTGATTTAATGAGCTAATTTTTTAGAGTTTTGTGGGCTGGATTGCAGCTCATTCTTTTCTGTGGCATTCTACTTTTTTTTTGTTATGAGGAAAAGGACAATTTACCAGCTAGAATAACTCATCTGTTCATGGTAGGATTCATCCCACGTGGCTATGCACATCATTGAAAAGTTTTTGAGTGTGTTTGACTTCATCTGTCACCAACAGAGGTAAGAGCAGCACTTGCAGGTTGCACAAACATCATGGGCAGCAGAAATGTTTTTCTGCTTTTCCTTACCAAGATTTCTCTCTAGTAGTTGTTTTACACCTCTGAGGGCTTTATTGGTACTGATGACATTTCAAATAAGGAAATCCTTTGCTTTCTGATTTTTGCTGTCAGCCTTGTGGAAGCATTTGGACCTGTTAGTGCTTTGCTGTAGAAAAAAAATTAAAAAAAAGGTTTTAATCTTAAAAGCTTCCCTTCAAGTATTTCAGAGGAAGAAAATGTGCAGGACTTTAGATGAAGAACCAATATGTGGTCATTGGTTGGTGTCTGCCTTGGTTTCCCTCTGATTTGGGATTGTGATTTAGCAGATCATTGCTTTCTCTGATGAGGTTCATTTTGTAGTTTTCAGTCTGGGTCAGACCCAGGATCTACCTAGAACATTTCTGTGTCTTGTGTCAATCTGGCTGCAGAGGAACTTTACAGAACTCTTCCTTTTTGAGTAGTTAGAGGTAAGTTTAAGACTTAAAGCTTGAGGGATTTTATTCTGACTGAGCTTCTTGTTTAGTTTTTTCCTTTTCATCTCAAAGCTGTCCATTTGACTTACCCATCAAAAACCATATTCCCTGGAGGTTGTGTCTGGCAAGCTCTTGCTTTAGTGGTGGTGCCTTGTGGCAGTCTGCTCCACCATGGCAAATGGCTGAGAGAGCTTTTATTTCCTATTACTTTCCCTTTCCTATTGCTTCAGCTAAATTTCCTTTACTTTCTGAATTTGTTATCAGCAAAGTTGAACAGAGGAGCACCTGGTCACCTCCACATCCCATAGCTGGCAAAACCCAGTTTGTCTTGATTAAGAATATTTCTGTGCTTAAATGCAGAAGAATAAACAACTCATCAACTTCTGTGGCCAAACCTGATCAATCTTTCATCCTAAACAACATTTTCTGCTTCTTTAAAATAGTACTGCTTTCTCCTAATCATGTCTGGTTCCTTCCAGCTGGGACCTAGATTCCATAATTTTGTTTTCTACAGAGTTATTCCACCATATGCTGCATCTGTACCATGCATTTGCTGGTCTGGTGGGAGAAACTTAGGGAAAATTTTTTCTGTACTGTACCTTTCCTTCTTCAATAAGCTACTTTTAAGCTGTGTGTAAATGTTATATTTACAGGTACCTGCAGCTGCTTCTCCTCCTCAGCCTGAATGCTCCACACATCAAGGAGCTGTGCTGTTTTAAAACTCTTAGCAGATTGCTAACTTCTATTTTGAAAAATTACTGTTGCACATTTACAGCAGCTCCTGAAGCCCCTCGAGATGCATTTCCACATTTTAAACCCAAGGGTGCACAAAAGACTCTGGAATCAAAACTTGATGTCACTTGATCCAAAAGTCCCAGAATCATTAAGCTGTGGGGGATTCATTTGAGATATCAAAACCTAGAACAAAAAAATTTTGTGATCATGTTCCCTTTTATGTGCTGGTGTAGCTGTCTTGTCACCCACGTAACCTCTGGGTTAGATAGGTTCACCAACACTCTGCAGAATGACAGAAGTCTTGAAGATATTCATCTCCTGTAAGTTTTATTAAAGCAGGTGGAAGAGTATCACAGATTCATCGAAAGTTAGGGGTTGGAAGGGACCTCAAAAGATCATTGAGTCCAACCCCCAGGCCAGAGCAGAGTCACTTACAGGAGGTCATGTAGGACCCACCAGCACCCACGTGGGTTTGAATGTCTCCAGAGAAGGAGACTCCACAACCTCCCTGTGCAGGCTGTGCCAGGGCTCTGTCACCCTCACAGTAAAAAAAGTTTTCCTCGTGTTTATTCAGAACCTCCTATGTCAAATTTATATCTGTTGCCTCTTGTCCTATCATTGGGCATAGTTAAGAAGAGTATGGCACCATCCACTTGAGTTTCTCCCTTTCCATATTTATAAACATTTATGGAGATATCCCTCATTCTCCTCTTCCCCAAGCTGAAGAGACCCAGCTCCCTCAGAAGAGAGATGTTCCGTTCCATGAATCATCCTGAAGTTTCTGCTCTAGGTTCTTTCAAGCAGTTCCCTGTCCTTATTGAACTGAGGGGCCCAGAACTGGACACAATAATCCAGATGTTGCCTCACCAGGGCAGGGTAGAGGGGAAGAGAACCTCTATTGACCTTCTAGCTACCCCTCTTCTAATGCACCCCAGGATGCCATTGGCCTTCTTGACCCCACGGGCACTTTGTTGGCTCATGGTCATCCTTCCATCCACCAGCACCCCCAGGTCCCTTTCCCCTTTACTGCTTTCCAAGAACTCAGTCCCCAGCCTGTACAGGTTCCTGGGGTTGTTCCTACCCAGATATAAGACTCTACACTTTCCCTTGTTATAATCCATTAATTTTTTTCCTGCCCAAAGTAGAAAGCTTTCTCACATGTTGGAGTTAGAAAAGAGCTTCCATGACTCCTAAAGTGGAATGTCTAAGGCAAGCCCAGGCCTTGCAGCACATAACAGGTATTGTGTATGTGGTGCTTTGCTGGTTTCTCTGCTCACACAACCTACTCTGAAACTTTCCTTTTAAAGAATTGCTCCCAAGCAGCTTAAACCCTAAACAAGTAAAGCCACCACCCCTGCCTTGGTGTACTTACATTTTAAGTCTCATGACATTTCGTCAAACTTGTGATTTGGGGGAGGAGAAGAGGAAAAAATGATGACTGGATGTTGAATTCTGAGAGTCTGGCACTGAATATCTCTAATTTAACAAGGAAATTCAATTCTGCATTGCTGCAGCTGATGGCTAAGGTGACCTAAATTCAGGATGTGCTGAGAAGAACAGAGATTGTGACAAACATGGTCACTGTGTCCTGTGTACAGTCACATCATTAGATCTCTGAAGGCTGGAAAAGATAAGGTAATCATAGAATCATAGAATTGGCTGGGTTGGAAGGGACCTCAGAGATCATCAAGTCCAACCCTTGATCCACTACTGCTGCAAGCTGTAATGCTCTCAGAGATACCCTGGTGCTCTTCAAATTCAGCTGAGAAACATTCTACATAAGGACAATAAATTATTCTCATAATGTGAAAGCAGGTCTCTTGCTAGATGTACAGATTTATGCCATCTTGTCTGTCTTGAATGTGGAACTGCAAATATGGCCAAATATGCCATGTAGCAGCTGTGTTGCCATGATGTAGCAGCATGATGTAACCACATCATGGATCAGACAGTGAGAACACGCACAAGATGCTTATTCCCAAAGAGGGTCCTTTTAAGAAGAAGAGAGGAGGATGAAAATGAGTCCCTGTTGCACTGGGGAAAGATGGTGATGGTAATTAGTGATGGGATCAAGTGGGAATGTGTGTAACTACAGGAGTGTGTCTTTCTGAATGGGAATTATCTCAGCTTCCTCACCAACACTCTCAGTTGGGTTGGAGTGAATGGGAGTAGTGAACACTGTTCTTTTGTTTCAAATAGATCCAGTTCACTCACTTCACTACCTGCTCCTTGTAAAAGGCTCTCCTACATGCCAGAAAATCAACACATCATAAAACCACAGAGTACTTTAGGTTGAAAGGGAACTTAAAGATCATCCTGCCCTAACCCCCCTGCCATGGCCAGGGACATCTCCCACTAGACCAGGATGCTCCATGCCTCATCCAACCTGGCCTTCAACACTTCCAGGGATGGGGCATCCACAACTTCTCTGAGCAACCTATTCCAGTGTCTCACCACCCTCCCAGTGAAGAGTTTCTTCCTAATATCTTATCTATTTCCCCTTTTTCAGCTTGAATCCATTCCCCTTTGTCCCATTCTCCCATGCCCTTGTAAGAAGTCCCTCTCCATCTTTTCTGTAGCCCCTTCAGGAACTGGAAGATGCTCTGAGGTCTCCCCAGGGCTTTCTCTACTCCAGGCTACTCAGTAATGAGTGACTAAACGATTTTTTTTATTTTTAATATATTTTTTCTTTCCACAACAGTACAATTCAAGCTTCATTGCATTATTTTCACTCTTCTGATGAAACAACCTTTAGAAAAGGGCAGTCACATAAGTAACTAAGTTAGATGAAGTCCAATCCAGACCAACTTCCTAACTCATCTACTCGACTTTAGAGCTCCCCCATGAGAGATTTCCATGCCAAGAGTTCATCTCTTGGTATGACAGATGCTATTCCATGCTAGTGTTTTATACCCCTAGGATTTTGGTTTGTAAACTTGTGTTTTCAGTGGAAATAAAACATTTGGAGAGGATGCTAAAGGGATTAGGTTTTGGCTGTTCTTCCACAGCTGCTCTTTGGAGGTAGGGAAATATCTGTGGGGATAACTTTATTAAAGATTTGGAGGCATTCAGATGGTGCAGGGATGGGAAATACATAAATTAACTGTACAGAGAGAGGCAAAAATTGCATTGAGCAGCTGAGCCAATGAATCACCATTGTTAGAATACATTTGATTTTCTGTGTGCAGAGTAATTAAAGGAAATAGCTTGCAGGTGAATATAGAGGGGATAGATTCAGGTCTCTGCACAACAATGATGGCTGTTATAATGAAGATCTAATGAGAACAAAATTGAGATTCAGAGTTACAGATGGCATTCCTTCCCATCACTATTTTCTTCAAGGAGCTGTAGCATCATTTTTCTGTGGTGCTTTAGAACAGAGCCAGCTGTCAGTAGGACTAGATACATAAAATGCCTTGGGAGTGTGTGTGTGAGGGGATTATACCATCTAATTTTAGCTGCCTAAAAGCTAAGAGCCTTCTCTAAGTCAGCTGTCTAGTAGTGTCCCTGCAGATTTGGTGGAAATAAAGATACTTCAGGAAGATAACTAATTTCATCTGCTTTTAGCACCCAGATCAAAGTATTAGGTCCTGAAAACCCTGCACAATTTCTGATTAACTTTGGGGACTTGCAGTTCTCAAACCATCTCAGTTTTTGCCAGTGCAGTGTCCTGTCTGTTTCCTTTCTGCCACTGGGCACATGGACAACTTCTGCTGCACCTCAAATCATGTTCACCAGGATTAAGAATTGGGTTTATTCCAGGTGTCCTGTCTAGTGGTGTTTATCTTGAATGTACCTAAGAAAGACTGAGATGACCACACAATTTTGATAATTCTCTTCTGACTTAGGTTAATGATTAGAGCATTTGTATGAGACAAATGTGCCAGAGAAAAGTTCAAACCTATTTTTTACTTACTTTAAAACCATGCTTAACACTGTCCATGGCAGTTCAGGACTTCATAAATGACAAAATGCTTGCAAATGGCTCAGAGGTATTTTCATGATACTGTACTTGAGGTGCAAAAGGTTTGCCTTAGTATAAGCCACCTTCATTAGAGGACAAATTAATGGAAGCTACAAAACCTGTTTGAGAAAACTCAAATATCAGGTTTGCTGCAATGGCTTCTGGAGGTCTGTAGCTCATCCTCTGTACTGCAGGAGAGATCATCTGCTGTCCTGAA
Organism: Calypte anna; assembly: GCF_003957555.1. Classification (NCBI taxonomy): domain Eukaryota; kingdom Metazoa; phylum Chordata; class Aves; order Apodiformes; family Trochilidae; genus Calypte; species Calypte anna. Next base: position 147,834,617 of record NC_044245.1, read on the forward strand.
GCTGAAAGGGCTCTGCAGAGTTAAAGCTTTGAAGTACTAAATCTGTTTCTCCTCTATATTCAAAATCCAGTGGTCCCTGAGGTGTATGACAACTTCACATACCTGGATGAACTGAAAATCCTCAGGCTAGTAGGGGTATATTATTATTATTCTCATTATCTCCAGAGGTCACATACATTGCACCATTCACATCAGTAGCAGACTAAATAAAATACAAACTTTCTGTGGCTACTTCTGTTTGCTTCAAATCTAACTTCTTCCCTGGCCAAGCACCTCTTCTTCACTCTTTCAGAGAATATCTCTTATGGCCAAGTGGTGGAAAAGAATTGGCTTTTACATTTATGAGCAGATGCTGCTTTTGAAAAACCTCTGGAGGCACTGAACCCAACAGCTGTTTTTTGGTTGCTCTTCATCTTCTTGTAGCTGCTGTCCTCTCTTTATTTTAATTTGGGTCTGTTGGATATGACAGGTTGCTGGAGAGCCCAAGGCAAGCTATGGAGAGCAGGGATTTGATCCTCCCTGTCTATCTCAGTTACCAGTTGGAGCCTCATTTTGGCTCCTTCTGCCCAACAGGAGGTTTTGGGTCTCAAACATACATCATGCAGTAACAACCATCATCTAAAACATCTTCATCTCTGTACTGACCCTTGTTGTCTTAGCTGGTGGTTAGCCCACCTGATGGATTATCATAGAATCATAGAATCATAGAATTGGCTGGGTTGGAAGGGACCTCTGAGATCATCGAGTCCAACCCTTGAACCACCGTTGCGGTTGCTAGACCATGGCACTGAGTGCCACATCCAGTCTCTTTTTAGATATCTCCAGGGATGGAGAATCCACTACTTCCCTGGGCAGCCCATTCCAATGTCTGATCACCCTCTCCGTAAAGAAATTTTTTCTAATATCCAACCTAAACCTCCCCTGGCACAACTTGAGACCCTGCCCTCTTGTCTTGCTGAGAGTTGCCTGGGAAAAGAGTCCAACCCCCCCCTGGCTCCAACCTCCTTTCAGGGGGTTGTAGAGAGTGATGAGGTCTCCCCTGAGCCTCCTCTTCTTTAGGCTGAACACCCCCAGCTCCCTCAGCCTCTCCTCATAGGGTCTGTGCTCTAGTTCCTTCACCAGCCTGGTTTCCCTCCTTTGGACCTGCTCCAGGACCTCAATCTCCTTCCTGAACTGAGGGGCCCAGAACTGGACACAGTACTTGAGGTGGAATTAGGCTGGTAAGATTCTGGTTCCTTTCTGGTATTTAAGGCATGAGCTTCAGACATTTTTTAGTTGCTTGTAGTTATGTCTTAAAGTGATGCCAAAGCCCTGCTGTATCTGCAGGTTTTTCTGCCTTTCATCTGTTTACGTTCTCAGTGTGGGGGTTTTGGTTCCTACCACAGCTCTGCCTTCTCTTCCACCCCTTTAGAGCTGTGAAAATGTTTTTGCAGCTCAAGCCCTAGCAGCAGATGGTTCTTAACTTTCATAATCATTGCTGCAGTGTTGTCCCTTTCCTAAATTATGGAACAGCCAATTTTTGGCATCTTGGCTTCATTTTTTGTTTGGATGCAAAACCAGCAGCAGGTCTGAAAAGTGCTCATGTCCTACTCATGCAGAAGTGGAGAGTTCACTGCTCAAGGCAAACCCTGGTTTCCTGCTGCTGAATTTTTGTCTGTGCTCCAGTGACAACCCTAAAACATGTGAGATTTAACCATCACTGTTTGGGAAACCAGTGCAGATTCCTATTGTATTTTCTTGTTTTTTTCCACCACCATCCCATAACATGGGTATAGAAATACCTATTTTTTCCTTTCTGTCTTGTTCAGGTTGTGAATGTCTCCCATCCCAGAAGGAGTGTTGGCAAAAATGAGGCAATCTCAGCAGTGCTCTCTTTAGGATCATAGAATCATAGAATTGGCTGGGTTGGAAGGGACCTCAGAGATCATCAAGTCCAACCCTTGATCCACTACCGCTGTGGTTCCCAGCCCATGGCACTGAGTGCCACATCCAGTCTCTTTTTAAATATCTCCAGGGATGGAGAATCCACTACTTCCCTGGGCAGCCCATTCTAATGTCTGAGCACCCTCTTGGTAAAGAAATTCTTTCTAATGAACATGGGCAAGAGAAAGATTGAACAACTTGTTGAAGGTTCCATAGCTCAGGGGAACCACCTCAAGGATCTAAGCTGCCAAAACCTTTCTTTCCCAGGGAGGAGTTTTCACTCTTCATCGTCCTATTTAGTGGTCCTTTATTTCTGGTTCTGGTCTCCAAAGCATCACATGGGGAGGAAGGAATCAGCTGTGTCTTCTCCTTGAAGAAAATTTTCCCCTCTGCTGTTCCCTAAGACTCATGATAGCTGCAGCAGGTCTGATTTAGCTTTCTGCCTTGAAGTTCTGCTTATTTTGTGGGCAATGAGCATTGTAATCTGACCAAATAGCTGCCATATGGAGAAGCATCATTTATTTAGAAAAAAGACTCTTCAGAGAGAGCAGATGCTTACAAGCTTTAGGGAAATAGACTGGATGCAAAGCTACCTTCCCTGGCAGGCTTGTCATCCAGGGTGGTGGGAAAACCCAAAGAGTTGCTGCTTCTTTTTGTATTTGCATCCTCCCCCTAAGAATTGCTTTTTAACTCTATATGGGACTTTTTTAGTTCCTTGCTCACTGCCAGTTTCAGGGTGATTACCAGCACCCAAGTTTCTTATGTATTTCTCTACATCCTTTTACACTGTGTGCTGTTTCCTTATTGGTGCTGTGGGGATGATGGTCGTATTTCAATATATTCAGCAAAAATTTACTTTCAAACATTAGACTTTAGGAAATGGCCAGGCCTCAACCACTCTGAGTTTTAGAGAAGCAGAAGACTTTAAATAGGGGAAAAATTACACCCAACCATACCCATCTCCATGATGAAATCCTGGGATGGGATTGAGAGTGATGCTGGGAAGGGGAATAAAGCATTTCAATATGGATCTCAGTTTAGTATTAGAGAGGCTGCAGCCCTATCTGATGTTAAAAGTGAACATTTTTTACCTGGCAAATATTATCTTGCTTCTCACCCTCTGTGTGAAGAGAAAAGCTCCTTTTTCTGCTGTTATCTGTAGCTGGAGATTACAATAATATTGTTATCCTGAAGCAATTTGCTCAATTTGCAACAGTGTACCAGACACAAGAATCAAGCTCCAAGTCTCCATTGCAGGAAAACAAACAAACAAACAAACAAACCAAGCCTAAAAAATTAAATTTGTGGGTGAAAATAGCTGCCTAAGGGCTTCATCCACAAGCTCAGGGAAAAATGAGGTCCCTGTAGACCATTTCCACCACTGGGAGGCCCTCTGAAGAAGGAAGAAGATGCCATGAATTTATTTACTCTGCAGTATATGGAAGAAAACACACATTTTCCTGACATGGCAACTGATGCAGCACTTGGTGTTTGCAATGCACACACAATTTCAATGGATCATCATTAAAGTAATCATCTTTGTGACCAGTGGACTCTAGCAAGTGACTCATTAAGAGAACCACTGGAAAATAATTAGCACACATACTTATTCGCCTGTGTCTCCACAGAGGTCTCATTCTGAACTCCAGGGGGATTTTTGTTTTCAGTGTAAAACACTTGTTTCTATCAAGGTAATTACCTGAGCAGTACAGTTTTGTGGACAGTGTTTCCATTAAACCATTCTATTTATCATGAGAGTAAATGAAACAATTGCAGCAGGTTTTAGAGCAGCTCTTGGCAGTGGTCCAGGGTTTGTTTTTTTTTTTTTTAGTGGGTTTTATTTTGGGGGTTTTTTTTGGTTTTTTTTGGAGGGCATGTCTCTTGATTTCAGCTTGAATATCTGTAATTGTGTCTCTCTAAAAACCTCATTACAAAATGCTTCCAATACAGAGTTTGTATTTCTGACTCAGGTGCTTGGAAGGTTCTTCGAGGTCCCAGCCATATGTGACTCTGCCATGGATTTCTCCCCATTAAGGCTGGAATTTGATGGTCTTTAAAGCTCCATTCCAGCCTAAACCACTCTTTGGAAATAAGTCCCTGTTTTCTCCTGGGATTTGGTGGAGCAGACCTCTGTGGGATTCAATCTCAGTGGTGTTTGTGTCCACAAATGCTGGTTTGACAAATGATCTTTTTTCATCCACTTTTCAATGAGATTTTTATCTTGGATCCACTGCTCAGTTCTGAGCCTGGTGTTTTTCAGCATTTATTTAAATGATTGTTGTGTTTCTAGCAGTCATTTACTTTGAGGAATTGGAAAACTGTTTATACTTTCTTCGTAATGAAAAATCAAAGCCAGGAACAAGATTAAATTACTTAAATGTCAGTATTTAGTGCCTTTGGGGCTATTCCACTGGACTATGCAGAAAAATGTGGCATTCCCAGCATTCAGTGTTTTAACTTCCAGTCCAAACTGAATATCTTGTCCCTTATGGATGGGAAAATGGATCAAGTTCAGATCTCCACTGATTATAAAGAGAGCTGTGATGATATTTATGAGGCACAGTTTCTCATGTGGGCATCTCATGCCTTTTGGGTTGCCTCACTCACTCCTTTCTGTCCTCTGAATATTCCAGAAGGTCTTGGATGTCTTGTGCACCCTGGGAGATATCTGCCAGCAAGATATAGATGTTTTGACTACTTTATTACATCTCAAAGGACATTGGATTTTTGCTTGGAGGCAATTATAGAATCATAGAATCATAGAATTGGCTGGGTTGGAAGAGACCTCAGAGATCATCGAGTCCAACCCTTGAACCACTGTTGCGGTTGCTAGACCATGGCATTGAGTGCCACATCCAGTCTCTTTTGAAATATCTCCAGGGACGGAGAATCCACTACTTCCCTGGGCAGCCCATTCCAATGTCTGATCACTCTTTCCGTAAAGAAATTCTTTCTAATATCCAACCTAAACTTCCCCTGGCACAACTTGAGACCCTGCCCTCTTGTCTTGTTGAAAGTCGTCTGGCAAAAGAGACCGACCCCCCCCTGGCTCCAACCTCCTTTCAGGGAGTTGTAGAGAGTGATGAGGTCTCCCCTGAGCCTCCTCTTCTTTAGGCTGAACACCCCCAGCTCTCTCAGCCTCTCCTCATAGGGTCTGTGCTCGAGTCCCTTCACCAGCCTGGTTGTCCTCCTTTGGACCTGCTCCAGGACCTCGATATCCTTCCTGAACTGGAGGGCCCAGAATTAAATCACAACCATAGGGGTACCATAATTTAGATACCTAAAGTTGTGGCTCCTTCCCTCCTATGGAGTTTGTTCCTGCCTCTAGTAGTAGGTTACATGGTTAAGCATTAGGCTTTTGCCATTTCATGGGAACACATACACTGCATTGATTTCTCCAAAGATGAATATTTTCTACTGGTTGAGGAGCATTTCCTGCTGTGCTGCCTGTTTTGAGCAGCCTGGCTTCACAATATTCTTGGAGACCAAATTAAGATGCTGGGATCTGGCATACAAAACTCCTTTAAGATAAAGGAGTAAGTAATTTGTGTGTGCTTACACTCTGACATAGGTCAAAGAACTGCTTGAATTCCTGGGAAATAGAAAGTTTGAACATATTAGCTATACAAATGTGGAGCTGCAGGATGTGACTTACATGGTGATCATTATTAGAGCAATGAACTAGATGCTCTAAGGCTTTTAAATCATTTGATAAGACACCTCAGTTTGAAGGGATTTATAGACTGGGAAACGTCCAACTCTGCTGTTTAAAGATCTGTTCCATGAACTGACCACATGTGTTGCTAATGACTGCTGCTGAGCATATTGGCAAAATAATTAATCACCTACAAAGTACTTAATGGAGACATGATGCAAGGCAATAAGCAAAGGAAGAGTCAATGGTGTCCCAAGGATTGATTTTTCTCAGATTTAAGTTGTCAGACATTTGGGTCTCAACTTGCTCTGCTCAGGCACCTCTGCACAATGGTACTGGTTTTATCTACCAAACTATTTTGAAAGAAAACACCAGGCAATTCTGGGGATCAAATCTGGAGTATCTAAATATATATTATATACTGTAGAGAATATAAAAGTACTTTAGAGAATAATGTACCCAGTGAGAGATGTCTCTCCAGGTGTACCAGCAATGGTTTAAAATACTTCTAAGTCCTGAGATTCCTTATAGTGACCACTGGAACAGCATGAAGGACATGATAGTGATAGTTATTTTGAAAATCAATTGTCCTTTTTTTAAAGTGAGAATAATAAAAAATGGTATTGACTGGAACATATGGGTCTATTGGCCTTTTTTTGTTCTTACATCCTTTTAACACTGACTTAAGTCGTGGTGTAGGTGACTAAGTTGTGTTTCCAGAAAAAAAATTGAGATATTTTATTTTTTAGCATTTTCCATTTATTACTGCTTCTGTAAATTACACTACTGCTAAACTTTTCACCTGAATTTATTAGTCTTTGGGGCCATCCTACAGCTGCATTTATTGACAGATAATATTTTCAACCAGAAGCATTCCTTCATTCTGATTACAGTACTAAAACTCAAGGAGTAGAAACATCTCACGAATGGACAATAAATAGTGGTATCAATCACTCCCTGGAAACAAAGTTTGTGTTCTATAAAATACAGATACATTACAGTGATGCAGGTGATAACCTGAGGTATAATAATGGGTGTGATAGAAGAACTAGAACAGAACAGGCTGGAAGACTACCTGAAAACATAAACTTTCATGAGCTGATGTCCTTTTCAAATAGCATCCTGAAGGAGAGACTGGATTTTATGTCTCAGAATCTGTTCAAACTGAACAATTCTTTGTAGGAGAGATAAAAAAACATAGTTCCCAATACAAGAAAATTATTCCCCAGGAGCTGAAAGATAACACAGCTATTAGAGACCCAAAGTAGCTGGTTGTTTCTAAGCTGCACCTTACTGGAGAGGGTGAACAAGAAGAATATTTGCAGAGGCAGTTTTATGTCCAAAAGGTGATAAAATTTATTATTTGCTTCAGCTGCAAACTACAGTGATGTTAACCAGAAACTGGGAAAAAACCCAACAAAGCAAAACAAAAAAAAAACAACAACCAAGCTTCAATTGTGGGTTTAGATTTCAGGTGGTAAGCAGGTGTAATGATGGTGAATGAATCCCTGGGACAGATACATGAGAAGTCAGTGGTCAAATATTCTGTTTTCTTAGACAGAACTAAGTAAAACGAATAATCTCAGTATGTGAAAATTGGAATTCAGGAGTGGATTACTCTACCCATGACTGAAAGATTCTTTTGACCTTAAAATCAGTCATTTCTTTCAACTAACCCAACATTAGTTCCAGGAGAAGCATGTTTAGTCACAAATATTCTTTTTGCTTATCCATGACTTGAACTAAATGTGATTCATTCTGGTCTCAGGTGGTCCAGTTGGTTTACAAGCAGCCAAGGGCTGCCCCAGGAAAATTATATTAAAAAATAAAGAAAAAAAAAAAGAATGAAAAGTTAGATCTTTAATTCACCTTATTCTGTTTTCCATACTTGTAATTTCTGCTGCATTTACTGCTTAAAGAATAAGATGAGTGAGGAAAACAACGTTTTTTCAAGCAGAAAAGCAGCAATATATTGTTTCATAGAGCTTAAGCTCTGATTTATGCTGGTGCCATAGAGTTATGCTCAGTCACATATCCAATCCCATTCTTAATGTTGCTTCTACAATTTACAATGCTGGCAACCCAAGGTGTATATTTGAGACTCTTGCTCATCTATCTTGTGGTAGATTCTGTTCATGGTGAAACTTCTGCCTTTTTTATAATGTGTATGTGAACAGATTTGAGATTTTCATCTGAAATGCTCCGTGGTTCCCAGATGGGAGTTGTTGATGAAGAACTGAATAGCTCTAAGAAAGAAAACATTGTTTTTGCAAAAAATAGAATCATTTATTAGATCACTGTCCTCAGTGGCATTTTGTTTTCTGTTGTTTGAAGAAACCAGGAGCTTGAGAGGCATGAGCAAGAGCTTCAAATCCATGAACACTTTTACTGGAATTCACACCTACTACAGTTTGGCCTGTAAGAAATTAGGAGCTTACTCAAAATTCTCTATCTGGGATCCCATTATATAATAATATATAATATGTAGTATATAATGTATAATAAATATATATATACTAAATACTATACACTATATACTATATACTATATATTATGTACTATGTACTATATAATATAACACATAACATATAATACATAATATATAAAAATATAATATATATTATATTAACATAAAATAATATAATATATAATATATAATATATATATAATAATAGCATATATAATTAAAAAGAAATGTTGTTCCACAGACTGACCCATCTCACATGCATCAGGCACAATAGGGATGGATTAATTCTGCAGATTAAATAATAATTAAATAATTAAAGGATTCCTCATATAGGTGATGACAAATAGACAAATAGAAATTCTCTTTTTAAACAGTGGGCAACATGTAAATGCAGTTGATGATGTAGAAAGAGTTGTCCTGACCAGGAAACAGGAGTATGATCCAGTTTGCTAAACACAGACAACAAGTGCTATTGAGGTGTCCTAGAGAGTTACTGGCAAATCTGACACAATACTTGGGGATGATTTCTGAAGATAAACCCTTCTGAAGACTGTAGGGAATGTCCTATAATCCCCAGAACACCATTAAGTTCCAGGGTTGGAGAACTAAATGTGCCACACATCTCTCTAGAGTGAAATTAGAGTTTTGTAACCCAGTGCCCACAAAAGATATCTCCCCTTAGGCATTTTTCATAGAATCATAGAATCATAGAATTGGCTGGATTGGAAGGGACCTCAGAGATCATTGAGTCCAACCCATGAACCGCCGTCGCAGTTGCTAGACCATGGCACTGAGTGCCACATCCAGTCTCTTTTGAAATATCTCCAGGGACGGAGAATCCACTACTTCCCTGGGCAGCCCATTCCAATGTCTGATCACCCTCTCCGTAAAGAAATTCTTTCTAATATCCAACCTAAACTTCCCCTGGCACAAGTTAAGACCGTGCCCTCTTGTCTTGTTGAAAGTCGTCTGGCAAAAGAGACCAACTCCCCCCTGGCTCCAACCTCCTTTCAGGGAGTTGTAGAGAGTGATGAGGTCTCCCCTGAGCCTCCTCTTCTCCAGCCTGAACACCCCCAGTTCTCTCAGCCTCTCCTCATAGGGTCTGTGCTCGAGTCCCTTCACCAGCCTGGTTGTCCTCCTTTGGACCTGCTCCAGCACCTCAATCTCCTTCCTGAACTGAGGGGCCCAGAACTAGACACAGGACTCAAGCTGTGGCCTCACCAGGGCTGAGTACAGGGGCAGAATCACTTCCTTGGACCTGCTTGCGACGCTGTTCCTGATCCAGGCCAGGATGCCATTGGCCTTCTTGGCCACCTGGGCACACTGCTGGCTCATGTTCAGCTTCCTGTCAATCCAGACTCCCAGGTCCCTTTCTGCCTGGCTGCTCTCAGCCACTCTGTCCCCAGCCTGTAGCGCTGCATGGGATTGCAGGCTGATGGAGCTGATGCTCATCCTGGTTTATATTGCATGAATAGTGTGCTGAAGGTGTTTCATCCCTTGCATCAGCTAAGACATAGATGACTTCCTCAGGTTAGATGTCTAATTTTTGAGTGGTTGAAATTGGGTGACATAAATTTCTCCTTCCTTTAGGGCTTGAGGAAAAAAACTTTACTTTCAAGACTGAAAATACTGTAGAGCTTTTTATGTTTTGAGCTAGCCACTAAGCAAGGAAATGTGATGTACCCTTAACAGCAGTTTATATTTGCATGTTTAAAAGCCTGGAAAACCTGGCATAAGTTGCACAATTTTTTATGTGACCAATGGAAAAGCTGGTAGATGAGTGAAACGGTTTTATTCAATTTTCATGCTCATGGAAGAAGAAAGATGGCACTTCAGGATGTCTGGGAAAGAAAGTGGTTTCATGAGACAGTGTTTCAAATGTGACCTGGGAAAGAATTGTGATACTCATTCATAACATGCAAAGTAGTAGAAAGTTTTGAGTTGATCCTCCTGAAATTTCCTCTCCAAGCTGAGTGCTGTGCTGAAGACCTTCTCTGAATTCATGCAGAAAGCTTTTTACACCTGCTGGTCACTAAATATACCTATGTTATTATTACAAACCTATGTCCTAAGAGCTTTATTTTGATTTGCTGATTATATCCCTAATTCCAAACCCACTGAGCTCAATAGGAATCTTTCCATCAGACACGCAGGACAACAGAGCAAGTGCAGCTTGCTCAGTTCCACCACACGTGCTGTTTTGGTGCTATTTCTGTGGCTTTTTTTCCAAGTTAAAATCTGCCATTTATTTATTTAGCATTTAATTAGGAAGTGGCAGGAACCTTCAAGGTTCTTCAGACACTTTCAGTGAGGGGGGGGGCAGGAATAACCATTTGCATCTTGTAAAGCATCGAGCTCCGTTTGACTTTGGAAGCAATGGAGTTGCCTGTGATTGGGCCATGGAGAATTGCATTAAATTTCTTATGATGCTTCATCTGGCTCTCTACCCAAATGGAGCCCCCTGTAAATGTGCTTGTTTGTTCTTTTTATTGCAGCTATCTCCTGCAGACACGGAAAAGGCTGTTAGCAAACACCCCATTGTATTCTTGCTGGCCAGATGGCTAAAGGGGCATTACTGCTCTCTCACCATAAACTGTATGCTTTGCTTCAGGCATTAACAGGGTAATATATTTTTAGGAACCATTAAATACTTGAGATTTAGGTAGTAGAAGGTATTGCAGTTGTGGGTTTAAAGATGCTTTTAAAGTCCTTTGCGTTGTCCTTAAAAACTCTGCTGGAATGAGGTTGCCTCAGGAGACAAATTAAAATAAAAATAACCCTCTAAATGCAAAGTTTGGTGGTGCTCCTGAGATCTGCTTCTTTTAGGAGGGGAATCTTGCAAGTTGCAAAATACCTTTTAACTTTCCTTTCTGAGATGCAGATCCAGATTTCCTCTGCATCTCTGTTTTTAGGTTGCTACCCTGCTTCATTACAGGTGTGTCTGTGCTCCACACCTTAGAAAAGAGCACCCTGAGCCCAGAAATGAATGAAAATTAATGAAAAAAGCAAAGTAACCTATGACCCCATCATGTTTCTTATGAAGGGCCAGGCTTCCAAAGACTAACCATTTATTCTATCTATCGTGTACTCTATGTAATAGCAGAAGTCTCTGTGCTTGTAAAGCCAAATTGCTCTGCAGTTAGAGAGCCATTTCCAGCTGCACTGTAACCTTCCAGCCCTTCTCACTCTTACTGACATCTTCAAAGCCTTCTCCCTTTTCCCTCCACCAGCATTTGCATTTTTCTTTCCAAGTGGTGGCTGTGTTCCTCCAGGTGAGGTTCACTTCTGTCACTTGTGCAGTCACCACCTGGGAAGTCCTCACTCCCAAAAAGCCCTCCACATTTAATCTTTCTGGGACATCAGCTGCCCAAGTAAAATGCCGCAACATGTAGAGGTCTTCTCTTAAGCAGAGGTCTTTCTACTGGGAGCCAGTGAGGAACAAACCCAGGGAAAGGCTGCCATCCAGATGGTATTTGAGAGGTTGGACATGAGCAAACTGCTTGAAGCTCAAGAGGGTCAAGTTCAAGTACACCTGGATTGGCAAAACAACCAACAAAATTATTGTTTGGGGATGAATGGAATGAGAACAGCACTGAGGAGAAATACTTGGGGATGTTGGTTGGTGAGAAGGTCAACACAAGCAGGCAAAGTGTGATTGCAGCCCAGAAACCAACCTTGCCCTGGGCTGCATCAATAGAAATGTGGCAAAGGGAGGCGATTCTCCCCTTCTGCTCTGGTGAGATCCCTCCTGCAGTTCTGTGCCTTATTCCAGAGTCCCCAAAACAAGAAGAACGTGGCTGTTCTGCTGGAGAGAGTCCAGAGGAGGCCACAAATATGTTCAGAAGGCTGGAACACCTCTGCTATGAAGACAGAATGAGGGAGTTGGGGTTGTTCAGCTTGTAGAGGAGCAGGCAGCACCTTCCAGTGCCTGGAGGGGCTACAGGAAAGCAGGAGAGGGACTTCTTACAAGGGCATGTTATAACAGGATAAGGCAAAAGGGTTTCAAGATGGAAGAGGGCAGATTAAATTAGATATTGAGAAGAAATTCCTTAGTGTGAGGGTAGTGAAACACTGGCACAGGTTGCCCAGAGAAGCTCTGGCTGCCTCATCCTTGAAAGTGTTCATAGCAAAGTTGGATGGGGCTTGGAACAACCTGGTCTGATGGGAGATGTCCCTGCCCATGCAGGAGGGTTTGAGTAATATGGTTTTTAAGGTCCCTTCACACCTGAATCATTCTATGATTCCCTGGCCACTCCACCTACTTCTTATTATTCACTTGTTAGTTTCTGGGCTTCTCACACAACATCCCCTAAGGAAAATGTCATTATCCTCATGGGGCCAGAGAAACACTTCAGCAATTAAATCATCTCAGTGATACCAAGTGCCTTCTTAACATACCTAGAAATGAGCTTTGTTCTTGCTTTCAAAATCTATAAGGAGCCTTCTCCACACGAGGTCTCAGTGCTGTCAGGAAGCTTCTGTTTTCCTTCTGTCCACAAGGCTGCTCCTGCTGCCTGTTGTTTAGATTCCTTGAAAGAAGCTTTATAGCTCTTCCCAGATGTCTTGCCCTTGGATGGAGATGTCTGTAAAATAACCCTGGTGATACCTTGTTGTTCATTTCTGATCCTTCCTTGTTCACAACTAGACAGGGTCCAAGTTATTATGGATATAACTTCCTCATCTCCATTCTTCTGCACTCACCTGTTGTGGATTTTATATTAAGTTGCTTGGGGAAGGGCTTATACAGGGAATCATAGAATGTCAGGTTGGAAGGGACCTCAAGGATCACCTGGTCCAACCCTTCTAATACTGTCATTTATTTGGGTATCCCAGCACCCCATCGAGCTGAGATTTAAAGCTTTCCAAAGTGGAGGAACCCAGTGCTTCCCCTGGGAGACCATTCCAATGTCTGACTGTCCTCAGAGAGAAAAATTTTCCTCTTGTTTTTAAATGGAATCTCCCCAAGAGCAACTCATGTCCATTGCCCCTTCTCCACGGGATTCCTTGTAAGTACTGGAAGGTGGTTAATAAGGTCTCTCCTAAGCCTTTTCTTCCTAAGGCTGAACAAACCTCGTTTTCTCAGTCTTCACATCTTACACAGGTTCTTGGTCTGGGTATCTACAGCTGATGACACAAAAAAGCAGAAAAAAAATAGTGACAGAGTTTTGACACACAATAGGAGCACAAGTGATGGTGAATCTCTAATATTATGATTCTGTCCTTACCCCCTCTGTTTGCCTTTACAGACCCTTGGTATCCTGACAGGCTCTGGCCTGGGTGGAAATGATGATATTTGCTATTTTTCAACTGGAAGAGAATAAAGTGAGTTTAGGGGTTTGATCATTGACTTGGACCTTGATAAACCTAGACTCAGTTCAGTAACAGACTCCTGAGCATCTCTTGGCCCCTCCACATGCTGCCTTCTTCCATCTGGGATGCTCACATTGCCTTGCATTGGAGTAATGAGGAGTAAATAGTGAAGACTTTGGGATGCATTCATCAGGAAGCCAAAAAAAACTTCTTGCTTTTACTTTCAGTGCCTCTCACCTCCTTTATGCTGATGAGATGTCAAGTCCATAATCCATCTGGTAACAGCTTTCTTAACCTCTTTGCTCAATTCTCAACAGTTTCTATGCTATTCTATGCTCATATGAAAGTGCTAGCAGCAAGCAACCAAAAAAAAACCCCTCACTGTTCTCCTTCATGTCCTTCTTAAGATTTTTTTTTATTTTTAATTTTTTTTGGTATTTTTTTTAACATCTAGACTTACAGAAAATGTCCAGCAGTCAGACAGCTCGTTGGGATAACTTTGTCCCATGTTTGTGATTGCATTTTCACTCTTTCTGTACCTGGAGAAGGTCCTAAGGCAGTTCAGTGGTTTTCTGTATCATATACAGCAGACTGAAGTACCTGGAGAAGGTCCTAAGGCAGTTCAGTGTTTTTCTGTATCCTATACAGCAGACTGAAGGCCTCATATGTATTTTTTGACATAAGAAATCCATCACAGTAATTAAGGTGACACAGGGATACCAATATTTGCTGTGCCTACCCTGGTGCCCCTTGCATGTTACAAATGTCAATTTAGAGGGGAAAAACTTGAGAAGCAAACCCCAAAGCTCCATGGCAACATAAACATTGTCAAATAATATAGGCTGACCAGACAGAAAATGAAATAAGTACATTTACAAACTGCAAGGCCAGAACTGGTTTCTGAGAAACCTGCCAGGAACTGTTAGGCCAAGTTTGTATCAAATTATTACAAGTCATAAAGAAATGTCAAAAAATGAAAGGCTGTTAAATGCACAGTTTGCATGCTTGAGCAAGAAGCCAAATCCTCCTAATAAATTACTCAGGAAATAGTTTCCCCAGCCTTTTACCATAATTATAACAATAGGAACAGGAAAATTTTCAGGCAAATTTAATCAATTTCTCTAGGCTATAGTAATTGTGTTTCAAGATAATGCAAATCCAAAATTATTTTCCTTTTCAAAACAAATTACTGCTTGCATTTTGTAGCCTCAATTGTCTTTGCTTTTCACTGTGCCACTAATGTCACCTGATTTCATTTAAATGAGTTTTTTCTTGTTCAGTGGGGCAACTCAATCAAAATTCAGATTTTGATCCTGGACTTTCAGAGGAAAGAGGGTCAAGTCAGGGCTTTATGGCATTAGAGAAGAGTGATAATTATGGTCTGTAATGCTAAGAGTTTCTTTTTTTTTTCCAGAGGATCTGTTTTCATACTGCCTAATGATTCTCACTTCCATTATCTATGTCATTTATTGCTTGTTGTTACAATGGTGTTATTGCTTTTGGCTGATAAGCTTCTCATATTATTTTTCTTTCAAACTGCTACTAATTTCCAGACTTTTGCATCTTGTTTGCCCAAACCTTAATGAATCAATATATTCATATTCATATCAATTTTCTATCTGCCCTTAGAAATATTACAAACTAAAGAGCTGTCATTGACTGAAGATGGCTTTTGGGTGTCTCACATAATAAGGCAGCTTTTTGGACTCTGACCTCATGAGGTTTCAATCCTAATGGGAACACCTTCTTCAGGCACAAATCTTCTTGGGGTCAGTGGTTACTGTCAGTGGTTTGGCTGCACTCCTTGGTTTTCCCACAAATGGTCCCACCAAGGCTTTCTCTTCACTGTTGATCACATTTTGGACTTCATCTGTCCAGTCTAGGTTGTCTTTAGAGATAAAGTGGTTTTCATCATGCAAAGTTTTTTTTTTTTTAATTATTTTCTTATCTCCCTCCTTTTGAAACTTTTCTAGGGCAGAATGAAAAGATAAAACAGAAAAAGAGGGCTTACAAAAATGAGCAAGCTCAGGAACACACCTCAGCATCCACGTCTAGATCCTTGTCCTCTGGAGCCAACTAAGTCGTTACCAGCTGATGCACTGGATGAGGGAGATAAACCCTCATCTCCACCTCTGATCTCTCTCACAGATTTACTTTAGACCTTAAAGAGCTCAATTTTTTTTTTCTTTTTTTTGTTTGTTTTGGTTTGGTTTTTTTATTTTTTTTTTATTTCAAGGACACCAAGCAGTAGCTGAAAAGCTGTTCATACATTTTATTTTAACCAGTTGTCTCCATACTAATAAACTCAACTGGAATTTACACCTTTCTTTATTCCTAGATGCTTTAGAAATAATTGAACTCTCTCTTCTGGAGGCCATGTCACTAATTTCTGTTGTCTTGAGATATATTCTAGGGATGTAGCTGATCTTCCCTAGCTTGCACTGTCAAGAGTGTTATTTTAATATCAGACTTAGGTGTCTAGGATGATGCTGTAGTCTACAGAAGTATGAGCAGCAAAATCAGAGGCATTTATATCTCAGTTAATCTGACAAAATCTAGGTTTTTCTTAAACATCTTCGAGTCTGTGAGGAGGCCTCCCTGGATTGTAAAAACTCTTGCCATTTCCTCACTTTGGATATCTAGGATTGGTGTATCCTGTGCTGCTGCAGCTGAAGTCAGCCTTGATGTGGGATTTAATTTGAAATTCAGACAACCATAATGAGTTCCCTTCTCAGTTCCCATGATCACTGAAGATGAGGCTTGCTTGAGCATCATGTTGAGATGCAGTAGGGTATCCTGCCTGTGCCCCAGGGCAGACTTTTAGACCCTGCATTGTACCTAAAAGTGGTTTTAGATGTCTCAAACTGAGGTCCAAGTAAATAGAAGTGGCATTAGGGTGTAACTCAGTTCACAGCATAGACACTGAGTGACTGATTCTCTCACTGTTTACCCCCAAGAGGGACTCAGTTGCCCACATGGAGAAATCCAGTTTGAATTTAGGAGCTGTGTGATAATCCACTATTTTTTTTTTTTTTCAGGCAGCCCAAACCCATCTCATTAACTCAGTTGGCCAGATCTCTACTGGATGTATTAGAACCTCAGACACTTGAGGCTCAACCATGTAGCATCATTCAAGTTTTCATAGAGTATCTGAGGCACTAGATGGGGATACTTGATTTGCAAAGATCTTCTGCAGCAACATCTGGAATCCAGACAGGATTGCTGAGAACACCTCGATGTCTTTACACACCTGCAGGCTGTTAAACTGAACATTTTATGGACATATAGACAGCTACATGTGATGCATAAATTCAGATTTATCAGATTAAATGTGTATGGCTACAGTGAATTGTTTTATAGCAGAGGTCAGATGAGAGGAAATCCATTAATTCCTTATACTAATCCTGGAATAACTGTTTTGGAGAGCAACCAACAACACACTCTGTGATACTGCTCTCTTTGAAGCAGAAGAATTCCTGTAAAATCAGCCTGACTGCGTGAGCTGTGAGATTCCAGGGTAACCAGAAAGGAAAATACCAATATTTTTGGGTTTGCTCACAGAGACTTAATAATCCATAATGATTTTTAGTGATAAAGACTCATGATTTACAATTCAATGAATAGAAGAAAGCTGCAAATATGTTCAGGTCAAATCAAACAGGTCAGAAATATTTAGTTGCAAATACTGAATAAAAATCTAAGTAAATTGGAGATTTTTAAAATTAAAATCTGATTTTTTAAATTAAAAAATCAGATGAGGAATTGTGAAAAACATTTTTCAGAGTTTCCATCTTAAAACAAATCTCACACCTTTTATAAGTCCCATGCAGAAGTAGGTATCACATTTTTTTTCTCATTCAGTTATAATTCCTGCTGTACACAGATACTTTCACAGCATATAAATATTTTTCTTGCTCTTGGATGGCTTACCTATCTTCAGTAGATTATTTATTTACAGTCAAGCTAAGTACCTTTCAACCTGTAAAAAAAAAAACCAAACTAGAAAAATGGATTAAACCCTCTGTTCTTCCACACGTGGTTTCCAATAGATTTGTCAGAAGTTGGTATTTTTTATTGTAAGGTGCTTGGAATGATGCATGAGGTTGTCATCAGTGGTAATTATGATCTGGTGTCTGTAGAACAAACTGTTATTTTTCTAATCTTCCACACAAGCCCCTTCAGCCAAGGTCAAATTCTTCCCACGTTTTCATCCTCAAGGAGTTTGGACAACGTGGCTCCTCTGCCCCCTGAATGAATAAAAACAATTGGTATTGTCATTTTTTCTGACTTTTGTGTGTTTGGTGGAAAGAGAACCACGAAGAAAAGAACTTTTACATTCAGAGGAGAACATCATGTCAAAATTCCTTAAACCATGATAAATGTACCCAAATCATCCAGCTCTTTCCAAACAGTGCTGAGTGATAGTGATTTATGACTGTGGAGATTTTTCTTAAGCTTTTCTTTTTTTTTTTTTTTTTTGCAGAAGAAAGAAAGGTCACTGGAAGTTAGGGTGTACACAGTTTACCTTGTTTTCTGCAGGCTTCTGTTCCCTTTGAACCAGTCTGTACCAGAGCTGCACTAAAAGATTAACATTAATATTCACCATTATCATCATAAGGGACACACACACAAAGGATTTAAAAAGAACATTGTGTTTGGGAACCCTTTGACTCAGCCACCTGAATAAAGCCAGTAGTTTGTAGATGAGAAAAGAAGAACCTAAAAGAGAAAAAATAGCTGGTCCCTAAATTGAGCAAAAAAATAAAAAATCAGCAAAAATAATTTCAAAGAAGATGAATGGGGGGAAAAAATCAGCAATACCAGTGTGACAAAGAGACTGGGCAGTCATTTATAGTGAGCAGCAACCCAATCCAAAAGAGGATAACAGAAGTTCTTGCATGAGTAGAAAAGTGGGAATGTTTTCCAGCAATGTTCTCCTGTCTCTTTGCCAAAGTTGATGCCACAGGAAGCCTCATTTTTCCAGTGGTCACCTTAGAGATTTCCTGGCTCCAAATTTTCTGCAGATTTTCTCCAGATTTTCTGCCCCTGTACTCAGCCCTGGTGAAGCCACAGCTTGAGTCCTGTGTCCAGTTCTGGGCCCCTCAGTTCAGGAAGGAGATTGAGGTGCTGGAGCAGGTCCAAAGGAGGCAACTGGGCTGATGAAGGGACTTGAGCACAGATCCTATGAGGAGAGGCTGAGGGAGCTGGGGGTGTTCAGGCTGGAGAAGAGGAGGCTCAGGGGAGACCTCATCACTCTCTACAACTCCCTGAAAGGAGGTTGGAGCCAGGGGGGGGTTGGTCTGTTTTCCCAGGCAACTCTCAGCAAGACAAGAGGGCACGGTCTCAAGTTGTGCCAGGGGAGGTTTACATTGGATATTAGAAAGAATTTCTTTATGGAGAGAGTGATCAGGCATTGGAATGGGCTGCCCAGGAAAGTAGTGGATTCTCCGTGTCTGGAGATATTTCAAAAGAGACTGGATGTGGCACTCAGTGCCATGGGCTGGGAACTGCAGTGGGAATGGATCAAGGGTTGGACTTGATGATCTCTGAGGTCCCTTCCAACCCAGCCAATTCTATGATTCTATGAAAAGGCAGCTTGGATATCAGCAAAACCTGATTTCACAAAGATCTCTGGCAGGACACAGCACAGAAAGCTCTGAGCATCCTCTGAGCAGAAATTAAGTATGTGAGCAACCATCCACACACTCTGGACCTGTCCAGCTCCTTGCATTGCCTTGGATGGGACAGTATCCAGAAAAAGTAAAAAATGACCAGAAAACACATAGTGAGACTTCCTGAGACTTCCTACTAATTTCCCAGTAGTTTACAACTTCCTAAGCAAGAGGTTTACTTGTATGGAGGCTTTGATGGGAATTTAGAGCAATTTTTTTTCCTGCCATCCGGCTTTCAGCTGGAAAGAGAGTTCTGGATAAAATACTGTTAGAAGGAGGGGATGGCTGGGGAGAGATTTAACAGCTGTCTGTAAGAAGGCTGGGGGAGGTGACAGGAAAAAATACATATAAACCTCTGGCTAACACCTGAATACACAAATCTTGTCAGTTTTAAAGGTAACTGGGTAACCATGGCTTTGAGACTATTTGGAGATGCTCAAGAGCAGGATGAAATTCACTTTATACAGCAATAGTAAAAGATACTGATAACAAAACTTAGGACTGCCTTCTTATTTTGATTTATTGACTTGATTTCTGGGAACAAGTGGATTTCACCCAGGCAGAATTAAGATGATTGGTATTTCCTTGATGTTGATTAAAATATAAACCAACTTAAGGAAAGAGCAGAATGGGACAGGAGGTTGGGAATGAGGCAGCAGTGTCCAGTTCACTGCTTTTAGAAATGCTAAATATCTGGGACATAAGGAAAAAAAAAATCATTGTATAAATTTAGATTCCCACAAACAAGCAAACAATTAGAAAGACAACCAGAATACTTTCAAGATTCTGAATTAGACCACCTAAAAAAAAAGCAGTATAGCATCTCTAAGCCTAAGCTTACAGCTCACATGAAAACAGAATTAAGATATCACTTTGACAGGACCCAATCTCTACTTCACGACTTCTGGAATAAATTAAATTTCTTTCCCTGTGAATGCTTGTCTTGTGATGGCTTGTCTTTGGCTTTAAGCAAAGCTTAAACTCTAACTTGAAGCTTTTCTTGTGCTTGAAGCACCTGTGAAAGGCTTTCTGCCTCCCCTCTGGATTTTCTCACGGATAGCAGGATTTATGCTCGTTGGTTTTTACTGCAGTGGCAGTGTCTGTAGGATCTGACTTCCCCATTCAGCCTCCTATTTGCATGAAATGTAATTATCTGTGAGGCTTCAGGCTCTTCAGTCATTTTGTTTAAAAAGCTTGGAAGTTATCAGTAGTGCACAGGCAAGATGTAGACAAGGTGACTGAGACCACCCAGGCTTCATTTCTGTGGGAAAGCAGCATAAAAAGGGAACAGTTAACCAGAAAACAGGGAGATGGATCACTGGCAAAGGCAAGAGCAGTTTTCAAAGGCTGGTTTAAAAAGATATTTCTGAAGAGAATGAGAGCACTTGAGGACAGAGCTTAAGGCAAGGTATTTCATGCTCTGCAGTCAACATGAAGCATAGAGTGAAAAAGGATACTTGAAGCATAGAGGGAAAAAGGAGGCAAGGGATAGGGGAGGAAAGGTTTGTGGGGGCAGCCAAAGAGCTAGGGAGCATCCCCCTGCCCCAGGTCACACATCTGCATTGGGGATATTTTCTCCTCACTATAATAATGTGCTCATGATTTGCCTCCATTCCAGCATGATGGCAGGGGCTTGGAATCAGCAGGTGTGGGAGCAGAAAACCCATCCAATTATTTGTCCTTAAATAGTAGACCTGAGCAATACTTGAAGGGCATTTTGTGTGGAGGATTGAAATAGAACTCAGGAGTTCTGATTATTTTTTTGGTGTGAAATTTGGGGTTTTGACATCAAAGTGATGAATTATTAATGCTCTATTTATTTATTCCTATTAATTTATATTGTTTTAACTTTGGATAGAAGAAACCAACAAAAAAAAAACCAAAACAAACCCAAAGAAAGAACCCTGTTTTTATCACATTCATTTCCAAAGTATTGGAGAATCCAATGTCCAGAAGCAACTTTTTTCTCTCTTTTCACTCCTATAAACAATTCTCATCAATCAGTTCAGACATCCTGAAGAATAATGAAGGTATGGAGAACCTTTTTACATGAAAATCCTCATCACTCAAGTATAAACAGACTTATAAATTAACATCTGAACTCCTGATTCTGACCAGGAGAGGGCAATGCCTGACACACAAATATTATCCAGACAAAATGATGCCTGTGACAAAAGCTTCCTCACCTCCACAAATACATATTTTTAATCAGCCTTGTTTTTAGGGCAGAATCAAGGCAAACACTCTCCATGCCCAGAACCATATTTTGGTAGAAAAGGGCAGGAGAAATTTGGGGTTATTTCAAGATGCTGATTTTCAGAGAAGTCTGCAAATGGTGTGAACACACAGGAATCAGTCAGTCTGTATTTAAATAGTTAATTACAGATATTAATGTCCACTTAGCTGTCTTAGAAAAATAAATGTGGTGGATTTTCAGGCAAGGAGGCTGCTTCACATAATGGAGCACTTTGCTGATGTGGCTAAATACCTTTTTTCTATTGATCCACCCAAGGGAGAGAAAAGCTAAGAACAGGTTGCAAGGCTATAAAGCAGCCAGGGAAGCAGCTCAGGGATGTGGCAATGTAGAACAGAATTTATGCCTTTAGATCCAACCCAATGTATGCCTTTAGATCCAATCCAAAAAGAACTTCAGAAACTGCTGGGTCTTTTCAGGAAGAGCTGAGCAACCAATGAAAGGAGGTGTTGCTACATCTTTGTCCTGGTTTGGGCCAGGATAAAGGTGATTTTCTGTCTTGGACTTTTGCTTTCAGCTGAGTCTCTTGGAAGGAGCTGCACTTGCTGAAATGAACAGCAAGTTTCTCAGTCAGTGTCTGCTTCTGGGACTGATCCCACTCGATGTTTAGAGTTCCAGCTGGAGAATGGGGTGCAGAACCAAGGCCACTGCTCAGCTCTGAGGAACATTTTACCCTCCAGAAGGAATAAAGAGGTCCCACCTGCAGCCCTCCTTTGGGGAGAAATGGACAAGATAGATGCCAGAATTGACCAAACAGAGGATTCCATCCCATACACCTCATACTCAGTATAAATTTGAGGGATCATGAGGGCCAAGCCATGATTTTCTGCTTCCTGCCCTTCCTGCCTTTTTTGCTTCCCTTTCTTCACCCGTTCCCTGTTTTCCTTCAGCATCCTGGGAGGATTCCATCCCTTCCTCTGCCTGTGCTCCTGATCCATGCCAGCCTGAATCTGTGTGTTCCTGCCTCCAGCTCCCCACTGCTGCTGACCCCAGGAGTCCAGCCTGGACTTTCCCAGGGCTGCCCTGCAGCCTCGGTGGGGATGGGAGAGTTACTGGGGAAAAGAGGGGAGGAACGTGGGATCCATTTTCCTGTAAATTTGTATATATTTAGTAATTTTTCCTGTTTATCATTCCTGTTTCATTAAAGCTGTGTAGTTTAGTTTCCAACCCATCAGTCTCTCTCCCTTAATCTCTCTCCTTCCTTTATCAAGGAGGAGAGAGAGACTAATAGAGAGCAGCTGTTATTCTGTTTAATTGCCGGGCCAGTGTTAAACCCTGACAATCTTGTAGGTGTCTGCAATTCAAGATGTCCTGTTGGAAGAGTTGATTCTTGAGATGCTGAGATTCAGGATGGGATAATTGGATGTTGGGTGCACATGGAAGTTACCTCTCACCTGGACACTCTTGCTGTGGTTCTAAGACTCCAGTTTTACAGGGATACACCTGATTTTCCCAGGTTTTTGCAGGGATTCACCTGGTTTTGCTCACCTCTATCCCAGGTAAATCTGCTCTTGGGTCTGCCTGTCAATCTGTTGGCAGGTAGGATGCAGGAGTGGGATTTGGTTACTTGGATTTCTGCAACATAGTTGATTTTTGGATGTTTCATCTCACTTTAAAATAGATTCGTGCATCTTTATGCTCCAAAACTCCTTAACCTTATTAATTTGATCTTAATGAATTCCAAGGAAGCACAAGGTCACTTGTTAAGAAGTCTGTTCTGAAGTCACCTAAAGGTAGATAAGGTGACTCTTGCCATAGGCTTCCGATGCTTGTTGTGTTTCCCTGCATGTTTATCAGCCTTGGTAACTCACTGGCTTTTGTTTGTAAATTGCTTTGTCTTGGTTGGTTTCTTTTTTTTCTTTTTTTTTTTTTTTTTTTTTTTTTCTTTGGTTGGCCTTTCTATTTTCTTGTCCTTCTTTTTCTCTTTCTTTTTTTTTTCTTTTTTTTTTTTTTCCCCTCTTTTTTCCTCTTTTTTTCTTTTATTTTTTAAATTTTTTCTTATTTTTTTCTTTTTTCATTTTTTTCCCTCTTCTTTTTCCTTTTTTCTTCTTTTTCTTTTTTTCTTTTTTCTTTTTTCCTTTCCCCTTTTTTCTTTTTCCTTGTTTTTTCCTTTTCCTTTTTTCTTCTTTTTCTTCTTTCCTTTTTTCATTTTTTCCTTTTTTCTTTTTTCCCCTTTTTTCCTTTTTCCTTTTTTCCCTTTTTTCTTCTTTCTTTTTTCTTTTTTCTCTTGTCTTCTTTTTCTTCTTTCCTTTTTTCTTTTTTCCTTTTTTCCCTTTTTTCTTTTTTCTTTTTTTCCTCTTTTTCCTTTTTTCTTTTTCCTTTTTTCTTCTTTCTTTTTCTTTTTTCTCTTTTCTTCTTTTTCTTCTATCCTTTTTTCTTTTTCCTTTTTCATTTTTTCCCTTTTTTCTTTTTTTCCTTTTTTCCTTTTTCCTTTTTTCCCTTATTTTCCTTTTTACCTTTTTCATTTTTTTTCCTTTTTTCTTCTTTCTTTTTTCTTCTTTTTCTTCTTTCCTTTTTTCTTCTTTCCTTTTTTCTTTTTTCTTTTTTCCTTTTCTCCTTTTTTCTTCTATTTTTTGTTTTTCTTTCTTTATTTTTTCTTATTTTTTTTCTCTTTTTTCCTTTTTTTTTTTTTCCTTTTTTTTTTTTTTTTCCCAGGGGACACATTCTCTATTCCTGACTATGCCAGTGCTTCAGACCATGTTCTGTTGCCTGTTGCTTTTCATCTTTAGGCCTGAGTCTCCTCTCTCCACCACCTCCTCACTATTTGTACTGCAGATCTATCAAGCTAAAAATATTTAGTAGAATAGAAGCCTCACTCAGAATTCAATACTATAATAGCAAGCTCATTGCAAACCTCCTTATGGCTTCATCCTGGTGCATTGCTGTCCAGGTGAAGACCTCCATACTCCTTGTAGCTGGCTGTTAAATCCTTAAAACAAAAGTTGTCCTGAATGATGGAAATAAGGAAGCACTGATGAACTGCTCAGAGAACAGGGATGGGAGATATTTGAATTCTCAGAATCACATTAAGCCACAAACTCCAAAGCTTTAGAGACATTTAGAAAATCTCTTTCTTGTACAGATATCCAGGTGTCTCATAAGTGACAAGCTCAGATCCCAGATCCTATTTTACATTCAACTTTTGGGCACTTGGTATCTTTGAGACTTCTTCTTCTCTCAAACTGGACTGATGATGCCCAAGCAGAAGGACCAGCAGGGACAAACCCTCACAGGGCATCATAATGGAAGTTTTGCTTCCTCAAGAAACCCTACAAAAACTGTCAGCCCTTTCCAGAAACATTGCACTCTTGGCCAGTCCTCATCTCAGTCCTTTTTCTGGTTTCAAAGAGAAAATCCTTATCACAGTGCACTGCAGAGGCCTCTAAAAATCCCCTACCCTGGGCAAAAGAAGTTGATATGATTTATAATCCTCTGAGGATCATAATTCCAGTCTTTTAGCTGCATAGAAGGAGGTGCTTTGCCTCTCAGGTGAAGAATACATTAAATGTTATCATGCCTCTGGCTTTAGATCAAGCAGACTTCAAATAAAGCAAATGCAGTGTGTAGAAAGTAGCACTGGCTTTTTTAGGTTGTTTTGGCTTCTATTAGGTGAAGCTCTCAGGTGCTGTGGGAATATTTGTTATGATGCCTCCTGGGGACCAATTTGCAAACCAGTAGGGATGCTGGTGATTTGCTCCTCTCTGCTTTCCTTCCCCAGCTCCTAGAGCAGGGGTCTGCTGGGCAGGATGTAATCTGAGTGTATCGAGAGAATGAAACGTATTGTTCTGCACTCATTCTTCTGTCCTGGTTTGGGCCAGGATAAAGCTGATTTTCTGTCTTGTACTTTTGCTTTTAGCTGAGTCTCTTTAAGTGGTTGCACTTGCTGAAATTAACAAGTTTCTCAGTGTGTGCTTCTAGAACTGATAACACTCGATGTTTAGAGTTACTGCTAGAGACTGGTATGCAGAGCCAAGGACACTGCTCAGCTCTGAGGAAAACTTTTACCCTCCAGAAGGAGCAAAGAGGTCCCACCTGCAGCCCTGCTTTGGGGAGGAACGGACAAGATAGATGCCAGAATTGACCAAACAGAGTATTCCATCCCATACACCTCATACTCAGTATAAATTTGAAGGATCACGAGGGCCAAGCCATGATTTCCTGCTTCCAGCTGCCTGCCCTTCCTGCCTTTCCTGCTTCCCTTCCTTCACCTGGCATCCTGGGAGGATTCCATCCCTTCCTCTGCCTGTGCTCCTGATCCATGTCAGCCTGAATCTGTGTGTTCCTGCCACCAGCTCCCCACTGCTGCTGACCCCAGGAGTCCAGCCTGGACTTTCCCAGGGCTGCCCTGCAGCCTCGGTGGGGATGGGAGAGTTATTGGGGGGAAAGGGGGGAGGAATGTGGTTTCCATTTTCCTGTATATTTGTATACATTTAGTAATTTTCCTATTTATCATTCCTGTTTCATTAAAGCTGTGCAGTTTAGTTTCCAACCCATCAGTCTCTCTTCCTTATTCTCTCTCCTTTCTTCATCAAGGAGGAGAGAGAGATTATAATAGAGAATGTCTGGTATTCAGTTTAATTGCAGGGGCAGTGTTAAACCCTGACATCTTCAAGTCCAAGTTGTTTGACCTCAGTGCTCTAAAAAAGAAGTGGGGAAGAGAGAAGGATGAGACAGAGACAGGCAAAGAGATGCGTAGGGAATAGATGAACATGGACAAAAATGTATTTTTATGGAAGGGTGGACTATGAAATTAGGTAGTGGTAGGGGTGAGATTTGGAGGCTGGAGGTTCTGTTTCCATTAGAGGATGATGATAATGTGACTTTCATCTGCACTATAGTTCAACCAACTGCCCATCTTCTGAGAACATTCGTTTCAAATCTGAATTAATATTTTATTATATAGTTGATCTTGGGGAAAATATTGGTTAAAAATAATAAGGAAATCATAGGATCACAGAATGTTAGGGGCTGGAAAGGACTTCTGGATATCATCTAGTCCAAACCTCCTGCCAAAGGAAGATCACCTTTGACAGGTCACAGAGAAGCATATCCAAACTCAAATCCCAAATAACCCTGTTCTTTTTAAGTGTTAAAGTAGATGATGTGCTGCCTCACCTGCATTAGTATCCCTATTTTTTTTTTTTTTTTAATACCTGGAAGAACTCATATCCAGTGGGAATAAAAGGGAATAAAGCTTTACTGAGGCAGTATGAACAGTGGAGATGACAGATGAGATTAATTTTTGATATTTTCTTTTCCCCCCAGGTTCACTTTCTTTTCCCTTTGACTACCTTTTAAAAATGGTCCCTTTGAATACCTTTGAACCCTTTGAATACCCTTTGAATACCTTGAATACCTATGTCCCTTTGAATACCTTTTAAAATACCTTTTAAAAACTGGTTCCTTCCAGTGTGGGCATCATGGCAGGGTAGAATTACAGGGGAGGAGGTGATCAAGGGGAAAGAGGACACATTAAAAAGGCAGACTTCATTATTTTTAATTCTCATATCCCACATTGCTCATGATGAAGTTAGTGGTGGTCCAGAGTGACCTCACTTTTCAGTTTTTCCTGAGTAGCCAGGAAGGTACAATTAATTTAGGTGATTACTGGGATTTACTTCTTGGAAAAAATGCCTTTATGGAATCCAGATGACATCCTTATCACCATCATTATTGTAATTTCTGATGTTGGTTTTGGTTTGGGACCCAAATGCTGAGGGCAATACAGAGACAGACTCTACGCAAGACTGCTCTTGAATTCAGTGGCTCTGCCCATACATTTTAAAGCTCAGGGGTACCCCTCTTGGCATCTAACTTCCTTCTAAAAATCGTGTACTAATACCTTTTGCAAATATTATGGTTGAATAACCATGGCTTGCTTAGGAGGATTGAAGAAAACTATATATGTGCACCTTAAACCCTCTTCTGTTGTGCCTGCTTAACACCAGCCATGCACAAAGATAATTTTGGAAGGACTTGTGTTTCTCTTTTATAAAGAACAGTTGATTCTTGCTTTATGTTTCTATTGATCATAAAATGTCTCTGGCCAGAGCTTATTAAAAAATTTCAGAAGTCTGCATTCACAGACACCAAGCCTATCAGAGGTGTTTTGAAGTATCTGAATTATTTTCTTATGAAATTTAGGTACAGACTCTAAGTTTCTTTTGTTCCCATTCAAACACTGGAATAACTGTTGTTCTTGCCATTATTTCTTTTTGCTCTCCCAAATGAATAATTGACTCTAAATCTACATGTTTGCTCTGAAAGCAGAGAGAAAGTGTCCTACTCTGAGACAACCCCAGCTGTGTAATGTGGCAGCTGAATGCCATTAGCTGTGCTCTGGGTGACCTCTCCCATTAATCACAGCCAACAAAATGGGAATTATCCCAACTAATTGCTAAAACCTAGAACTGGACAAAAAATTACATCCAAGTGACTGTGCTTGAGAGGTTTTGGGCACAGTTGTTTTGTTTTTTTCTCAGCCTTGCAGAGGAATGTAGTGATACCTTGGTCACTAGGGTTTGCAAGGAGATGGGATGGATGTACAGAGAGGACAGGAATGAACAGCCTAAATGGAGGATTCTGTTATAATTTCAGGCTGTTTGGAACATCTCTTTGTATTCTGTGCTTTAACACACTCGTGTGGACTTGCCAGATATGCCAAAGGACATGTGGGAGACTTGGTGTTCTGGGATGGCAAGTGGAAGGAGGAGTGAATCCCTTACAGCATCTACAACGACACTACAGGTGCATGTTTAGACCAATGAATTCCACCCATGAGGTCTGGGCAGGTCACTGTCTCTGGATCAGGATTGAAATCCAAGTTCCTCCAATGTTTTTATCTCACCCTTGCCTGAACTTTTCACCAGCCTGGGGTTTGAAGACCTCAAGAGGTGAAATGTATCACCCAGTGCTTTTATCACTTTCATTCACAGCCAGAAAAATCCCACCTGGTTCTGGCATAAGTTTGTAATTCCCTAAGCTCCTGAAAGATGGATTAACTTCCAAGGTTATGCAGGTTTTTTTTTGCTTTATAGACTGATCCTGAATGGGTGGTGTTATAATAATAATATGGACAGGCCTGATCTTCTGCAAGACAGAACATAAAATATTGTGGCTCTTTTAGGAGCTGGCAGGAGTACCTATCAACAGTATCTGAAATTAAAGAGGGAGAAGATAGAGATAGATAGATAGAAGAGACAGAACAGATAGAACCCCAGATTGTATTTAGAACAACAAATTATGAGGCTAAAGGATTCACATACAAAAATGGTTTGGAATGTTAGTGAAATCCTAATCTCTTAGGAATTCAGAGACCAATGAGATCTGATGAAATGATTCCATGAAATCTATGGCATGGAATGGCATAGAAACCAAACTAGAACAGAACCAAATGGAGTTTTGCATGAATCACTGAAGTTTTCTACTGCACTTGCAAGCAAAAGATAAATTAAACTGGATTACAAAACTACTGTTTGCATTAGAAAGTACCTGCTGGATCTGGCTCTGAGTTGCTCCACTTGCACTCCTGTGGACTGATTTCCCTAATCTGTTGGAACTGAAGGAATCTTCATCTTCAAATGTTGAGGAATTTTTACTTTGTACCCTGCCATCTGTGTCGAAAAATACTTTTTCTACACTTTCCTACCTCTCAACATAGAAATATCCACATTCATTAGCTTTTCAGATGAGAGTTATTATTTTTTCTCTTTTTCTGCTGTAGGATTTTTTTTTTTTTAATTTTCTTCCATGAAGTTTGTAGTTATAGCTTAGCCCTTTATGCTGGTGATGTCACTTCTAATGTTTCCCCCCTCAATTTATGCAGATCCAAATGAACAACTGCACTGAAGCATCTCATAAGCTTCTATATTTGCCTTTTAGATTTATTACTAGTAATTACATGCTGTGCATATAATGGACGATCTAAAATCAATTGTGCACTTTAAATTTTACTGGGTACTTATTAATTTCAATATCTATCTCAATTTAATTTACATTCTATGCATAAATAAATGTAGGGTTTTTTTTTCAGGATGCAGTGATAATCCATTAATGACATTTATGAACACTTTTAAAATGTCTGGTGGTGCTGTGACCTGAAAGAAATAAAGAAATATGGGATGATTGATGAGGCACTCCATCTTCTCCTTGAAGAACTGACCTGTCACCTAAATTTGTTACTTCCACTTTTTTGCATCACAAGTCCCAGGACATGTTCTTGAAGTGCACAAATGATGTTTCTTGATCAGATTTGCCCACCACAGCTTACAGGGCAATTCTACTGCTGCAAGAGGGCAGCCTCCTGTGATGCTCAGTCCCCTCCTTTCTTCTTCCTTTCCCATGACTGAAGACTTGTGCACATTGGTGCTCCACTGAGATGATGATTTCTCAAGATCTTGATGAATCAGGAGGAAGAGGAGGGATTTGACCCTATGTCCAGATGCTTTCCAGAGTAGTAGCTAAGGGACACTAGGGAACATCACACTGCAAAACACATCCATCTTGAAGAATAAAATGTTCAAACCTTGGAGAGAATATCCTCTGAATCTGCACAAATCCTAATATGGGGCTAATATGAGCTGCTTGTAGTAAATGTGAACAACATTTTCCATTTCATTCCACAGTTTTGTGGATGTTTGTTGTCTCTAGAGGGGATGGATGAATCCATGTGAGCACAGGTTTGGATTAATGTTTAATTAACAGTGAGGAACCATAAGTACATAATCCTTTAAGTCCCAGTTAAAAGAGAAGCATGACTTCTTGGAGAGAGTGAGGTCTAAATCATTGAGTCAGAGAATGGTTTGGGTTGGAAGGGACCTTAAAGATCATCAAGCCCCCTGCATGGGCAAGGACACCTCCCACTAGACCAGGTTGCTTAAACTTGCCTTGGACAACCCTAGTGATGAGGCAGCCACACCTTCCCTGGGCAACTTGTTCCACCACATTTATAGGAAAGAATTTTTTCCTAATGTCTATTCTGAATCTACCCTCAAGCCATGGATATCTCTGGACTCCAAAAAATCCTGAAGCAACAATTCATGTTCCCTTTTGGGCAACATTATTCTGGAGAGCTCTTCAGCTATGGCCAAGGTTGGATATGGCTCCTCTTGTCAAGGTCTTCCACAGATCCTGCTTCCGTTGCATAGCTCCAGGATAGTCCACAAGCAGTGTCCAGCCATGTGGTGCATGGGAGGATTGTGTCTCAGAGGAAATCATATTGTTCTTGTCACCCTTTGTGACCTGTTGTCCCTTCCCTTCAAGGGTGTAGACGTAGGTGCAAAGGATTTGGTTCATCTGATTTACCATATATCCAGTCTAAAAAGGAATGTCTTCTGAGATTCCCTTCCCACTCACTGCTGGGGCAAAGACTCTAAGGTGTTATTTGCCTACTTTATTTTTGATATCTGCTTCTGGTGAAAAGCATTTCACACTGTGTTCCCCTGTAGGAGTTGGCTGCCTCTTCCTTTTCTGCAAAGAGTCTGTGCAGGTAAAACAGGTGTAGACTTCTACATTTAGGCAGTTAGGGACTACTGTAAATGATGTTAATGATGTCCATAGGTCTGTGACAGTCAGAAATTGAAACCATTAGTGTTAAAGAAGCACAAAAATCACTTATTTATTTATATTAATCAATAGATGCTTTGAATATGTGACCAATACTGGCATTTCTGGCCAAGATGTCACAGATGGCCTTTACTTTGCTCTCACACAAGGGCAATGGTGTGATCTGTAACCACTCTTTCCCAAAATTATCATTGCTCAGACTGTCAAATGTTTTCACCAGGACTGAGGGACAGAATCTGTGATTATTGTGGTGGATGGAAATCCAAGCACTCAGGTACTGTAGTGGTAATTCTCAGCCAATTATTTATAATTTAGGTCTCTTGTGTGTTTGTATTTTCATTTCTCAAACATTTGGACTCATCTACTTTAATGGCTGCAGAAAACTTACTACACACATTCTCTGGACTGGTGTCCCTAAAGGAACTTGAGAAATGGCTGACAACCCAAGCAAGTTCAGCTGAGGATTTATTGACTCACATCTCAATTAGTCACTCATTAACAAGCTGTCTCTGTCACCCAGTTAGCAAAATTAACAGAAGTCATTGGTTTCTCTCAGCTGGGACCATATTTCCCAACATATGTGGTCGATATGCAGTTAGTTAGAAGAGAATTCAGCAATACAACTCTAATGGGGAATTCAGTTTTGTAGCTAATGAAGAGAAAGACAATTTTTCCTGGGACACATGGAAAATTAGTAGTGCACATCAGACAGGTCACATTTGCATTGGAGACAGAGAAAAGACAGAGAGGAAAATGAAATTTCCCCCTCCCCCTGTCCTCTTAGCCCCCTTTTGCCTGTCTGAGTAGAGTTTGGGGGATCTTCTCTCAGCTGGCTGAGAGGTGTGAGTAGCAGCACTACAAAAATAGCAAGGATAAAGCCAAAGGAAGTCTTACTGGGTTCAGTTCTGGTCCCTGCTATACAAAAAATATGTGGGCAGGTTGGAGGGGGTCCAAAAAAAGACCACAAAGAGGATGAAAGAAGCCTGCTGGATGGGGCAAGGCTGAGAGAATTGGGTTTGTTCAGAAGAAGGTTTAGGGGAGACCTTATTGCCAAGTTGCAGTACTTAAAGAGTGGCCACCAAGCAGACTCCCTTTTTGCAAGGAGTGGCATGGAATACATGGGTAATACATGAGGAATAGATGGAGTAATAGGTCCAAGTTACTGCTGGGGAGGCCCCAATTAGCCATCTGCAGAAAATTTTTCACTTTGAGAACAGTCTCTGAATAATCTCCCCAGGGAAGTGATGGATTCCCCAACACTGGCCACTTACAAGACTCAGGTGCTGAGCCATCTCATCTAAACTGGGTTTCTACCTAGAAAAGCTGCACCAGATGATCCTTGAGGTCCCTTCCAACCTGGCATTCTGTGAGATGCTTTCTCTGTTCAGTGCTCATTAGTCCATCAGCCAAGAGATTTGCTCTTTTCTTCCTGCTCCAGTCCATCTCCCAGCTGCTGGGACCAATTTCTGAGGTTACCCCATGCACAGGGAGACAGCAGAACTGCCCCAACATCTGGGTGCATCAAAGCCAGACACAGGGAGCAGATTACTGCCATGTCTACTTCCTGGCATAAGAGAAAACCACAGGGAATACCACATCCCAAACATCAGATGCTCAGCTTTAGACACTACAGTCACCTAGATATAATGTCAATTTTTTTTTTTTTTTTTTTGAGAGGAGGATTAAAGTCCCATATGTAAATGATGCTTTAGACAACTTCTCCTTAAAGCTGTTTCCACAAAGCTTATCTGTCTGTCTACCTCCCAGGCCTTGATGTCTGTTCAAGCATTTCAACATTATCATCATAATCAGGAAAGTTTCACTCTAAACCCAGATGTCATGGTCTGGTCCTTCATAGGCAGTCTCCAGCCAGTTCCAGTTAGCTTTTAGGACTGTGATAAATACCCCTGTTACTTAGCTAGCTGAGATCCCATTTATTTCAATATACTTCCTGGCTCCTGGAGATTGAATACTCTATGACTCTCTTTACTGTTGTTAGACAGCTTCTCCACTTGAAATCCTTCAGTGGGGCTCATCATAAGGTTATCCAAAAGGCATTCTCTGAGGATTTTATTTTAATCTTTATTCAGACAGAGAGACAGAGAGTTGTCCTTGACCCACTTTGCTGAGAGAAGAGAGTTGGAGGTGCCCTTCACTGTAGAGGTAAATAAAAAGTGAGTTATGAGAATGTTGATAATATACTACAGACACATTGCTTTGGTGCAGGCCTGAAAAGTGAATGGTATTGTTTTAAAATTGTTGCTGTTGTTGACACTGTCACTGATGAGGAAATTTTTTCCCACTCAGAGAGGGCAGAGAGATTTCTCATTTGGAAACAGCATCAAAATGAGATTTTTCCTTCTGTATAGTGAGTTTTGTCTTTATAAAGCAACTTGCTCTTTCTGTCCTTGGATATCCTCCTGGTGGATATGGACCTTCCCTTTTGGAGACCTGAGGAATGTCACATCAAAATATCCAGACCAAAGATACACACTCAAGGGTCAGAAACCATAAAGCCCCATGTCTGCTCCTCTGTCATCTCTGGAAGTACAGCAGACACAAAACCCACCCAGGTTATTGAATAATGTCTCCCAGCTTGGGAGGTTGCACTGGGATGTTTCTATTTGACAGACTTCAGAAGCTGTGAACAGCACCTCAGGATCCTAAGGGATCCTAACAGACACAGGATCCTAAGGGAACAGAGAAATCCCAGAGTGGAAGTGGTCCTGGTACAATTCAAGTAAGAAAAGAGAGCATGGTCTTAAACTCTGCCAGGAGAGGTTTCGGTTAGATTTTAGGAAGAAATTATTTCCAGAGAGGGTGATCAGACATTGGAATGGGCTGCCCAGGGAGGGGGTGGATTCTCCATCCCTGGAGGTTTTTAAGAACAGATTGGATGTGGCACTCAGTGCCATGGGCTGGTACCTACGGTGGTAGTGGATCAAGGGCTGGACTTGATGATCTCAGAGGTTCCTTTCCAACCCAGATGATTCTGTGATTCTGTGATTTCTATTGGTGGACGCTCCATGCTTAAATCTTTAGGACTTTTCACCATTTTCGACCATTTCTACCTGTCTTCTAGGATATGGCCCCAAACCTTGGGAAGTAATTAGATTTAATTTTGCTTTGAAATGTGTCTGTTGGCTGCTGTGAAGAGTTTGTGAAGAGTCTGGAGAGGAACTAAGCCTGGCTGTGTGGTACCAGCCATCCCAAAACCTCAGTCAAATCAAAGTGGCAGGTAGTGACTAAAGCTCACAAGAGCAGGTTAGCAGAGGAAAGGTTGTTCAGCAGCTCAAATTTTTTGTATCAGCTTCATGATGAATCTTGCTCCTACTTGAGCTGAGTGTTATGAAAACCCAGCTCATCAAGACTTAGCAAGACTGAGCTCAGTTGTCATATTCGTGCATCTTTTGACTTCTCTTTTAATACTTTTGGCATTTCCCCATGTAGGAAATCAGGAAAAAGACCAACACACCCTTTTCCTCCTTGATGTATTTTATCAGTAAACTCCTCTAGGCAAGCCCATTTCTTGCCATTGATATTTTCTGTAAGTAGGAAAAGATGGAGTTGAAGGCCCCAAATGAAAGGATTTACCTTAGTCCATCATATAGTTTATTTGGTTAAGTAATTTAAATGCATCATTCATTTGAAGATGAAAAACTGACAGATTGAGTCAGCCCTAAATGTTGAATTAATATGGAGCAGCCTGGTCATGCTCTGGACTGACTTTAAGATTTCATTGTACTACAAAGTTAAACCACTGCAGTAGCAATCAGGACTGACAGAGAAAGAAAATGTCATATCTGTCTGGAAAATCAAGGCCAGATTGCATTTGGTGACCACAGGGCTGATGGGACCCAGTTTTCCTCCCGGGATGATGGAGATGCAGCATTTTTCACAGCAAGAGCTTCTGAGCTCAAGGATTCCCTGCTGGCAAACTCTTTGCCTCTTGCCACACACTGACTTATTCAGGGGTTTGCACTCATCAGTCCTGGTTCATTTCACATCCATCTCTGGATGGAGGAGGGAGGAATCCCTCTGACAGGTTGATTTTTGAATTTCATCCATGGCCCAGGCTGACACTAAGTTTCTGAGGTGATTTATACAGTAGCTTGGTGACAGCTTGTTTATAATGTAATGTAGTCTAAAATGATTTTGCCTGCATCTTTAAAGTGAGCGTTCATCCATCAACACACTCAGAGCCACTCTCCTGGCCCCTACAAGTGCATATGAAAGGTGTCTTTGCTCTTAGGTTTCTCTACCTCACTTGCACACATTTGGTAAAACTACAAATTAAAATTAGTGACAGATTTTCACCTGATGTAATTCTAAAGTTCATTGCAGTGGCACAGGCAAGGACATTGGTCTGGGAATATACCTGGAATGACATGGGACTTCTGGGGAAATCCCTCAAGCCATTTTTTTGTAAAGTGTTTTAGAGTCTCACCTTGGTACTTATTTCTCAGGTGGGCTCAAGGCAGAGTAATAAGAGGAGTGCCCTCCCTGTCAGAAGTATTATAACTGTTGGGGAAACAGTTCAGAAATATACAGGTTGTGAGCAATCCTGACTTACTTCAATTTAGGCCACATTGGGTTAATGGTTATTGAGGCCTAGTTAGAGGCTTTCTAAGAATGAGCTACTGGGAAAGAGATAACTTAATTGGCAACAGAAGAGGAAAATAATTATGTGAGAAGAATCTTTCCATGAGAATGGTATGTGTGGTTGGAGTACAAGGCCACCTGCTTGATAAGATGGTGTAAACAAGGCTTCTCTATATAAAGTGAGTGCAAGTTGCTAATAAACGATTTCATACAATCATATTGATGCGTACATGGAATCCTTAAGCCTCCGCAGATTGTTTTCCCACATATAACTTCTACAAAGTTCACTGACTATTAAGCATTTGAGTCTATACTACATCTGTACACCTTTTTACAGTTTTTTCTTTTTTCAAAGGAAGATGAAGACTGAATCAATACATCTGAGCATCAAGATTGTAAGGTTATTTCAAAAACCAACATGTGGCTGTTCTGCAGAGATTAGGGGAGTTCTTGTTTGCCATTGCTTAAGAGCCAGCCTTACAAATTCAGAGCTTTCAAGTAATTCACAAGCATTTTCAAGCCACAGGATTTCTAGGGGGGCATTGTCATGGTAGAGCATTGTCCTAGCACTGAATGACATAAAGAAAATGAGCAAAGGAGATAGGTGTTAAAAAGAAAATGTAGAAAGACAAATAAATGTAAGAGCATTTTATTTCAGCTTTTATTTTATATTTATTATTTTATATTTTATAGTTATTTTATTTTGTATTTATTCATTGCAGCTGTGTGGTACAAACCATGAACTGGAAGCTGTGCACTCCCACATCACACTACACAAAGAATTTCCACAGGACACCCACCCTGCTCATCTCAGCTGGGGTGGGATGTGATGGACTTTCTCTTACCATCACCAAGATCTGTATGGGGCACACAAATAAAAAATAAAAATCACAAATTCCCATAACCCTCCCATGGTATATGATACCCACTAAAGACCAGTTTGACTCTTTTAACTCTGTGGGATCCAAATGCCTCTCTAAACTTGGCACTGAGCACACTGAAACTCCACATTTTAACTTACTCCTTCATTTAAAAATGTGATGGTCAAAAGGGAGAGAGGATGCTTAAGGAGTGGGAGTTGAGCAGGGAAAAAAAACCCTCTGGAATCTCAGTGTACTGAGAGTTGAAGATGGGAGGAAATATGGCTTAAATCAAAGTTTTTTCTGACACCTGTGAAAAGTTGAAGCCCTGTGGTGAAGAAGGAGCTAATTTGCCAGGTTCTAGTTAGGACAAAGTTACATCCTCTGACTGTACAGAGAAGAAAGTCACTTTTCATGCTCATGCATCAGGAGTTTCATGTTCCTGTCAGTAAGTGCAGGAGCTTTGCTTCTCTCAGAATGCTTATTTTGCACACAGAGGTCCCCAGCTGACACACTTTACCTCCTCCCATTTTTACCTCAACAGGAAAAATCAATGAAATATCCTAGATTTCAGTTCTGTGGACACCAAAACCTCAACCACTTTGTAAGAAAGCCCCATGCAGGCCCTTTCTGAGCAGGAGAAAAGGTCACTGCTGATGTTCAGAGGGTTGCTATTTCTTCCTGACAGATGCTGCTCTGTCTGTTTTGAAGATGGGTGGAATTTTAGCTTTATATTTCACATTATTAGCAAGTACAAGTTGCCCATTCACACTTAGGGAAGGCAGTTTAATCAGCTCTTATTAGCTAGGTAGATGAGGTTTTCCAGTGTGTCTGGAAGTTTTTTATACAAATAAACTCAGGTCAAGAGGAGTATGGGAGCTCCTTCTTTCCCCCTTAGTGTTTTTGTTTAAAAACTTATTAACCCATTGAATTTGTCCACATTTTCTGACGTGGCTAACCCTAGCAACACGTTGTAACTTCCCACAGAGTGAAAATAGAACCAGAAAAAAATAACCCCCAATAAACCCCAACAACAAAACAACAGCAACAACAAAAAAACCAAAAAACCCAACCCACCCAAACAAATGAACAAGCAAAAAAACACAACAAAAAACCCCTAACAAGACAGAAGAGGGGAAAAGCACCTATCCACCAACACAGCAAGACAATCAGGAATTCATCCTCTGATGTCCAAAGCTCAGAGTCAAGACCATGTGTAGAGACACACTAAAAACCCCAATTACCTTGATCAAACCCTGCCAGAATTGCAGTGGAAATTAAGTCATTTTTATCCCTGGTGTATGCCTGAAGGGGCCATTTCAGCAGCAGGACAGTTGTCACTGGGAATGATGCCTTCTCTGGGTCTTGCACCATTATCCCCACCTTAATATCTCTGCTTGTCCAGCAATAACTTGCTTGAAAAATGACTTCTAACTCCTCTTACTCTGAGTGCCATAATTGGTCATCAATCTTCATTTTAATGTGGTGATCTGTACTTGCTTCCTGGCTAATATTTAAATTGATATTGTGTTGTTTTCTAATTATTAATGATGATATTGCTGTTTTCCAATGATGGTTGTGGTTAGAGATAAATGCAGTTTCTCAATGGAAAATTATTAAGCTGAAAATACCAGCTTCATCAATTTCTAGAATTCTATAATGGAGACATCTTTGTAATGAATTCAGAAAGTGATACTTCAAATTAAAATACACAACTTACATCCCAGCATTTTGCCATGCACAAACCTCTTCTTGACATAAAGTCTGGAGAAATAATTAAGTGAGCTGTTCCAAGAACAGTTTATTGGTCATCCTTTGGATCACTGTTGCTAAATGATGTACAAATTTACATTTCTTCTTGAAAGAAGAAGTGTTGGAAGGTAGCTGGCTGTAAAAAGAGCAGAAAACATGGGTCCACCATAGCTCATGCTCCACCTTCTCCCAATTTTTTTTTACCAAACTCTGGACCACATCTGCAATAATCTGCATCATGCAGTGACATCTTGTGTCTGGAATACATACTGCAAATAAACATAATTAAAGTCTTTGCCTTGGACATCAGCCAAAGAGTAGAATAATCTACCAGTTTGCATCAAATGCATCATGAAAAAGGAGCTCAATGTTCTACAGTAATGTTGGTTCCTAATCTTTTAAGACTTTATGGAAAATACCTCCTAAACATGGCAGAGACTGTTTCTATCTCTATGACTGCTTCAACTTTAATACTCAGAGATACCAATGCTCCACAATTTTGGGGGTCAAAATTCCAGGAACTTTGGACAGACCATCCTTGTGTGAGTCTTTAAAATGCATTTTTGAAGATCCCTTCTGTGTTGCAGAAGACAATATGTCTGAATAAGGGAGAAGAGATGTAATACACATGGCTGTTCTTAATCAAAGAATAATTAAGGTTGGAAAAGACCCCTAAGATCATCAAGTCCAAATGTCACCATGTCCACCATACCATGTCTTGAACTGCCACATCTACAAGTTTTTTGAACACCATTTTTGAGGAGTTCTACTGCAGCATTAAACAAAGACAGATATCTATAGAGGAACAATACACAGCTTTAAACCTTCTCAAAGGAGTTTGGAATCAAACTTAATTGGTAGACAAAGTAAATTAATAGTAGAATATGGTGCCTAGAATAAATGTTTTATCACAGAGCTGTGGAAGGTAAATGGATAGGACAGGCAGATTCAGTTTATCAAGGATATCATCACCTGTATGAAAGGAATAAAGTTTACATGAAGCACACTGGAAATCACATGTGGAAAGTTCTTAGATATATGAGATTTATAATGTCTTTCCTAATTCCCAAGCTCTGAATTACTATTTTGCCCTATTTCAGACATGTGATTTACTTAAAGATCATCTTTCTTCTCCCCTCCTTTTACTTCCTTCTGTGTGTTTAATTTTTTACCACAATTGACTGAGAGCAAGTTTAATATTTCCCTCCACCACCAGCAGAATATTAAGTTTTCATTAAATGTGTCCATTAGTCAATCCTTTGCTTCATTAGTTTGCATTGGCACCAGAGGCATTCACAAAGCCAAACCACAACACAACGAGGACAAAAAATGTCTTGAGACTCTTTCAGCCTTGCAGCTGTTTGGTTTTTTGTTGGTTTTTTTTTTTTTCTGTTCCCCTGTAGGAAGCTTAGACAACATATTAGAGAAATTGGTTAATTAAAACATAATTCCCAGATACACAAGGATAGATACTCAGGCTTGCTGTGTTAGTCCTGCTTGTTGGGTTAATAAATCACTAAAATGAGAGAATTGTTCTTCCCAGCATGTGTGGAGGTGAAATGATTCTTGTAGTAGATTTGGTGAGGAATATTGCAGCAGAATGCAGCTTGCTTGCTTCAAATCCCAGGGACTTCAGTCTGCAAACACTGAATCTGAATAAATTCTGAGTCACAATCCCTGGAGGCATTTACAAGTAGATGTGATGCTTAGGGAAAAGGTTTAGTGATCACTTTGGTGGTGTGTTAGGTTAACAGGTGGACTTGATGATCCAACCAAAAGAGTTCTATAATTCTAAAAAAATGATATCTGAATCCCACTTTGTCTCTTGAATGGAGGTAACTGAATGCTCAGGGAGGGCAGGTTTCATTTATTGATCAACTGCATAGAGCAAATATGTGATGCAACTACTGATGCTCACAATTTGTTTTTGTCAGAAGAGCATGGCCTGGATTTGTTCATCTGTTTTACCTCCAGAAGCCTTCCTTAAGAATCCTCAGAATGCAGAAGTATGTACTCACATGGCACCTTATACATATAAATAAATGTCATGCACAATTTATCATCTCCCAAGCCTGACAGAACAAATGTGTAAATATCAGAGCTGCCAACTGGTTTACAGATGAGAGGAATGAAGGCTCAGCAGATAAAGCAAGGACCCTAACACTGTCTCAAAATTAAGCAGAAGAGAATATATATTTTTTCTAGCTAAAAAGTAAGTTCTGAAAAAAAAAATAACTTTCACAGTGACCATAATTGCTAGAGAAAGGAGTGACTTCAGCAAAGATTGCCACTTTAAAAGCAAATGGAGGAAAATGGAAAATATATAATTTCTGCTACTCCTAAAAGAATTACATATTTTTTTTTCTTTTAAGAGAAAAAATGGGTTTTCATTTAGGAATTGATTATTTTCTTTTAAGAAGAAAGGAAAATAGTTAGAAATGATCTGAAAACAAAACGCCATGTTCCAATTTTCATCAGAAACAACAGTTTGTTCATTCTGGCACAAGAACATGTCACTCACTTCATTTAGATTTTGTGAAGAAAAACAAAAAAAAAACCACCAAAATGAAACCTTTCTTATCCCCTGAAACAAGATTTCATTATTTTCCTGCTTTTCACAACTCTTGTTCCATCACAAGGCTGAGTGACAGGTTCGGTGTTTGCTGCATGAGGTTGAAACAAGGAGCAGTTCTCTTTCTATTGGGAAAGAAATAATAATTTATTCTGTCTATTGGAAAATTCTTTTGAATTGGATTGATGCTTCCCTGACATTTCCTATTCCGGAATTCAGATGCATATGAATTACTTTCAACTCTGACCTGTCCAGGTAACAGTTTATAGCAATAAGTAATTTCAAGTCCTGCCTCTTTGCTTGCAGACCCATTCATTGCAAGCCATGTATTTTCTGTGTGATGCCCTCACCAACACCACTCCTGCCCTGGTGAGCAGCAAGGTTTGTAATTCATAGATAAAGGTTTTCAGTTAAAATTTATTATCTGTGAAGGAGCCACTGGACAATTATTCCTCTTGGCATTGACCAAGTGTGCAGCTGATCCTGGCTGCTCCAGCACCTTGACACTTTCTTTTTATAAATGCTACATAAATCACCTATCTAGTCCTCTTTTATTTTTATTTATTTTTATTTTTATTTTTATTTTTATTTTTATTTTTATTTTTATTTTTATTTTTATTTTTTTACTCATTCACCAAGCAATAAGGACTCATATTTGCTTGACCAGAAGCCTCAACAGCATTGGGTTCCCCACCTCAATTTTATGTTCTTCTTCTTCTCTCTGTGGGCCTCAGATCAGCTCTTGGGTATTAACTAAAAAAAAAATATCTAATCCTCACCCATTCTTCCCTCACAGCCTTGGTTCTGAAAGAAAGGGACTGCATGGGGGACTGGTCTGTGTAGAAGGTTAATAGAAAAGTATTGGATTTCCAACTTGCCTGTGACAAGAAGTTTCATGGGTTAATCAGACACGATGCCTTTATGTTTTAAATCTGCCTTGTATTATTTGATGCTTCCTAGTGCTTGAACTGTGGAAAAAAATGAACACCAGATCATTGCTCCCTCTTCCCCTGTAATTTCTGATTTTATGGGCTTCTACCCTGTGATCATCCTGCAGATAACTATGTGTGTATGATCTATACACACCTGGGTGGCTATAAGGTGGCTCCTTCTTTGAAGAGCTCTGCTGTTCTAAGTTCCCTGCCTTTCATTTCCATCAGGGACTATTTGCAATTTGGCTGATTAATAAAAATAGAGTTTGGGTGTTTGCACACACAAGTTGCATGCAATAGAATTTTCATCCGTTTGGTTTGCATCTTGGCCTGCAACATCTTATTTTAAGTATTAGCATAAATAATCCAAGTCCACAGAAACTGTGTCCTGCAAAGGGAATAGACACTCTAAATATGCTAACTACTGAGTCATTTTATTCATATTATTCTTGAAATGAGGTTTTTGTGTTGGAATTTCCAGACATCCATGGCTGTCACAGGGAGGTCTGCTGATTCTCTGCCAAGCTTATTAATCTACAGTCATTCTGTGGCCATGAGATTTTCTTAAATGTGTTTGTTTTCACATTAATTTTTTTTTTCCATTCTCCAAAATGACTGATGGAGAACTAATCCCCTAGAGTGATGGATGCTGGAGCACTGGAGTGAGAGTTGTTCATTTTGACAGACTTATTCTCAGCCACTTTTTTTCTGAACTCATAACTTGAAATCCATCAGTTGTAAAGTGCTCTGCTTGGGGCATCCAGACCCAGTGCTGTGAGTTCATTCACTCAAGTCATGCCCAGGAAGCTGCAAGATGAGAAAAATGGTCCACAGGTGAGCAGTGACTTTGTGTGGTCAGCAGTTACAGTGACTTTTCAGCAGCAGAACAAAACAGAGCTCATTCACAAAGCTAAACCATTAGAAAAAGCTCATGACAATGCTACAGGTTACTGGTGGACAGGAAACCTTTGAGCATTTGCCCAGTCCTACCATGTAATAGATGGACTCTGGTTCTCATTTACTCCTTTCCTACATTTGGGGGTCATTTTTCTCTTCCTTATAGGCTCTTCTTATTTGTCAGAAGTGTAAGCAAAAGAGTTATGGTGCTATTCTGGCTGAGTGGTGGGGAAGTGCCAGCTTGGAGCCTTCATATTCAGAAAGCACAGGGCTGGGGCAGGCATGTTGCTGCCCCTGGCTATACAGGATTTCAGAAGAATGGCAAAGTCCTTCTGAAATGAGGGAAATTTTGTTGAGACTACATAACATCTCCCAATGAGAGGCTTTGTTTCCATATCCTGCAAATAGTGTTTCCTTCTGAAATTAAAAAGGGAGGAAGGGAGGGAGGGAGGGAGGGAGGGAGGGAGGGAGGGAGGAAGGGAGGGAGGAGGAAGGAAGGAAGGAAGGAAGGAAGGAAGGAAGGAAGGAAGGAAGGAAGGAAGGAAGGAAGGAAGGAAGGAAGGAAGGAAGGAAGGAAGGAAGGAAGGAAGGAAGGAAGGAAGGAAGGAAGGAAGGAAGGAAGGAAGGAAGGAAGGAAGGAAGGAAGGAAGGAAGGAAGGAAGGAAGGAAGGAAGGAAGGAAGGAAGGAAGGAAGGAAGGATGTAGATGAGGAGAAAAGTTTGAAAGAAGATTAAATGAC
The DNA here is from genome assembly GCF_003957555.1 of Calypte anna. NCBI lineage: Eukaryota > Metazoa > Chordata > Aves > Apodiformes > Trochilidae > Calypte > Calypte anna. Next base: position 147,877,816 of record NC_044245.1, read on the forward strand.
CTGAAAAAGTAAGTTTGGCTGTGGATGCTTGAAAAATTAAAGGTAGTAATCTGTCCTTTATCACTTTTTCTCCATTAGACTGAGTGAGATGCTCTTTCTCCTTTCCTGTTTCAACTGTCCTGCCACCATGTCTGTATTGTCCATATCTGCATTTTTCCCATCCCAGCACAGTGGTGAGGACTCAGACAGGACAGAGAAGGGGGTCTGCTCAGCATGACTTTAATCTACAAACATCTGGTGCCAGCCCAGCATCAACCTTTCTCCCCAGTGTAACTGAGAGAACCACTAAAGCAAATGATACCCAACACCAGCACATGGCATCTGGCATCCCACCCACTGAGACTTCAGGAAGCTGAGAGGCATTTCCAGCTCTTCCTCATTCTCACAAAATGATACTAAAACTCTAGTAAGGATATTGTAAGCTCAGGGGAAATAAACCATGAAATGGTTGGACTTAGGTCTAGAAAACTGGCGTCATAGTTTCATCCTGAAGACAGGATGCATATAGCATTTTGGAAGGTCCCCCAGATCCATCAGCAGAAAAACACTTAAAATATTAATGTACTTATGTTTTCTCCTTGTCAATGTGGTTTTGCTAAAGCCAACAGCAAGGGGTGTGGATCTCCATCTGTGGTGTATTACAAAAGGGTGTTTTGCATTGGACAAACAATGTGATTCATATCCAAAAGGAGAGAGATGCCACAGATACTTGTGATCTCAGTGACTCTAATTTATTGCCTAATTAAACACTTGCTGCCAAATTGTCCATCTTGTCATATTTAATTCCTGGCCTAATATTCCAGACAACAGAACACTCAAGGAGGCTACTTCTAAAAGTGAAGCTTTAAATGAAGAAAGATTTTAATGTGTGTTCCCTAATCAGAGTCAATAATCTATCAGGAGCAATTATTCTCAAGCAGCTCCGTTCTTCTGGCACCTTGCAACTTGTGTGAACCTGCCAAGCTCTGTTGATGTTTTATCCCTCTCCTGTAGAGACAGAAGGCAAGGCTCAAGGGACTCAAAACTGAGCACAACCCTTGGGAGGACATCCAGATGACATTTCTATTCATGTTCAGACTGGATTTGTTTCTTTCAATGAGTGCTAGGAGTGAATTCCAAGGATTCCAAAGGAAGTTCTGTTCAATTGAACAATTCTGTTCAATATCTTCATTGATGATTTAGATGAGGGGATTGAGTCCATCATCAGCAAGTTTGCAGATGACACTAAGCTGAGGGGGAAGTGTGGATCAGCTGGAAGGCAGGAGGGCTCTACAGAGGGACCTGGACAGACTGGAGAGTTGGGCTGATTCCAACGGGATGAGGTTCAACATGGCCAAGTGCCGGGTCCTGCACTTTGGCCACAACAACCCCATGGGGAGCTCCAGGCTGGGCACAGAGTGGCTGAGAGCAGCCAGGCAGAAAGGGACCTGGGAGTCTGTATTGATAGGAAGCTGAACATGAGCCAGCAGTGTGCCCAGGTGGCCAAGAAGGCCAATGGCATCCTGGCCTGGATCAGGAACAGTGTGGCCAGCAGGTCCAAGGAAGGGATTCTGCCCCTGTACTCAGCCCTGGTGAGGCCACACCTCGAGTCCTGTGTCCAGTTCTGGGCCCCTCAGTTCAGGAAGGAGATTGAGGTCCTAGAGCGGGTCCAAAGGAGGGCAACCAGGCTGGTGAAGGGACTCGAGCACAGACCCTATGAGGAGAGGCTGAGGGAGCTGGGGGTGTTCATCCTAAAGAAGAGGAGGCTCAGGGGAGACCTCATCACTCTCTACAACTACCTGAAAAGAGGTTGAAGCCAGGGGGGGGTTGGGCTCTTTTGCCAAACGACTATCAACAAGACAAGAGGGCAGGGTCTTAAGTTGTGTCAGGGGAAGTTTAGGTTGGATATTAGAAAGAATTTCTTTATGGAGAGAGTGATCAGACATTGGAATGGGCTGCCCACTGAAGTGGTGGATTCTCCGTCCCTGGAGATATTTCAAAAGAGACTGGATGTGGCACTCAGTGCCATGGTCTAGCAACCGCAACGGTGGTTCAAAGGTTGGACTTGATGATCTCTGAGGTCCCTTCCAACCCAGCCAATTCTATGATTCTATGATTCTATGATTCTAAGTTGAGACCTCAGCAATTCCCCATTCTGTCCACATCCTCTGAGCAGCAGCCCTGACCTATCACTCACAGCCCACACTTGTGTGCCAAGTACAGAGTTGCTGAGGGCCCATCCCATTGAATTTTTTGATGATGGAGATGTTTCATGCTCATTACTGATCCTAGAGGAATGACATCCCTAACAGGTGGCCTGATAGGCTTTGAATTGTTGCCTGTTACCTTGTCAGCATGGTGGTCCAGCCAAAGCTGCATACATCTTGTCAGCTATCTTGTACATCTCTTGAAATATCTTAATATTCTGAATATCTTCTTAATGTCTAGCAGTATATTCCCTTCTCCTAGGGTGTTATGGGGCCATGCTGAAAGTCTTAGAGCAAACAGTATCTCTGGCTTGCCCTTCATCCACACATCTGGTCACCACATCACTGGGATTCTGTGAATCACAGAATGGTTTGGGTTGGAAGAGACCTTAAAGATCACCTAGTTCTAGTCCCCCTGCCTGGGCAGGGACACATCTCACTAAATCAGGTTGCTCAGAACCCCTTCCAAACTGTCTGGAAGACTTCCAGGGATGAGGCTGCCACAGCTCCCCTGGGCAACTTATGCCAGGTTCTCACCACCCTCATCGTTTGTCCAGTGGGATCTCAAAACTTGTAAAGATATCTCAGCCTCTCTGAGCTCCTGCTCCATCACCTAAATATTATTTCCCTGGTATCCATACAGAACCCTTATTTCAGGTTTTTTTTTTCAGTTGTTATTTTCTCTTATTTTCTCAGCATGCACCAGTGTGAGGAGCCTGTCTGTGTCTTCTTAATGATCCACACAGAGGTACTGACATGCTACTATGATATCCCTTCAGAGTTTCTCCAGGGTAAGCAAACCCAGTTCTCCCACCCTCTCCTCACACAATGTGTGATCACTTTCATGTCCTTCAAGGGCCTGGAAATAGTTTATATCAGGCCTTGATCTGCAGCTGCCCCAGGAAATAAGGTGAGGCTGAGCATCTTGTAATTATTGGCATCCTTTTTCTTACCTGGTTTGAGGCTGGACATCTTGTTCCCTTTCTCCAGGCATCAGCAGGCTTGACAGCATCTTGACTGAGTTTTCCCTGTGCTGCACATCCCTGCACCCAGTGTCTCTATGGATACTGTATCCAGGATGTCAGGAAATGCACATTTCTGTGCCTCTGGAGTTTCTTAGCTTGGTTGCCCATTTTGATGACTCACCTGAACAGGAAGGTGTCTGGCACAGTCTTGGCCATGGCCTCACATCCCTATGGATCCAGCAAATCATAGGAGCAGCAAAAACCAATTTGCAATGATTAGGAAATTGTCTTCAGGCTCAGGGACAGCATAGCTGCAGGTAACTGTGCACTTATTAGGTTTTTGTGAGGTATCCACCCCCTCTGTGTCTCTTTCCTTATTTATTCTTGCCACCCTGTTTAGCTTTTGTTATTTCATCCCTCAAAGTAGTGAAATGATGTTTCCTGCCTCCATTCTGTGTGACAAGCCAGCATGAAAGCTGGGAACATGTCTATCTGCTGTATCCTGTTCTAATTAGCACTCTCAGATAAACCCAGTAATACCACAGGACAGGATTTATAACCCTGTTATAACCAGTCTCTATTCAGAGTGCCTTTTAGCTATTGCTACCTGCTGAATTTTTTTTATTTTTTTTTTATGTTTTTATCAGAAAAATAAGTAAAGGCACATCATACCTTTGTGTCTGTGTGCAAATGTGTGTATTTGGATATAAATACACGAGGTTTTATCAGGATTTTCTTTCCTCTAACTTAATTTGTAAAATGACATTTCAATAATATAAAATATTTCTTCACTCCCCCTATTTCTATAGTATTCTTTGTGGTTTTCCCAATCAAAAAGCTCAATTTTTAATTTCTATTTTTATTTTTTCCCCCCCATTTTAAAGCAGCAGCACAAAAAGCCAAGACCAATTGTCCTGGTCTGGGCCAAGATAAAGGTGATTTTCTGTCTTGCACCTTTTGCTTTTAGCTAAATCTTTTTTAGTACTTGCACTTGCTAAATTAACAGCAAGTTTCTCAGACAGTGTGTGCTTCTAGGATTGATGCCACTTGATGTTTATAGTTACTGCTAGAGACTGGTGTGCAGAGCCAAGGACACTGCTCAGCTCTGAGGAAAACATTTTACCACCCAGGAGGATAAAGAGGTCCCACCTGCAGCCCTCCTTTGGGGAGGAACAAACAAGATAGATGCCAGAATTGACCAAACAGAGTATTCCATCCCATATACGTCACACTCAGTATAAATTTGAGGGATCACGATGGCCAAGCCAGATTTCCAGTTTTCCTGATTTCCTGTTTTCCTTCCTTCACCTGGCATCCTGGGAGGATTCCATCCCTTCCTCTGCCTGTGCTCCTGATCCATGTCAGCCTGAATCTGTGTGTTCCTGCCTCCAGCTCCCCACTGCTGCTGACCCCAGGAGTCCAGCCTGGACTTTCCCAGGGCTGCCCTGCAGCCTTGATGGTGACGTGAGAGTTATTGGGGGAAAGGGGGGAAAAATGTGGTTTCCATTTTCCTGTATATTTGTATATATTTAGTAATTTTTTTCCTATTTATCGTTACTGTTTCATTAAAGTTGTGTAGTTTAGTTTCCAACCCATCAGTCTCTCTCCCTTATTCTCTCTGCTTTCTCTATCAAGGAGAGAGACATTAATAGAGAGCGTCTGTTATTCGGTTTAATTGCCGGGACAGTGTTAAACCGTGACACCAATGTTACCTTCCTTTCTAATTGTACACAGGGCTTTTTGAAACAATGCTGCCTTTTGTTGAAAACTTCAAATATCTCTTTAGGTTGACAATCTTTGAGCTCTCCTTCTGGATCAGAACTCTTCAGAACACCTTGCCCCATCCTTTTATCTGAGCAAATGGAGGTGTCTGCCTAAGGTGAAGTAAACACTTGTTGATCAAGACTCAAGTCAATTGCCTGAACAATGATAATTGGATTCATTTGAGATGATGGGGGAATATTGGTCCTTCACCACAGCTCTGAAGCCTCCTGAAGGTCCTTTGTCACTTTTTCATGTGCCCCATCTCTATGCTTTAGAGCCTTCAAGGTGTCTCCTGTGCCAACACTTGTATGGTTGGCTCCATGTCTCCTCTCCTACAAGGTTTAGACACCCAACACATTGGTGTTTACACATATTTTTTTAAGAGTATGAGGTTTAAACTGAATCCTATTTAGATATTTAGCAACACCAGAATACTGCTCTCTCAGTTCCTCTGGTGTCTCTCTTCACTGATCCTATTTTGGTCCTTGCTCTATAGGATATTTCAGATTAGGATGTTCTCTCTGTTTGGAACAGCCCATATATAGCTCTGTCAAAGCAGAACCTTGACTTTAGCTGCTCTTACTATAATAGAGACATTTCTTCCCAATATGGTTTTTGTTCTACACTTTAGTTTCTATTTTTTAGTGCAAGCTCTTCTGTTTGTATTAAGTTTATGAAACAAGGCTTGACTTGTTACCTTGGGGACAGGATGGTGTTATTGAATGAAAAAAAGGTTTTCATAGGGAATTAGTTATTAGTTTTACCTTTTCTTCTTTGCTGAGTCAATTAAAAAAAAATTTAAAAATTCCTTCCTTTCAGCCCTGAGGACCTCATCCAGGGGGCTACAAAGAGAAACCAACTCTAAGAGCTTGCAAAGGAATTAACTGGGGAATTGCAAGGAATTCCTTGAGGAAGGGCAAGGTAAAAGACAATGAGCCATGGGATTGGAGCTGTAACAACCAGAGAAAAGACACTGTGTGACTTTGTAGGAGATTTTCCCTTCAGGCCAGTGGTCTAGTACCTGAGAACAGTGTTCCATCCAACTGTATGGATGGAAGAAATCTTTGATCCAGCCTCTGCCTGGGGATGCAAACCTTCTTAGAAATGCATTTCAAAAGACACCTGTGAAGTTCAGGCATTTCTTCTTCACTTCTTCTGTTGCTCAGAGTTGCAATGAACAGACAGAATACTTCAGCCCTACAGTAGCTGGGTGGATGGATGGATGCACGGATAGATTAAAACAAGAGTTTTGTTTTAGTTCTGAGTTGTTCACCTTCTTGGCATCTAAGCTGTCTTCAAAGCTGGTATTTTTTTCACCAGATTCTTAGCTTTGTGTTTCCACCTCCTCTAACTATACTTCATTAAAGGGAAAGGATATCAGAGCATCCTGTAGCTCAATGGTGTTACATTATGCCATGTACACAAAGATTTCTATGGGTTGGCATTTATGTTCCCTAACTTTAGGTCTCTACAACATGTACATTTACCCGACCAAGTTAACTGGGCTCCTGTTCTAGATGGTGGAGAACCAGTTAAAATACTGAACTGGGTTACGTTCAGCTCAGGTTTATCAAAATTACCAAAAATATGTCCATGTTGGGATCAAGTGGGGTGTCCCTTACTCTACTGAATCTGTTGATTCACTGTCTGACTTCCTCAGATGGCAACATTTCAGGCCAGTGTATTACTCAGTCATACCTTTCACAATATATACACCTGAGGTTTGCTTTAGAAGGCAACGAATACATTAATTCACTTGGAATATCCAAATTAATTTTCCTGATGCCTGAATAAACCCTCATGGGTGAGCATTCCTTCCCTTTTAATGCTCTGAGAAAAAACACCTTTCTTTAATTTTGCTACACCCTTAATATGCTATATGTGATGGGTTTGGGCTTTCTTTTTTTGTCAGTTTTGTTTTGTTTCTTTTTTTTTCCCATCCTCCAGATGCAGCAGCTGCTAAAGGAATGCCTAAATTGCCACAGGGCTTTGAGGTTTCTTATTGTCTGCAATACAGAGATAGATTATGCTGCAGGCACCAGCTTCACTCACTTAGAAATGATCAGTATTGAGAACTACACATTTTCCATTGATGTTTTTACCTTAATGGTTTTCTAAGTGTAGACACAACAGATCCTCTTCTCGGCTCCTCTCACCACTGAAATGATGCTCCACAGATTTATATGGAACAGGATAAGATCTTAGATAACAGCCAAAGTACATAAAAAAAGTGTGAAAATGAGTGTATTAGGAGTTGTGAGGTGCTTAGAAAAGAAAAGTGGCTCGAGAAAGCCTCAAAGCAAGGAGGAGACTAAACCACAATTGCAGTGCAAAGATGACACAACAAAAAATCTTTGCTGTTCTCTGGAACAAAATTGCATAACAATGAGAAGAGCAGAATTATTAGTTTAATTTTCTTTCCTTTCAGTTGTCCAGGGGAAAGTCTTTTGTGCTAAGGGATCATTTTTATTCAGGGCTGCTACAATAATCTCTGTTAGTTTAAAATATTAAAAAGTGATGTTGTGAATAAAATGATCAGAAGTATTAATGGGGTTTAGAGACAGCAATGTAAAAACAGGAAGGAAAGCCCCCCAAAAACATAAAGTGATACTGGAGGACTAAACAAGGTGGGGGGAAGTCTGCAGAAAGTATAGAAAAGGCATTTGAAGCAGTCAGCTTAAGCCTGAGCATGTGTGGCTATCACATTTATTTTAAAAAAAAATGTCCTTAGTTGATCATGTTTCTCTTTTTCCTTCTCACTCTGTTACTTTCCAGCAGTCTGAATCCCTTTGGCCATCAAGACATGCTGCAAAACTTAATTCCACCCAGACTTTGAAATGAATTTTTATGGATTTTTTAAAATGGATTTTTAAGCAAGAGTTTCAGCTACTTCATGACTTTGCAGCAGGCACAGAGACATTGTGAGCAGAGCATCACCTCCAGGAGCTTGGCAAGATTTACTTGCAGAGATAATTAGCTGATATCCAGGTTTAATACCTCAGGTGCAGTGGTGTGCTGACACAGCTTTGCTACTTCCAGTCTGGAGTTAATTGTCCAGACCTTTCTTTGTGTCCTTTGGATGCCAAAGCTTTGATATCTTTGCACTGAAAACTTTTTCTTTTTTTTTTTACTAATGGCAATGCTGGTTTTACACTATGCCTTCTCTCTCATATTAGTAGGAAATGGACATGTGACACGAGTAATGAAGATGATCAGAGGGATGGAAACTATCTTGTATGGAGACAGGCTGAGAAAGTTGGGGTTCTTCAGCCTGGAGAAGAGAAGGCTCTGGGGAGACCTTAGAGCACCTTCCAGTACCTGAAGGGGCTACAGGAAAGTTGGGAAGGGGCTTTCTACAATGATATGTAGTGCTAGAATCATAGAATTGGCTGGGTTGGAAGGGACATCAGAGATCATCAAGTCCAACCCTTGATCCATTACTGCTGTGGTTCCCAGCCCATGGCACTGAGTTGGATGGGGCTTGGAGCAACCTGGTCTGACGGGAGGTGTCCCTGCCTATGCAGGGGGATTGGAACTAAGTGTTCTTTAAGGTCCCTTCTATCCCAAACCATTCTGTGATTTCAGAAGAAAATGTAAGAATTAGAGAGAGAGATTTCTTTCTAGTCTTGAAACTATGACCTGGCCTTTATGGCCTTCATGGACTTTAATGATCATGGTTGTAGATAGAATCTTAGTTTATCTCCCAAACTGCTGCAAAGACAGCAGAGAAACTTAAAGTTTGCAATCTCTACTGATAATGTTTGAAGAATTTGCACACTACACAAGGCTACCCCCAGAGTGTCTAAAAGAGGGGAGGATTGAGACAAGAAACCTGTTCCACAGGTTGGGCATCAGAGAGGAGAAAAAGAAGCAAGAGCATCCTCAAAAGCACCTTCAGAGTCTGAAATAAGTTTAAAAACCACGCAGACATGGCACTTGAAGACATCTTTTAGTAGTGGGCTTTGCAGTGCAAGGTTTACAGCTGGACTTCAAGAACTTAAGTGTCTTTTCCAACTTAAATGATTCTATGATGCTACAGAGAGCAGCAATTGGGATTCAGGAGTCCCTGTCCTCAGCCGGGCAATCCCCAAGTCTCCTTGGCTGGCTGAAGTCTCCTGTTCTGCCACATGTTCACTCCCCACTTGGGGAATTTGTCTTCTCTGCTGGCCTCAGATCCAGTTCCCTGGACCTTCCAGAAAGAAGGGACCTGGAAAAGTGTGTGAGTGTCAGTCTGGAGATAGAAATGGATGTTGCCTTAGATGAAACTTTAGAGCATGATCCAAAAACCTAAAATTTGGTAGCTGGAGATTAAAAAATTATATCTCTAAGATACAGAATCACAGAATCATCCAGGTTGGAAAGAAACCTCTGAGATCATCAAGTCCAACCCTTAATCCACTACCACTGTGGCTACTTTATCATGGCACTGAGTGCCACATCCAGTCTCTTTTTTAAAAAAAAGGGAAAATAATTTCATGTGCTCTTACAAGTGGATGCCCTATATAAGCATAGAATCATAGAATGTCAGGTTGGAAAGAACCTCGAGGATCATCTGGTCCAAGCTCTCTAGGTAGGAATTTAAAGTATGAGGAGGAGAATTGCAGGCTCTCAATCTAGGCTGGGTTTGGCTCTGGGTTTCTCATCTTTATCAAATTCTCAGTGACATCTCCTTCTACACCATGGATCTTTGTGGGCCACTCTTGAGCAGTGTTAGGTGAAGGCTCTGACTCAGGAAAGAAGTCACTTCAACATCCTCTCATGGAAGGAAAGAGGGTTTTATGTCATGTCATGCCTTGTGGATTCATGTGAAATCCTAACTCTGTTTGAAAGCCACACTTAGGAAAACACCAGCTTGCCTCCCAGCAGCACTGACAGGGTGCAAGCAGTCATTTGAATCTTGTATGACAAGTAGAAGAGAGCAGCTTTTCAGCCCCCAACCCCATTCCTCTGCAATTACTTGACATGACAGCTGTGATTATTGAGATGATGGCTAAAACCCATTATGCTATGAAAATGCCACTCATAACCCTCTACCAGATTCAATTTTATGCCTTGTTTTTAGAGGCATGATATACCAAGGTCCATTTTGTTGTGGAGAACACAGAGTGCCATTACCTCCTGGGTAGCCATGAGAAGAAAATGAAGAGAGGCTGAAAGATGAAGTGCTATTATAGGAAATAGGTTTATTATTTCCATGTATTTGTTAGGGCAGTTACAGAGCTCAGTTCTGTGCAAAAACAAACAAACAAACAAAAAAACAACCCCAAAATATAGAACCAGAAACACAGTTTATGGTTCAAGTCTCAAATGCATGCTGGCAGCCTTGGGTACCTCTGTCCCTGTGGACCTCCAGCCTTGGACATCCTTTGGCAATCCCTTGCCTGATCTGGAGGCAATGGATTGACTTTGATTTCTGTGATTCTGGTTCAATCCTTGACTTTCTAAAATAAATATTTTGCCTGCAAAGCTGAAGAGAAGCGACCTGTTTTGATCAGAAGATTTCTTAGGGGATAAAAAGTATTTTTCACTGTGTACCTGGCACAATAAGCATTGATCTCAGATGGTGCCTGGCTTTAATACAGTAATTAATGAAACAGTAAGCATCTTTCCTTTGTGCTAAGATCCTCTGAGCAGGTTTCCGTGGCAACAGTCCATGCACAAGCTTCTTGCCTGTAGCAAATGTGAAGTTATTTGAATCATTTAAATTCTTTGAAAGAGAGAGGACTGATGGAACTGGAATTAACTTAGATTTACTGCAAGACCAAAGTAGACTCAGGGGCAGCTACCTCAGGTCTGTGAGGCACAGAAACTTTTTACCCTGCACTAACTCCAAGCTACTCCCTGAACCCTCCAAGCTACCATAGAAGCTTTTATCTCAGAAAGGTAAGAATTTTCACTGCAGTTAATTTTTTCTTCTTACTCTCTAGCCATCTTCTGTCAACAGAATCCATGTTTGCCTTACTCTAGGACTGCTTCGTCTTTATATTTCTGATAGGCAAGAAGACCATAGTCTTACCTGACTCCTTCATCAGCTCTAAGGCAGAGGAAGGCAATCCCCATGCTGGGTAAGAGACAGGAGGAATTCTCTGCTGTTTCATCACCTCTGGGAACCAGGGTCTCCCCTAGAAATCAAATGAGACTGACCTCAGGATGCTGGAGTGGAACATGTCCCTTGGATGCTAAGGTTAAAACCTTCTGGATAATTAGGTAGCTTTGTTTAATTGGAATGTGTAGAGGGAGAAGTAAAATAGCCAAATAAAATTATATTGGCAAGTGACAAATGGGTGGAATAGAAGACCTCCCATTTTGACATGCCAGTAAAACTTCTCCTGCCACTTTTGCTGGCCTGCTGCAAAGTCCAGGAAGGATGAGGCACATGAGTCCCATGGACCACAATCCTTTTTGGCTGCTGATCCCTGCGTGTCTCTTCTGCTGGAAGAAATGTTCCTTGGGAGCAGATGGTGAGGCAGTTCTACAAGAGAAAGATAGGAATGGGGAGAAGTATTCCAAATGCAAAGATTTAGCATATTTTGAAATAATAATTTATTTGTTGTTATCAATTTCATAGCCAAAGAAAGGCAAGAAAGCAAATGGCTTCTTAAGACAAAGGAAAAGTATGAAATGTAAAGCAGATCTTTTAGGAATGTTCCTTCTAATGGAGGAAAAAGTGGCTCAGTAGATCAAGAGATGGGCAACATAAAAAGCCACCTCATTTCCCTTCCAGTGGGAAATTCTGAATCCATCATGGTGAATTAATCTTTAAATGTTCTGCTACCATTTTTTAAGAAAAAAAAAACAACCCATCATATAATTTCTTCTACTCAATTTGTCCTTGCATTCATCCAGCATCCCAGTCTAGAACTGTTGCTTCACTATATATATAATGCTTGTTTCTTTGGGCAAGTTCATCCTTCAGGAACATGAAATATCTTAAATTAATTGGGATATCAACAAAATTCATGATTGAGACCTGGTCTGGGGTGGGCTATTAGGATATAATCTCATAGTGTCAATTGGCATCCAAAACAAAAGCCTGGATGCAACATCTGGTGACTTTGTGGTTCTTGGTGTCTCTGAAATGTAAGGACAGCTTCAGCTAAGTATTAAATTTAAAGCCAGACTTAGGAGGAATCAGAGCGAGGCTTTCAAGAATATAATTTCAGTTCTAAACAGTGACCAGTAAATGTCTTACACCTCTGTTGTCCCATTATTTTAGTCCAGATCACTCCCACAGAGGTGGCATTGAGCTGGAAGAACCAAGGAAACAAATTATTAGACTCATTCTTCACCTACACAAAATCTAGAAACTTGGCCAACTAAGTTCAGGACTGGAAATTGTCCACATGGCAGAAAAAAGGGAAAGCTGAGTTGTTCAAAAGCTCACACATTCTTTGTTTTCCAGGTCTAAAAATACCTCCACATAGGAGACTTCAAGTTGCTTTTTGTGCTAAACACACAACTGGAAATCTCACTGCACTCCACACATTATTTCACTAAAATAAATATTGTTGTCTTTAATATTTAAAGAGATTTTTGAAACAGCTATAGGAGATTAAAAACACAAGCCAGCAAAAACGCTCTGTGTCTCAGGGCCCTACAGAGGTGTATTTCAAATCTCCTGCTTTAATTTCTTCAGCTCTTAAGGAACTCCAAGGTTTCTTAAATGGCTTTGCTGGGCACAGAAAACAGAGCTGTTGTCCCTAAGGCTTCTTTGGCCCTTTTTTACTCATGATCACAGGATTTTTTGTTCAATATTGTCTGAGAAACTCTATCATGTAATCCTCAAAGCTGTTGGACTAACAAATACTCTAAGTCCACTGTATCCCAAACACCATCAGGCACTATTTAACCCTTAGGGTACGAAAGGGGGCATGGGATTTCGTGCTCCAGCAGAGCAGAGTTCAGCATCTGTTGAAGGTAATAAGAGCTTTGCTGGAGACTTTGCTGGGATGAGGAGAATTTTCATGAGCAAAGAGACACTTGTCCATCATAGCCTGATTTCAGATGTCATTTCTTATCTTAACCCCATCCCAGAGCTCTGTGCCTAATCCTGCCAGATCTTCAAGAGGGTTTGTGCCTCTATGATGCTGAGGACACAGCCAGGGTGCTGTGCAGTAACCAGCAAACATGTACCCCAAACACCCATTCTGGGAACACTCAAATTTTATGCCTGCCCAAGTTTACAGGTATGTGATGAGCTCAGAAAGGTGTGAAGGAAGTGGGTGGGCTAATTTTCAAGCAGCAGATGCCAGGCCAAAGCCAGAGTGGTACTGAGTGTAATTGGTCACAGTTACTTGCACCAGGATTGCCAGGAAAAAAGCAGCCATCAGTTCTCAGCTGGATGCCTCTAATTCCTCTGTAATGTTGCAGAGTAAAGGGGAAGAGAGATAAATCATTGCTGACTCTAAATAAGAGAACTACGAGCGCTGCTGCTGTCAGAAAAAATATCTGCTGCTTTGGAGAGTAATAAAATTAGGAATATCCATATGGCTCAAGTGCAGGGATGCCTGCACATGCCTGCACATGTGATTGGCCATTTTTGAAGTCTGCATTTCAAGATTAATATTCTGGGCTCCTATTTTCCTCCTGCAGTTATCCCCATGTAACACTGGAGTCATGAGATGCACAAGCAAATATAAATGCAGGCATCCCAGGCAGCGGCCTTAGAGCTGCACTGCAATGTCCATTTAAAGCAGAATTCAAATGTCTTTGCTTCTTCAGTTTGTTTCCCAATTTTTGCATTAAATTCTAACAGTGATTATGTGTAATCCTCACATCTGGCACTGCATTCCTTCCCAAGGATCATATTGGACTGCCCTCTCCCATTTAACTGCAAAATTTCCCCTCCATTGAGATGGGGAAGAATTGTAAAAAAAGGCTCATTTGGGGACTTTACTTCTCCTTTTTCTACAGCTTTACACTCTCTCAGGGTCTTATCTTACAAGCAATCAGAGAAAAGAGGGTTTAAAGGCTCCTGGCAAGGTTATCTGCTCCAACTGACTGTCCTAGGGATATATTTATGGACCATTTAACCATTATTTTATGGAAATTTCACAGGTAGTTTCATCACATGAGGCCAAGCTCACACTCCAGAAGACATTTCAGTCAGATTTTCACTGAAAAATTCCTATTCTTCCTCAGCTCTTTGAAAATCACAGATTCATAGAACAGTTTGGGTTGGAACGGATCTTTAAAGCTCACCTGATGCTCCAGACTACACCAGATCACCCAGACCCAGGACCTAACTTCACCAGGCAGAGTTCATCATAAAACTGTCTTGCTGTCCCAAACAAAATAGTTGTATCCCAAATGCCTGTTGGGAACAGTCCTTGCTTGGGAACAGTCCCTGCCTTGTGCCAGAACTTTGAATTTCTGTAGAAATTGTGCAGGAGAAAGTGAGATGGTCCAGGCTATGACAGTGCCAGGATCTGCTGTGGAAGTTTAGTTAAATATAAAATATATAAAATGTATAATAATAGTGTCTTTCCTCCTGTTTATTGCTAGTATAGGTCCAGCTTTAGAGCTTTCCTTCATCACTTGCTGAGCAGTCTGGTCTTGTCCTTCATGCTATAAGCTGTGCTGAGCACACCCATGTTAAGTCAGCCTTTGGGTAGGAAATACTTAGATTTGGTGACTTTTCAGTTAATTTAAGTGGAAAAGCATAAATTTACTCTCATGATCACTTTTCACTGATCTGATTTTTGCTGTGGGATAATGGGGAGTTGTTCACTACAAAGCACTGCTCAAAAAGGGATTCTGTGGTTAAAAAGGGTGATGTCTCTTGGGACAGATGTGGCTGTTTCTGCCCTGCACAGTGATGCAGGGGCTGAGCTGGTTGCATTCCAAGGGAATATTTTCCACTGCTGATGTGACAGGAGACCAGGGGATGGCCAGGCTGTATCCCTTGTGCTGCAGCAAGAGCACTGACATGCAGGGTGCACCCTGAAACATTTCTCAGTGCTTGCTGCATTATTATTTATCTAGCAAGCCTGTTCCTGTCTCCTCACCATTCTTTGATCCTGCTGCTACAAAGTGATGCCAGAGAGAAGCTCGGATGCTTATTAAAAATATACTTCCCAGCTTTGCTTTGCCAGCCTTCACCTTTCCTGCTAAGGGAGCCTGGATGCTCTTGGTGAAATGCTGCAATGAAAGCTGCTCAGCCATTTCCTTGCTGGCCTCTTGGTGGTACTCTTAACCCAGCAAATTCACTCTCTGCTGCTCTGGCTGCCTTTAACTAAAGGCTTCTATCTCCACCTTCCTCTAGGAGAACTGAGGGTTTTTTTAAGTAGCTACTAAATATATACAAAGTTTATGGACACAAAGCCAGATTTTGAAAGGATTTGCCAGAGATAGAGGAGCTCTGCTCTCGTGCTGCCCCATTTCAGGGCTTTACCTGTGAATCAAAGAGCTCAGTGCTAAGATCTGTCAGATGTCCCCAAAGCACCAATGTTTGGTCCAGTGCCTTCAGTGAGGGCATGAAGGCAAAATGAACAGGGAGGCTGCCATTTGCATACTTAGCAGCTTGTTTAGTGGCAGGTTAAAAAAAAAAAAAAAAAAAAAAGGGAAAACTAAAAAAAAGAGTGTTTTCCCACAGTGCTGTCAGAAACATCCTGTAGTGAATAGAGTTGGGGAAGGTTTAATTCAGTGTCTCCTTTCTAATGGAGACCCAGATGGCCAAGGAGCAGCCTAAGAGAAGGAAACACTGTGTGGAGTCTGAGGAAATCAGGGTGCATGAGACTTGTATCAGGCCTGTGTGCCAAAAGAGGGTTAAAACCCATGTACATATTTAGAAAAGCCTCCAGAAGCCTCTTGATCAGGGTGAAAATAAAATGATGTTTTCAGGTATTGGTTACAGTAAAAGTCTAGGCATGGGGTCTAATCTTAAGAACAACTTAGAGAAACTTCCCCAAGCTCAGCCTTTGATCACTAAGATGCCACTGGAAGATAAAACTGACCTGAAAGTTTGGGACATTTGATTGGAATAAATAGAGTTATGCATTGCAAGTTCATTTTATCTTCCCACTGTGAGCTAGCTGTAACCCAAATATTTTTTTCTTTGCTAAACAACAGTCAAAATCAGATTTATTCTATGGATCTGCTCACAGTTCTCCTTTGTGGATGCCTTGGCCACTAAGAGTACAGATAGCATTGAATTCTGAGTTGAAAAATGGCTTTTCTCAAACACAAAATAATGAGACAATACATAACCAATTTATATGTTTACTTAAGTCATACTATATGCTGAAGATATTTATTGTGCCTGCATTTAGTCTGAGGAAGCTGCTGCCCTTTTCAAATCAGGGTGAGCAGGTATGAAGCTGGGTCTGGATGCTTGGTAACCCTGGTGGTTGATATAGGTTGATATGTTCCTGTAGCAGCAGCTCTTTAGTCAGATCTTCAGCCACTGCCCACACTTCATAGAATCATAGAATCATAGAATCATAGAATAGGCTGGGTTGGAAGGGACCTCAGAGATTATCGAGTCCAACCCTTGATCAACTACCGCCACAGTCACTAGACTATGGCACTGAGTGCCATATCGAGTCGCTTTTTAAATGTCTCCAGGGACGAAGAGTCCACCACCTCCCCAGGCAGCCCGTTCCAATGTCTGATCACCCTTTCCGTGAAAAAATTCTTTCTAATATCCAATCTGAACCTCCCCCGGCACAATTTAAGACCATGCCCTCTTGTCTTACTGAGAGTTGCCTGGCAAAAGAGCCCAACCCCCGCCTGGCTCCATCCTCCTTTCAGGTAGTTGTAGAGAGCAATGAGGTCTCCCCTGAGCCTCCTCTTCTTCAGGCTGAACAGCCCCAGCTCCCTCAGCCTCTCCTCATAGGATCTGTGTTCGAGTCCCTTCACCAGCTTGGTTGCCCTCCTTTGGACCTGTTCGAGGACCTCAATATCCTTCTTGAACTGAGGGGCCCAGAACTGGACACAGTACTCAAGGTGTGGCCTTACCAGGGCTGAGTATAGGGGCAGAATAACCTCCTTGGACCTGCTGGTGACACTGTTTCTGATACATGCCAGGATGCCATTGGCCTTCTTGGCCACCTGGGCACACTGCTGGCTCATGTTCAGCTTCCTGTTCAGCTTCCTGTTCAGCAAGCAGCTTTTTGCAGGTAACACCAGATAAGGGTCACCAGTTTTTATACTAGTGTCAGGTATCCTAACCTCAGATTCTCCAAGGTTTTCGAAAGATGCAACTCGTTTTTCTCACTTTGAGGTCTTGAGTCATAGTTTCCTACATAGTTTCCCATTTATCTGTGAGGGGTTATGAAAATAAAAATAAGAGAGGAAGGGAAAAAGTCTGATCTGTCTGTCATAAGATAAAGACTTCACAATTACAGTGTTAGAAACAAACAGCATTGCAAAATATTAGAGGGTTACGTCCAACCCCTTCTCATACTAATCCTGTCAGGTAATGGCTTAAATGAAAATAAGTAGTTCTCATATCCTTTGCTATTCTCCAAGACCACAACAGCAGAAATCTTCCAACATCTGCTGCAAGCAGATAAATAATTAGATGAAAAAATAATGCCTGGAAATCCTCAGAGTTAATTTTCCTCTTCAGTCATTCTCAGTTAATAAGAAAGAAAAATGCTTCTAGAAGGAAACAGGACCTAAAAATCTGTCCAAGGAGGTCCTGCTGGAGATCATAACTTCTAGCAGGGTAATGATTAGGGCTTGGGTATTGTGCTAGCTCTGCAGTGATGCACGGAATGATGTGTCTGACAACACTGCCCCTGTCTAGGGAGCTATGAAGTGTACAAGGAGGATGAAAAGTCCTTTTCTTCCCATGCACTGCAGGATTAGTGGCCCAAGCATCACATACAGGAGCCAAGAGAACTGGTTCCAGTCCTCCTTTTGTCACTATCCCAGTCAAGTTGTCAGCCCATGTCTGTTCCTCAATTTTTCTTAATGGAAAGGCTCTGAATTTTCTGTAAGTGTCTTGGGTGTAGCAGATTAAAACTGTTCTCTTTTTCTAGAGGTTTCCCCTCCATTATTTATCATAATCTTAAAAAAAATCAGTATTTTTTTTTCTGCTTTGTTGTTCCTTTAATTCCTTGTCTTTTTTTGAGCTCAGCCTTTAAACCTGCAGCATTTTGGATGATTCCAGGGATGCTCAAGCACTTTCCCCTCCTTGAATGCAGTGTAACCCCAAATGTCAGCTCCACTCCCAGGATCCTTTCTCCTCCTCCATTGCTGGCTCCATTCATCTCCCTTTGGGGATATGAAAAACCTCAGTGAAAGCAGAAATAAAGCCACCAGGTTCAGGGCAGTCTTCCCAAAAGGACCTTTCCTTAACCACTAATGGTTACTTTCACTCTGTCTTGGTCTCCTTGGCACACCTGGGGTCTTCAAGACCCTTTTGGAGCAAAGGAATAATTTAATAATTCTCCTATTAAAGGAATAATACTTGATATTTCTGGAGAAAAGCTCTTCTTACACAGTGATTGTCCCTTCCCTTCTCTGTCCCTGTAATGTGGAGACAGCTGTGAGTAGAGCTTGGAAGCAAAACCTCTGATCTGCCCCTCAACACTCTTGGGTTTACCCTTGCAAGAAAACAGGAGAGCAACTCCCTGGGGCTTCACTGGGATTGGAGAAAGGTCTTTTCCAAAACTGGATTGGACAAAAATCCAAAGACTTTGTGCATGCCCAGCTGAGCTGCCATAGAAGTGAAAAGGAGCTTGCACTTTTTTCTTTGCTTCTTCCCTCTTCACTTTTTCTACTGGAAGCCTGGAGTGCCCATGGGTGCTGTTATGTGCTCCAGGTGATTTACAGTGTCAGAAATGAAGCAAACTGACCATTAAAGGTTACAATTGCTAGAATAACAGAATTCAAAATACTATCTTGCACAAGTACCTGCTATCCCTCACTCCGTGGCAGCAGCAATGTGAATAAATCACTGCAGGCTACCCCATCAGTCACCCTTCCCTCTTCATGGCTTGCAGAGGTTGGGGCACAGGGGACCTCTCAGGAAGGTCCTGGGCTACCTTGTGATGCTGCTGACATCTGACATGTTGCATATTAATGTTGGTATTGTTGACATGTTGATATTAATGACATTGAAGGCTTTCCTTCATTCAGTGGATGGTTACTTTGCTGTCTGCATGTGCTGTCCACGTTCAGCTCTTGGCTCTGCTACAAAAATTCTGATGTGAACTTCCTAAAGGCAAGTGCCTCAGTTTCTCTTCTGTGCCACAGAAACTGCTGTGCCTCAATTTCTCTGCTGAAAAAAAAAAAACAAAACAAAAAGAAAAAAAAAAAGGGAGAATAGCATCACTGATACTTTGTTGGAATGCTTTGAAAATGTTCTCAGAGCACAAGATGTGTCTCTGTATTCCTTTCAGGACTCTGTGGTTATAGATTTTTGGGTTGTTTGGTTGATTGTGAGCTCTGTATAAATTTTTTACTCTGGAATTTCACATGAAACACCATTCTGAGAAAAGTATTATACCCCATGTAACTCATCTTGTCTGGGAAAGTCTTGGAAGGGTCTCTCTGCACTGGACAATCTTCAAATATTGGACATGTGGATAAATGAAAAGCTTGGTGAAGGTAGGTACAGCTCTACCAGCAAGGTAAGGCACATAAACATTGCAACATTATTTTAATTTATTATTCCCATTACTCCATGTTTCATGTGGCTTGGCTTTTTATAGATTTCTGTCTTGAGGGCTAGCTCTTGTGTGGACTCTAATATATAGGAAGAGTTGAGCTCACAATTTACTTTTTCCTGCAGTGCAGGAAAGGACTTTTCCCCCTACCTGGCTGTTTATTTTAATGAAACTTGTAAAGCATTATCTTTGAGGTCTCCTTCCCTGTGCCAAACTCAGTGTAGATTCATCACCAGATTAAAAAAATGGAAAAAAAAAAAACCAAAATTAAGAATGAATCCAAAGTCCCCAAAGAAGTGTGAGAAGATGTCTCCATGGGAGCTCTGGTGTCCATCCTTCAACCCCTCCTCACCATAGGCATCATACTGCTTCCTCTTCTCCTCATCGGACAGCACCTCGTAGGCAGCTCCCAGGTCCTGAAACTTCTCCTGTGCCCGGGGGTCGTCGGGGTTCCTGTCGGGATGGTTGAGGGCTCATAGATTCCAATCCTGATGTATAGAAAGGTAAAGAAATCCTCTTTTTGCCAGATTACAATGGAAGGAGTGTGGGCAAATGTCCTTTCCAGGGAAAAGAAATTTGGTCTGCAGCACAGCTGTCTAGGAAAAAGGAGCCAAAGTCTTATCCCAATTCACTAATCCATGCTTCCTGAAATAGCTGCTGAGTGGCAGGAAGGTGTTCTGGCTGCTGGAGAGGCAGCCAAGGAGAACAGAAAAGCTCAAAATGAAGTTGACTTCTCTGCTCCTGTGGCCACATGGGCATCTCCTTGGTGGCACTGAGAAGCTGCTGAACATCTACTTTTCAGGTTTTGCTCTGCAAACTTATCCAGCAAAGGACAGAGATCTCTCCCTGGTAATGGTCTGGGAAGGATGCTGAGACGAGTATGTTGGATTTGCTGTTTCAGCTGGACTTCCATCCTCAGCTGGGTGGAGCTGGTGGAGAAAATGTGACTGAGGGTATGGTTTAGGTTCATAACATTGCTTTTACAGCAACAAACCTATCACAGCTGTTTTCTGAACATGCCTAGCTGAGCTCCCAGGAATTTATGAAACTTGGTTGGTTTGATAAGGAAATATAATTTTTTTTGCTTGTTTGTTTTGTTTTGTTCTCTTCCAGAACCATTTATTTCTGTATATTTCACACTACCATAGCTGATACAAGCCATGCTCTATGATGGGCCATGGGATGCTATGCTTGGATGTTCAGTCTGTTCCCACATCTGATTGTGCAACTGGTCCACCAAAACACCTGGAAAACTTATGATCAGCATCCTTTTTTGCAGAAGATGAGTTTGTTGGTATTCTTTCCTAAATAAAATAACAGAATAATAGTATCATAGAATAATTTTCATTGAAAGGGACCTTTAGAGGTAATTTCATCCAACAGAGAAATCTTCAACTAGACCAGGTTGCTCAGAGCCCCATCCAACCTGATCTGGAATGGTTCCAGGGATGGGGAATCTATCACCTCTCTGGATAACCTGGGACAGTATTTTATCACCCTAATCATAAAAGATTTCTTCCTTATATCTAGTCTAAATCTCCCCTGTTTTCATGTAAAAGCCATGACCCCTTTTCCTACCACTACAGACCTTGCTAAAAAAGTTTGTCCCCATCTTTTTTATTGGACTTTTTAAAGTATTAAAGTAAAACACAGCAATGATTGCTAATAAATTATATTCAGTGCAGACAAAGGTTACTGAGATTCAGCTGTGATCCTCTCCATAATTAATTTTCTTTACTCCTTACTATGGAGCAACTTGATTAGCAAGTTGTTATTCAGTCACAAACTTTTCCTCCATTTTGCATCTCCTTTGCATCTCATTTTGCAGTTGGGTAAAGGCACTCGAGGCACGGTTGCTTCTGCAAAAAAATGGATGTTCTGAAGTTTGAACCAAATCCCTGAAGGAGCAGAGCAGTGGGAATGAAACTGTTCAGGGCACAGGGGGACAGGGTGCAGCCCAAGCTCTGCTGCCCTGTTCCCTGTAGCCACAAAATGAGGCCATTTCTGGTCTTTTGGGGTGTCCATCCATGAGTAGAGAAGGAGAAGTTGTAGAAAGAAATGGGGCTGATGAGGACCAGGTGAGTGACGTGAGCTCAGAACAGGGGACTGAATCTTTGGAACTCTTGGGAGTCCCCAGTCCTGCTTGCTTTCATAGCCTAGTTCTTTAATATATTTGTATAATATATTTCTCCATGTACCATTATCCACATTTTCCCAATTGAAAGTTTCTTTTTCAAACTCCACCAAAAGAAACAAACAGGGCTCTAAGAGAAAACTCATATCTGGTAGGGATGAAACTGACTGAACTTTGCATTATTCTAGACTCGTCCATTATTTCAAGGATAATCCCTAATTTCCCTATGGTTTTCTTTTTAAAAAAACCTGTAAGATTTCAAAAAGGACATTATTAAACGTGAAGATTTTTTTCAAGGGTTCCTTGGAGAAAACATTCATAGAATAGTTATAATTTTATATTAAATCATTCTATTAAACTATTTTCTTCTAGCCTGGACGATAAGGAAGCATGCATTGCTTGTACTGGAAGCTGT
This sequence comes from Calypte anna, assembly GCF_003957555.1. Taxonomy (NCBI): domain Eukaryota; kingdom Metazoa; phylum Chordata; class Aves; order Apodiformes; family Trochilidae; genus Calypte; species Calypte anna. Next base: position 147,899,898 of record NC_044245.1, read on the forward strand.
GAAAGTTATATGAATTATTTATGAATATTAATGAATAATGAATATTTATGAATAATAGTAACCAAATCCTGCCTAGATCAATGGTACACACTTTGTGTGGGCTTGTACATGTTGTACACATTGTACATGTTGTGTATGTGTGAGAACAAGCATTAAGTAAGCTCAGCAGCTTCTAAAATTTGCATTTCATGACCTTGCTTATGAGCTCCTCATCTGAAAAGCAAAAGAGAAATGTTCTTATCCATGAAATTAATAAAGCAAAGTGAAACAGAACAAACAAAAAATATTCAGCATTATCCCTAATGTTCAGTGATCAGCAAAGAAATCTTAGTGAGGATAAATCTTCCTTTTATGTTTGGTCGACTGCACTCATTATATATACATATATACCTATTACCATCTAATTATAAGCCATTAAATCAATTAAATCACCTTCTCTGATATTTTCCATTCAGGGAAGTAAACCACTTAATCTGCAAGTAAGTAGTGTTGAGAATACCAATCATAGTTGGCATGGAAGATGTTCCCTGACATAAAAGATGGAAAGATCCTCACACTTCAGGGACTCACTGTCTTCTTTATCACATTAAATTGTCTCCAGAAGGAAGAGGGTGAGTCCTTCCAAACCCCTGGAAAGAAAGACATCAGAAAAGAAATGGTGTCTAAGTTTTATGTTTTTCAGATGAAAGGAGCCCATTCTGGTGACATTAACAACTTTTGCTTTTGCTGTTTCTGATGCCCAAACCTACCCAATACAAGAGATGTCTTAGCAGTTCCTGGCATACTCTGTGACATTTCTGCCCATCTTGATTCTGACTGCAGTCAGGACTTATTTTGGGTGGAGGGTCCTTCAGTGAGCCAGAAAACTTTTATTTTTCATTATTACCACTATGAGCTGCTGGTTCACTCAGATAAGTCTCTGAGTCTTGTGATATTTTTTTTTTTCTCAGCTCTCCCTGTGAACTCTCACAGTTCCAAAGAGGTGTAGGAGAACCAGGATAAGAGTTTTCCTGCAGGGTTGATGATGAACTTATTGGAGAAGACTCAGCAATGACACAATATCTCCTGTCTACACAAGTAGTGGAAAATTCAGAGGAGGAGGCAATTGGCATTCAAGTTGAATGCCCCACATCCTAAATCAGACTTCTCACCTCTCTAGACTGATAGTGAAAAAGATTATAAAGTTGCTCCAGACTGATTGTAACTTACCCCAGAAAACTTTGCAATGCATTTCCTTGTGAGTTGCTTCTCAGGATGAGTGAGAACTGGAGATGGATGCTGAGCCTCATCCAGCTTCCATGGTGGACACTACCTCTTTTAAGTGATGAAGGGTACTGGGACTCAGTTTCAGATATTTATCTATAAAACCAACTCCTGGATGTGAGCAGCTCCTTTCTTGGGCCAGGACATGGAGCAGGAAGGGAAATTGTAGAGGACTGCTTGGGTACAGAGCTGTGCTGGCACTGGGCAGTTTTGCAATGCAGGAAAAAGGAGGAAACAGGACACTCTTGTTGATATTTGATGCCTTTAAACAGGACACTCTTGTTGATATTTAATACCTTTCTACTGTTAATTAATAGGAAAAAAAAAAAGAAAAAAAATGTCCTTATGTTAAGATTGAAAGATTGATAGAGATTTTAGGATGGAACAATTATTCCTCTGGAGTCATCCATTTTTTTTTCATGGCCCATGGCAGGAGATGAGGGTAACTTTTCAAAGATTCTGGTGTCAGCTGAATCCACCCCTGAGCCTCAGTGTTAGATATGTGCCAAAAACCAGTTTTCAAATGCTAACAACCCCTAATCCTTGGGTGCTGGTACTTAGAGTGATGTTTAGATGGCATCCTCTGAAGATAATTTCTAGGTCCTCAGCCCTTTTCTTCAGGGTTTAGAGTGTTCTGTTTTGTTTCCTCTGCCTATATAGATTTTCTCTTGGGTCAAGAAGGGTCTTCTATTAGGAGGAGCCAGAGCAGTGTCTCTGCAGTGCTCAAGGTCACAGAGTGGAGCCAGACATATTAAGGGGAAAGAAAGAAAAAGAAGCAGCAGCAAAATCCATATTCTTGGCAAAACTACAAAACCTGCAAGGACAGGATTAGATCTGTGCTAAATAATTCAGGCCTGGGTCCAGCTGTCTCTCATGTAGCAGAGTAGCTGTTCTTGGCTTGTCTTGAGATGCCTCTTTTGGGTGGCTTGCTGGTTATGATAAAGGTTTTTTACTGTTAAAAACGAATAAAACTCTTCCTTTTTTTTTTTTTTTTTAATTTTGGTGCTGGGGTTTGAAGCATCACCAGGCTGCTCATTAGCTTATGTTATTGTCTTTTTTCCTTGAAAATATTTCTTCAACCACTGATGCATCTTTTTACCACAGACACCAGTGATTTCTGTGACACAGGAGTTTCCTATTTTCTACCTTGCAGAATACCAGATAGTCATGAAAATGGTTACAATATGCTGTCCACATGACCTGTCTGTAAATAAACTGGGCTTCCTTTCAGGGCAGGCAGGGAAAGATTGTGTAATTTAAAGGAATGGCTGAAGTTACCTGCAAACTCAACTGGATGCAATAATCATCTGCTACAAGTTCATTTGCTGTCTGAGCCAGACAATTGTCAGTCACCAGGGACTGGTGGTGGGGTCACATGTGAAAATGCTCTTTCTGTGCTATTTTCTTTTTATAGCTTAAATCAATAAGCTGATTGAGCTGAGCTGGATCGATCCCTCTGAATTTTATTTACAATTATCCTTTAATGGTTAATACAGTTGTGCTCTATAGCTGAACATGCTACAGTAATTCTTTTGGAGGCAATAGATCTTCAGTTCAGTCTGAATCCTGCTCAGTTCAATGTATTTATAGCTGTGCTTAAGCCCTCTGCTAAGTGGGGACCTGCCCAAGGACTGGCAAAATGATGAAGAACAGTGACAACAGCTCACGTTAGTCAGAGGAGGACAGACACCCAATGTTCCCTCATTACTGGATGGAGAAAGAGACTTCTTCAGAGGGTAAGGCAGTGCAAGGGTAATTTTCTGAAGGGACTTCCATTTGTTACTGGGTGAATCTAAGAAATATCTGCTGTCCTCAAGCTCAGGCTTTTGTCAACACCTTTCATACTGGACAACCTCTCCTGAACAAATAACCTCTCCTCTTTCTATGGACACCTCCCCTGTTTTCCTGAAGCCATCAGAGAAGAAGCTCTTCAGGACATTTCTGGGAAAGGGTCAGCAGTTTTTCCATCACAGATCTTTCTTTTTATACTGGTCCTAGTGTAAACTTTTAAAATTAAAATCCCTAGCTAGAATTATTCCCAAAATGCAAAATTAGAGTCTAATCTCAGTTCTGTGCATATAAGTCTGGGTTATATCCACAGGGCTCAGTTCCATAAATGTGTGCTACTAGATGTGATGCTTTTCTATGTTCTCAAGATATGCCAGGAAGGTGAGAGCCTGAAGAAGTTAATTACTATACATTTACTTCTGAGATACCTCAGACTTCTCTCTCCATGAATTTAAACCATCCTTTTCACACATGGTATAAATTTGGGAGGCACAATCACATGCAGATATCATGTAAGAGAACCAGAAGGTTCCCACTTCACAGAGTAAATCTTCAGCCTGTTGAAAACCACAGAAAAATCTCCCCATGCTTCCAGTTGGACTCACACTCCTTCTTCTGGAGGCTTTAAACACCTTGACAAGTGCAACTTGTAAACCAACAACTCAGAATAGACTCAGAATATCTAAACACTGCCTCTTTTCTTTTGCCATTAAATCTGTTCTCTCTTGGTAAAGGTGAAAACATTCTTCGTTTGCACAGAGTGTGAAGAATGATGAGCCTAAAATACATATAAATCAAAAAGAGTCCAACATTCAGTGGACAAATCCCTGGTAAAGCCAAATCAAGTCACCACAAGAGGTGACCCATGGTGGATCATATCCCTGGGCAAGTGTAAGGCCAATACCAGGCACCCTTCATGCCTTTGTATGGGGGAAGACTGAAAAATAATCAACTTTTGTTGTTGTTCCTGATGAAAAATAAATCCTAGAGAGGAGCAGTTTCTCATCAGTTTCTAGAAAACCAGAGAATGTGGAACTGTGTCAACTGGTTTAAATTTGACAGGATATTAGTAAAAAAATTACAATAACATAGATCTATTTCATTTGTCTTTCATCGTGCCATATAATAATTGAAACTACAAAGTCAGGGCTAGAAAACAGCAATTTCCTTTTCTTTTTTTTTAATAGTTGAGGCTTCACATTTTTTTTTCATTTTGTATCTGAACAGATGGCAACTTCTGATGTTACAATTTTTCATCACAAAAGACTGATTGATTCTCTACTTGTTAGGGCATTTGCCTTTTATGGGGAAAACTTAAGTTCAAATTCCTGCTTTGAATCAAATAAGACAGGTTCTTGAACCCGTGTCTCTTTTTGTGTCAAAGTCTAAGCTGTCATTTTAAAAAATGCTATTGATTTTTTTTATCTGAGCTGGAATTCATCTCTATTTAAATACTGTTCTTTCTTGAAAAAGGTTTAACTGAATGTTGTCAGATACAACCTAAAATTTCAAGATTGCTTTTTTCTGATGGGAAGATTCTGTTTTGATGAACTGATATGGTCATGTAGACTTCTCTTTCTGTTTCTTAAAAAAGAAAAGAAAAAATAAAATTGGTGAACTCTATTCCTCTTTTTTATTATTATTTTTTTTTTCCAATACCCCAAAAATTACTCTGCAGTAGAACCAAATATAAATGTGAGATATATCTAGAAGGCTTTCTGGACTAAAAGGAATTTCCAGTATGTAATTTGGTCCAGATACTCAACAAATATCTGAAACTCATTGAACCCATTAATTCAGAAGCTGAAACTAAAAGAGAAATGGAAAAACCATCACCAGGAATTCTGAATGTGCCTTTTCATTCTGTTTGCTATAACAGTTTGTTGACTGCCATTTTGTTTTTATCAAATGAAATATCTGGTACTTAAGATGTGTCATTGCAGGAATTCTCATGTCTTATGATATCACAAAAACTGTCGGTCCTGTTGATGTTAATCCTAAATCCATCTACTTTTTTCCTAGTCCTTCCTCAGTTACTACAAAATTTTCAACAAATAATGGGTAGGTTTGTGCCTGAACTTTCACAGCTAGATATCAGAAATATTCCTCATCTCTTCCTTCCCAATATACCAGGGAACAACTGAAATAATTTCCTCTTTCTTTATGCTGTGTATTTAAGCAATGATAAATTAAATTTGTAGCTTTATTGTAGCTTTAATGAGAACTGGAAATAGAGGAGTTTTTTCCTATTTTTAAAAGAAAACTGAGGATTCTTATATGATAACTTGGTTAATTAGAATTTGGAGTTCATGAAAACAATAAAGACAAAACCAAATAAAAATTCACCAACAATGGCAAGACTCTCCACCGAGTTGTCACAACTGCTAAATCTGTACAGATCTCTTCTTAACTGCAAGGTATTACCTAAAAATTTCTAAAATGCTTCCATTTTAAGAGGAACTCTTTGTCTCTCCAATTCCTTGCAAGTAAATTTTCTGAAAATCTGACCTGTTGCAGAACGTCCTATTAGGAAAGTTTTTTTATTTTTCTCCCCTCTTTTTATTTTCTTATAGCAGAAGGAAGATGATCCTGTCAGGACAGGGTAGAAAAATAAGACACAAGCTTTTTTTCTAGTAGCTTGCATTTAAATCTTGACTGATGGTTTGAAAACATGAAGGCCTGGTCTGACACTTACTGAAGTCAGGTTTTCCTTTGACTGAGTGACTGAGAAAGCTTTGAATTAGCTGCTTATTTATGTGCAAATGCTTAGAAGTTGAGTAAAACAAGGTCTCTACCCCAGACCAACTCCAATGGGATCCCTATTTCTGAAACTCTTTCAACAGACTCAGGGGGAAGCAGTATATTTTCTGATCTCCCCGATATTTGCAACACTTTGAATAAATTGCCATTTGCTGACCGATTTATTTCTGGATTTTGTTGGCACAGGCACATAAAATGGGGCAGAACATTGGGTCTTATCTGTGGATGAGAACACAATTAGGTAAATTGCAATTTATTTTTGACACGTTTATTGGATTTGTCTTTTTCAGTGCCTTTCCAAGAGATTTTACTTCTTCTGTAGGGTTAGTTCAACATTTTGTATGGTTTTACTTAAAAATAAAGAAGCAGAAGACACAAACTCTGCTGGTGAGCACTGGTGGTTCTGCCATGTTCAAAGAGGAGCAAAGGAACATTTTCACCTCTGGTTCCTCTATCCTGATGAACTGTCCTTCTTTTACCTGCTGTTTTCTTGCATGTGGAACCTGCCTCACCTCAGGCAGGGTGAAGCAGCCTCTATTCCTACTTTTCTATTGTTGAGGAGACAATATATTCTTACATGAATATATTCTTACATGACAAGGAAGGAAGCTTTGGAGATGCATATATCTTCAATATGTAGAAACTGTCAAAATATCAGATCTGAAGGTAAGGTACCAAAAAGACGACTTCAAATAGGACCAGAGGATGAGGGAAGAGAGTTGAATGCAGCAGAAGGTGTTATTTGAAGACCTTTAAGTCACCACACCATAGTTAGCAAGGTCTTTGCTTCTTATGCCTTTTCTGATTCTCAGTCTCTCCTGTCTTGCATACCTAATATTATTCATGAAATGACTTTCTGGAATGTCTTTTGGAATGAAAGCAATTCACCTGCTACAGAGTGTGGTTCCATAGAGAGCCACCTCAAAACTGAAGAGATGAGAGGGATACTGTGTGGACCCCCTTCTCTCTCCTTGGCCACACCTCGAGTCCTGTGTCCAGTTCTGGACCCCTCAGTTCAGGAAGGAGATTGAGGTCCTGGAGCAGGTCCAAAGAAGGGCAACCAGGCTGGTGAATGGATCCAGCACAAGTTCTATGAGGTGAGGCTGAGGGAGCTGGGGGTGTTCAGGCTGGAGAAGAGGAGGCTCAGGGGAGACCTCATCATTCTCTACAACTCCCTGAAAGGAGGTTGGAGCCAGGGGGGGGTTGTGCTCTTTTCCCAGGCAACTCTTGGCAAGACAAGAGGGCACGGTCTCAAGTTGTGCCAGGGGAGGTTTAGGTTGGATATTAGAAAGAATTTCTTTCCAGAGAGGGTGATCAGCCATTGGAATGGGCTGCCCAGGGAAGTAGTGGATTCTCCGTCCCTGGAGATATTTAAAAAGAGACTGGATGTGGCACTCAGTGCCATGGGCTGGGAACTGCAGCAGTAGTGGATCAAGGGTTGGACTTGATGATCTCTGAGGTCCCTTTCAACCCTGACGATTCTGTGATTCTATGATGCTATAATTCTATGGTTCTATGCTTCCTTCTGTTCTATGGTCTTGCAGCTCACAGACCCTACCACAGACCTGTCTTCTCCAAGAAATATGACATGGAAATCATAGAATCACAGAATGCTTTGGGTTGGAAGGGACCTTAAAGATCATCCAGTTCCAACCCTCCTTCCATGGGCAGGGACACCTCTCAGTAGACCAGGTTGCTTCATGACCCATCCAACTTGAGGCAGCTTGAGGTTCACCCTTTTGGGAATACCCCTTCTTCTGGACATCCTAATACCTGTGTAAATCCAGTCCTTGCACAAAAGACAACACCTTTCGACCACAAATCAGCTGCTCCACTGACGGAAGAGCATTTCCATTTGGAAAGAAATGCCAATAAGTGAAGTACAGGAGTCTGGTGTCATTCTTAATATGATAAATAAATCCATCTGGATTTATTAATGATTAGACTTGGTGATCTAAAGGTCTTTTCCAATGTAAATAATTCTGTGATTGTTTCCTTAATTAACTTACTTTTTAATTAAATTCAACTTAATTAACTTATTATTCATCTTTACACACTTTCAGTGAAGGAGTTATAATCCCCATTATAAATTTGCTCTGGATTTTCTGTGTTTATAGTTGACATAAATGAATGTCTGACTGAATAGCAATTTTCTTGTTTTTTTCATCTGGCAGTATCTCTGGAGATGGTCAAAATGGGAGAGCTGTACCAATAACTCACCAGAATTTATCATGACAGTTTTTGCCACTTATAACAGGAGATCTCAGGTACTTTTTCATACTAATAGATTTACACAGTGAAAGCTAGAGTGTTTCTTTCTGTTGAAGAGTCTATTTCCTCTCTTTTTAATACATTCTTTTTTTCACAAAAAAGTCCACTCTTTGTCTCCTTTCTTCTTTATTATTTCTGTTCATTCTTTGATTTGGATCTTTTCAGGTCTAGGCCCACATTTGATCTGTTTCTATAACCATGGTACATCATCCTTGAGGAATTCTTGGCTACATTAAAGGTGTCTTTGATCTCTTTGGGGACAAGACTTTATCCTGAATGCCCTGTTTCTAATAAAACAAGTGAGCTCCTCTTTTAGCTACTCAAGTCTGCCACTGGTATGGGTACATGGTCAAGCTCTGAGTTTAAATGGAATTGAAAAGAAAAGAAAGTTAACTCTCTTTCTTCTTTTCTTTTCTTCTTTTCTTTTCTTTTCTTTTCTTTTCTTTTCTTTTCTTTTCTTTTCTTTTCTTTTCTTTTCTTTTCTTTTCTTTCTTTTTCTTTTCTTTTCCTTTTTCTCCTTCTCTTCTCTTCTCTTCTCTTCTCTTCTTCTCTTCTCTTCTCTTCTCTTCTCTTCTTCTCTTCTCTTCTCTTTCTCTTCTCTTCTCTTCTCTTCTCTTCTCTTCTCTTCTTCTTCTCTTCTCTTCTCTTCTCTTCTCTCTCTCTTCTCTTCTCTCTCCTCTTCTCTCTCTCCTCTTCTCTTCTCTTCTCTTCTCTTTCTCTTCTCTTCTCTTCTCTTCTCTTCTCTTCTTCTTCTCTTCTCTTCTCTTCTCTTCTCTTCTCTTCTCTTCTCTTCTCTTCTCTTCTCTTCTCTTCTCTTCTCTTCTCTTCTCCTCTTCTCTTCTCTTCTCTTCTCTTCTCTTCTCTTCTCTTCTCTTCTCTTCTCTTCTCTTCTCTTCTCTTCTCTTCTCTTCTCTTCTCTTCTCTTCTCTTCTCTTCTCTTCTCTTCTCTTCTCTTCTCTTCTTCTTCTCTTCTCTTCTCTTCTCTTCTCCTTTGTAATTCTTCCAATTCTTTGATCTCCAGAGAAGATTTTTCACTCTCACTCATTTACTTATCCTGTGTCAGATGCCTCATCTTTTCTTGGCGTTTTTTCTTCTTTAAGTCTCCTTATGCAGACCCGTGAAGTGCCATGTGCCATGTGCAGAACCATCAAGTATCATGTGTTTAGCATAAAGTGTTGTAATTCTCACATTACTTGCTTGCTAACTTTATGAGTACAGATGGTTAAGTACAAAAACGAAGAACCCTGCTAGTCCTTCCCAAAGAAAACTGCAGAATTAATTCAATATGCATAAACCAACACAGACTCAACACAAAAGGTTCTCCTAACTCATCTACTATTTTTATGGAGCATGAGGACAGACATTTCTTTGTAAAACTCTTCTAACAAAGCTTCTAGTTTCATGAAGCACCTAAGATTTCGTTTGTTGTTTTGTTTTTTTTTTTTCCCTCTCACACTATTGCTTGCTTTTAAGCAATTTAGCAGTACCAGTGTTGCAAAATGGAAAATTGTTCCCTTAGTGCAGAGAACTCAAGAAGATGCCTTCAGCTGCCTCTTCCCAGATTTTGCCATCTCCTTTCCCCTGCCAGATGTTTTGCTTGGATGTGAGTTCTAATCCCTTCATTTCAGTGTTAACCAAGTTAGGAAAGATCAGTTTAGCTTCTTTTTTTCCTTGAGTTTTCAGATTATTATTTAGTTTTCTTTTTTATTATTTTTATTTTAACCAAAATTTGTGGAGGAACAGTCAAATGCACTACTTGGTCAGCAAGAGGTGGTTGGGACACAACATTCTACTGCCTTTTTGATAACACAAAACAAGGAGAAAAATAGATAAAATGCATTTCAATATAACCAGTTTGTGATTGAGATTGAGCTCACCAAGGGGTTATGGCTGAATATTTTCCAGTATAGTGATGAATATTAATTCTGAACCCCACTGCTTTCCCATTTATTACTGCAACCAACTGCAATAAAAAATGGAGGGTTTGGGTAGATCCAGACAAGGAGGGGTGCTGGAGAGACAGCTCAAATCGTTATCTCTTGCCAAATCCAGGCTCTTTGCCTATGCTGTTCTTAGGGAATTGGTGACAAGAATATTCAGCCAGATGAAGCTTCTTGAGCTGTGATAACTGTTTTGTACATTGGCCCTTGGAGACCCCTCACTGGAAAGCACTAGGTCCTGTCTTAATCCTGTTTTAAAAAAAAAAAAATCACAAGTGTTAAAATGGTGAAAAAAAAAGTATTTATAATGTACTTATCTCCTTTTCAAGCTCTTCCAAACGTGGTCCTTTTTTTTCATGCCTATGATGCTACCTTAGATTCTGAAAGTTGAAATATAGGCTGTATGTTGGATGCTGGCACAGCCAGCTTGAAAGACTGATCAAGCTTATTTGCCTCCTGCTTAGAAACCCATCAAAAATGCCAAGAATTAAACTATGGGATTAGGAAACCTGCCATTTCTAAGATGTGTGGCACTAGCAATTGACTTAATGCCTTGGCAGGGAACAGGCTGTGCATGGATTCACTCATGTGGCTTCTCTAATTGTTTGCTGGGGAAAGGATTGCCTCAAATCCTTGTGAAAACTGGAGAGAGCATCACAGTGGACCTGAGCTTTAGATTCAATCTGTGCCAAGCTCAGGAACACTTCAACACCAGTCACTGATCATTGGATGCTTCTCATGCCTAAAGTGTTGTACAAAGAGCAATTTACTGGTCCTCACACCACAGCTCTGGCACACATTTGACTGCAATTTTTGGTAACCCATTTCCACAGGCAATGGAGCAGAGAGGTGCTGGGCAAGGAAGTGGTGGGTTTCAGTGTTAGACATCTGCCATTGATGCAATCCACAGCCCAGGATGGGTAACAACTGTTTCTCCTGGTTTAGGCTGGGGTAGAGTTAATTTTTGCTCATAGTAGCTGGTGTGTAGCTAAGTTTTGGATTTGTGATGAAAACTTTGTTGATAAGACAGGGTTGTTTTTTGTTATTGCTGCCTAGTACACAGTCAAGGCCTTTTCTGCTCCTCACACTTCCCCATCAGTGAGTAGGCTGGGGGCACACAAGAAGTTGGCAGGAGACACAGGTGGGACCAAAGGGATGGGTATTCCATACCATATGGTGCCATGTTCAGCAATCAAAGCCAGGGGGGGACTGTTGGTTGGTTCATGGTGAGCAATTGTCTTCATTTGCATCACTTGTTTCTGGGGTTTTATTTCTCTTGCTTTGCTCTTTTCCTTTTCATTACACTTTCCTGTTGTTTTTCTTTTTCTTCTTATTGTCATCCTTTATTTCAATTGCTAAACTTATCTCAACCCATGACTTTTCTCTCTTTTCCTCTTCCCGTTCTCTTCCTGCCCATCCTGCTGGGGTTAGACTGACAGAGCAGCTGTGTGGTGCTTAGTCCCTGGATGGGTTTTAACCATGACACTGTTGTTTTTCATGGACCTTGCTAGCAGAAGACACTCCCTGTCAATTTTTCATGGCAGCTCCACAGTGTTCCTTTGGTCAACATGGCTGGGAGGACACTGACTAGGTGGAGTTTAACATGGTCACATCTACAACTTCTTCTGTCTTCTGCTTTCTTGTATCTAACTCATGCTCCTCATGAATGTCTCAGCCTTATCATTACTTTAGATTCAACCAGGGCTTGTTAGGAAAGGACATTTTGCTCACAAGTCCCTGGATAAACCTTTATGCTGAGTGTTCAAGACACATTGTGTTTGATGGGACTCAGGCAATCTGGTGAAAAAGTGGGAGGTGGTGGACTGAGAAGTTATCCTGCTGCATCAGACAGCCTTGTTCAGACCACATCTAAAGTTATAGGTTGCAAATAAAAAGCCAGTCTGCTCCTCTGCCTGGGGTTGAGCCATGTAAAGAGAATGATGAAGCTGAGGAACCAAACAACACCATGAGGATAGATCTGGCTGCTATCCTTGGAAGGCATTTCAGATAAAAAGTGTCAATCCAGCACTCATAACAAGGATGGTGAGTTCTTTTTATGACATTATCTTACAAGGAAACAATTTTTGGTTGGCTGGGTTTGGCTTCCTGAGTTCAGTTCTAAATCAGAACCTCAGCAAATAAAAGCTACTGTGGTCCCACTGCAATGCTCGTTCACACCAACAGTGGTTTTAACCCTTTGAGTATGTCCTCTGGGAGATATTTCTCCAAGGACAACAGTGTTCCCTACTCTTAAGGTTATTTTGAGGTGGAAATCATTGATTATAAAATTTCTTGAAGCTATGAGGTGGAGCAGACAGTGCCTGGTTATACACTATTTATTATACCTTACACCCATTCTATCTTCACTTGACACTTTTTACTTTCTCCAGTGAAAGGAAAAGCTGAAGAATGTCCTGAAGAAGGGCTTGGGAGAGGCTGCGAGAAAAAACAGATTGAAGGGAAGCAGAAGTGGACTTGAAAGGACTATTTCAGTAAAAGCCACAAAAGGAAGGTTTGTTTTGTGACATATGTGGCTCCTGTAGCCAAACCTCCCTGTACATAACTATAGATACACACCAATCCATTTCTCTTAATTTAATCTCTTGCAGAAAACTGAACAACAGCAGCAACAACAAAAGGAGTCAAAATGAAACAAACTACAAAGCAGGCAAGAACAAATGTCTCCTACACTGAGTGCCACTGAGTATTTTTCTTCTTGGCTACACCGTGTGATATTTTTCTCCATGTTTTTTGCTTCCATTAGGAGCAGTTTCATCTTGTGTGATGCAAGTAGTGCGTGGGCCTGTACAAAAGCAAGCACACAAATGGTGACTAAACCTTCATCTCTGCTCAGCAGCACTGGCAATTTGCCATCAATCTTGCTTCTGTACAACACAGTGAGAGGGACAAGAAGGGATGCACCTCCGCAGCAGTTCAGGGCATACCCTTTCAATGCTCAAGTTAACAGAGAAGCAAAAGGTGAAAAATCTGGATTAAAAAAAAAAAAAAAGAAAAAAGAAAAAAAGGAAGACAACTAGAATTTCAGTCCCAAACTTGCTAAACTGCATCATTGCAGTTTCTGATCATCATGTAGGAACAACTAAAGCTACATAAGCATGTACAATTTTAATGTTCTGTCACACACCTAAACATTGCAGTATTGTCTCTATTGTGTGCCTCATCCATCTGCTCATACTCCTGACAAGTGGGATCTCAAGAACGAGTGTTTTGCACTTTCATCTTGTGGGAGGCTTGCCCTTTTCTTGGGTGTCACTGAATAAACTATGAGAAATGAACCAGGACTGCCTGGAAAGCACTCCTAAACATCTGTTTGTAAAGTGCTCACCCATAAAGTAGAAAAACAGCTTCCACTCTCTCAGGAGCCTCCCAAGGGAGTACCTTCCCAGCATTATAATTTAATTACTTGCCTCTTAGACACAGCTGATTAGGAAGATACTGGATTGTTTAGAATAAAATTCCAAAGTTGCCTAGAGCTTCTTGTATGCATCCCTTTCTGGAGATTAACATTTATGATTATTAAAGGCTCAGTCAGACGTAGAATCACAGAATGGTTTGGGTTGGAAGGGACTTTAAATATCATTCAGTTCCAACCCTTCTGCCATGGGCAGGGACACCTCCCACCAGACCAGGTTGCTCCAAGTCCCATCCAACCTGGCCTTGAACACTTCCAGGGAAGGGTCAGCCACAGCTTCCTTGGGCAATCTGTGCCAGTGTCTCACTACCCTCACAGGAAAGAAATTCTTTTAAATGTCTAACCTAAATCTCCCCTCTTTCATCTTAAAACCATTATGAATTGCCATACTGCTCCATGACCTCATAAAAAGTCCCTGTTCAGTTGTCCTGTAGCCCATTGAGGAAAGTGCTCTAAGGTCTCCTCTTCTTCCCTTCTCTTCTCTTCTCTTCTCTTCTCTTCTCTTCTCTTCTTTCTCTTCTTCTCCTTCTCTTCTCTTTCTCTTCTCTTCTCTTCTCTTCTCTTCTCTTCTCTTCTCTTCTCCTTCTCTTCTCTTCTCTTCTCTTCTTCTCTTCTCTTCTCTTCTCTTCTCTTCTCTTCTTCTCTTCTCTCTCTCTTCTCTTCTCTTCTCTTCTCTTCTCTTCTCTTCTCTTCTCTTCTCTTCTCTTCTCTTCTCTTCTCTTCTCTTCTCTTTCTCTCTCTTCTCTTCTCTTCTCTTCTCTTCTCTTCTCTTTCTCTTCTCTTCTCTTCTCTTCTCTTCTCTTCTCTTCTCTTCTCTTCTCTTCTCTTCTCTTCTCTTCTCTTCTTCTGTCTTAGGAGAGGTGCTCCAGCCCTCTGATCATCTATATGAGCTCAGCAGGTGACCCACAGCCAGGATTTACAGTCTGAATATAATTTAAAGCATCCAATATTTTCACTGTATAAAAGAAAAAGAGGTAAAAAAACCCTGACTTGGAAGTGCTTTGATTGCAATGTACAACATGCTTTTGCAAAGGGAAAATACTGGGTAGTAAAGAGGTCTTTAACCTAGCAGGGAAAAACCTTGCAAGAAGGAGCAGCAGGCAGTGACAGCCAGGCAAACACTAATAACTGGCATGTTTTTAACAATGGAGGCTATTAGTCACTGCCAGAAACAAGCCAGGGGAGCTGCATGTTCCCTATCTTTTGGTATTGTCAAATCAAGTCAGAGCAATTTTGTGGAAAACGTGGTTTTGTCACGCAGAAACACAAACCAGATGAAGTTAGGAAAAAAAAGGGAAAAAAGAAAGGAAAAGAAAAAAAAGCAGAACTAAAAAAAGATTCAGAGAAGTATAATTCACACTGCTGATGGAAAGCAGCTACCTCATGGGGTTAGAATATAATGTTTGGGAGTCTTCAGTTTGGAGAGGAGAAAGCTGAGGAAGATGTACTCAAGGTTATTAAGCAGTGGTGCTGGATGAGATCAGTTTAATCCACTGACCAGGGTAATTCCCTGAAATAATAGGAAACTGATTTGAAACATTAAAAACTAAAAGTTAATCTATATAAAAATACAGTGTAGCATTGAACTTTTGGAGTTTTGCTGCCACAGGAATTGTGAAGACTGAAAATATGAAAATATCATGACCAAAGTCAGTAAGGGAACATCTGGGAATACAGTGAAGAGACAGAGGTTATATTCTTTACCATCCCTAGTGCAAAAACCATGGAAGCTGTGGACTACAAGAGGAAAGGACTGCAAGCAGTGGCCAGGTTTGTGTGTCCTCCTTAAACAATATCTCCTCTTGGTGCAGATAATTGGTCCAGGCAGACCCAGCCTTGTAGGACAGGTTTTATATTCATATATTCCTATGTCCTTAACTAGAGCAAAAGGTAAAAAGTGGGGACCTGACTTATTTCTGCATCAGGCCAGATGATGTCAGGCCTCATGAAAAGCTGTTGACTGTTGACCAGTTCAGCAGAGTGAGGCTGGAGCATCCTAACTTCCTCCTTAGGTTATGCTATTGGGTTTTGTGCTGGGACAAATTATATCAGTCTTATATCAAATTATATCAGTATCAGACTATGTTGATGCAGACCTGAAGTGGAAATCCTACTTGCTGGCTTGATTTAGGAGGAAAGTTCTTCTCATGCTACCTACTCCAGGATACAGATCTTCTAAAGACAGAAGCATGCCTTGTGTCAGCAGTAGAGCATGGTGTGCTCCATCCTCAGATGTTTTATTTGGGTGGATCTGTCTCATCTCCAGAAGGGCTGAGGGTTGACTGAACCAAAGGAAAGGACTCAACTGGGAGAGGACCACTCCATGATGATGACTTCAGGGGAATAGAGGAGGCAGAAGGAGGAGGAGAGGCAGCCTAAAACTCTATGAAGGACCATTCTTGCTTTAGATGCCAAGACATCTGCCTAATAATTCATGCTGGGAAGTAGTTTTTTTCCTTCATGTCAATCAGGGCAGCCTCTTGATTCCTTGCCAGCATGTAAAAGCAATATCCTTGTGTGAGTGATCAAAGGTTCCTTCTGATTTTAGTCTCTGTAAAACTGGAGAATGAAGAGCTTTGCAGTACATTGGCATATATGGTAGGGAAGAGTTAAGGTATTCCAATCACATTTCTCTTTTCCTTAAAAAAAATAAAAAGTGGGGAAAAAAAAGATTCTTCTAGAAACACAGTTCTATGATCATATTAAATGTGGAGAGAGGACTCTCTTCTAGATGTCCACATCCCTGTTAAAGGAGGCCTTATTTTCTGTTTCTCCTGCAGAAATTCAAGCTCTATTTCCTGACAACTGCTTCTTAAGTATCCAAAACCATTTTAATTTAGCTTCAAAGTCTTCCAAGCCCAAGATTCCCTCATGTTGTGCATGTGATTGGGATTGTTTTCTTTTGTCTACCACAGAGTCATCATGTCCCTTTTTTTTCACATTAAAACATTGAAATGGAAAAAAAAACCTGTTCTTGTGGATTAGCACAGGGCTTATCCTCAGGAAATGTTGGTTCTACTCCCATTTGGATCTATCTGGAACTAAATTCACTGGCAGATGGGCAATGGAACCTGAAGGTCTCATTTCTCCATTTGTATAATGAAATGGTCATTCCATGCCACCCCTGTTCCTTGAGGACTTTGAGGATTACTTACCCTACCACCCAGAATAAACTGATATTTCCCTGTTACATCTTATGTAAGGATCTGGAGGGAAAGACTAATCATACACAAGTAACAAATGGATTATTTGAGAGGAATTCCATGTGCAGCATGGTCTAATAAAAGTAACATTTGAGTGATGACAAATAGAGAACCTTTGGGGCTGAGAGTACTGGAGGCAACAGGGCAGGGATTTCTAAGAGGTGAGAACTAAACCAAAATGAACACTGTTTTTTCTCCCTGTCCCATGCTCTTAAATTGAAGATTTTGCTTTCAGGTGCTGAATAATAAGTGTTGCAGACAGAAAAAAAAAATCCATCTGTCTCTGTGCCAGGTTTCATGAAACGTTGGCCAAAAAAGCAAATACAGGCATGAAAAAGGCAGAATGGCAAGCTAAACACAAGGCTCTAAATTAAAAAGAAAAAATGCTTTTTATCTTAGGTGGCATCACAAGAAGTAGTTGCCTGTCTGAAGTGCTAATGGGAGCACTGACATCCTCTCAGTGGACATTTCTGTGAATACAAAAATTCCACAAGATGGGGATTTGTAGAAGGAGGAAACAATTCCCTGTAGTCAGGGAATAACAGACAGGCAATAACTGCAACACTAAGAGGGACTTTGGAGTGGAGGGATGCAAACAAGGCCTGTGAGCATTAAAAGGAAAATCTCTTACAAGCTTGTGCTCAAGCTGATGTTGGAAGTTGGTGGGCATAAGCCCTCACATAAATCTGGGTTTTGTAGGCATGGAAGGACAGGATGTCTCATCACCCCTTGCATCAGTGGTATATGCCAATTGAAAAAAAAATTGCCTTGCCTCTTAGGAAGATTTCAACACGTAAAAATAGTGGGAGAACACAGAGAGCCTGAACTCAGTAGTAATACAATTATATTAAATTTATGTTGGTGTAGAAAGATGGGAGCATGACAAGTTTCTGCTTGTTCAGTCACTGCTGAACAACTCAACATCTTCATATGATGCAGCCAGAACCAACTGGTGTCAGGGAGACATCCAAGCAGGAGACTTCCTGCTGTTAGTTACCAATTGTGCCCCAAGATCCTTTGGTCCAGATTTTAGGACACTGTAAGTTACTTCTCTTTACAGCCAGCCATTTCTCAAGGTGCAGAATGAAGAATTTAAGCTCTGATCCCACCTGGAGAAGACCAAACTTGTACCAGGGTCAGGGTTTGCTGTGAAAGTGAGTGTGCAAGGACATTTCACAGAAGCAACATGAACTCCCTCTCAATTTCTGCAATCCCAGATGCTGCTCAGAAATGCAGAATTCTCATATCAAAAGGTGGAGGAATCAAGATTGGGTTTCATCTTTTACTGAAAATAAGAGAACACCATTTGGAATCTTGGTGGTAAAGAACAGTCTTTCAAGAAAATGTCAGCTCCTGTCACTTTTCAAGACTTCAAGATAGAGCAGGAGAGGTTTTTATTTCAGCTGGTGACCAAATAACTAAGGAATTGACCAATGTGGGTCAACTGTGTGTGAGCCCACCCACACAAATTTTTTTGAGCATTTTTTTCCAGAAAAAAAATGTAAGAAACAGATAAACCTTTCCCATTTCCATACTTCTTTAAAACTTAATTATCTGAAAGAAAAACAAACAGAACTGGCTTAGAGGTAGAAGGAAAGGCAGAGGACTATTTTGCCCTGTATCCTGAACTGCTCTTGTATGGTTGCCTTCATCTTGTCTAAATCATCCTAACTTAATCTGAGTAAAATCATCTTCATCTTGTGGAAGTTATGACTATAGTTTTCTGGAAGGGAATATGAGAATTGGGCTGGCTTTTAAAAGCTGTGTAGATATGGACATGGTTTAATGGTGGACTTGGCAGTGCTGGGTCAACTGTGGGGTTTGATGATCTGAGAAGTCTTTCCTGACTGAAATAATTCTATGATCTGAGAGTTGTGGCACTTCCCCCAACCAGGTGTAGGCTCCATGATGATTACTACTGCACCTCACTTGCACTTTATTGAGTGCAGGAGAAGCCCAGGGTGCTCTGCTTCTATACAGACTCTTTTGTTGGAGTTGATGGTGGTCAGATGTATCCCTCTTTGAAGAACAGTCAACTACAAGTAATCTGTATCTTTAAGAAACTTCCCTGCTGTCTGTGTAGCTTTCCATATGCTAAGGGGCTGCACCAAGTCTATGCTTCCTACTGAGACTTGCCTGTTTGAGCACAGAAGGAAAAATGCATTAGCTGATGAAAAAATACTAATAATGCAGAGAAAGGTAAAATTCTTTCAGTTCTGCCCTAACATATTCAAGCTGGTTTGGAATATTTGGCTGTGATTGTGTTTGCAGGCCCAGTGGTGCATTTATTTTGATAAAAACATTATGGCAACAATTTCCACTGATGAAGTGTGCTCTGGTTAATGAGATCACCTGGGCCAGTGGTTGGAGAGATGACAACTGTGTGTTCCTTTTTAGGTTGTTTAGATATTTCCTGCTCTGTGTTCTGCCTCCAGACACAAAGTCAAAGTAAATATCCATCAACTCAGCAACACTTTTTCTCTGACTTTCTCCATGCAGTCGCAGTTTATTTGCACTGGAGAACTTGGCATCAAGCAAGAGATAAAAGAAGCCAGGGGAAAAAATGCACCATCCCTCAGCTTTGTCTTTGTACCATGAAGAATAAATGAACTTGAAATAGTGGCTTTGATTTAGTAACTTTGATAAAACTACTGGTTATAATTTTGCCTTTCAAGGGGGTGGAGGAAGTTATGAGGAGTTCAGGTTTAAGGAAAGTTAGTTTCTATAATCTCACTCCTGTGGACATTCAGACCAATTGAGAGTGAGCACAGCTTGGCTCATAATTTTAGAGTTCCTCTGTATTTTGTCAACAGCCATCACAAAACTCACCAGCAGCTGGGAATGAGACAAATAGAAATGCCAGTGCAACTCGACTTGCACTGTTTGTATCAACAAAATAGCAGAAGACTGAAATTAGTAAAGGGTTTGATTCTTGAGATTAAACCCCTTGGAAATCCACTGTGCTCTTTTCATGTTCTCACTGATACAATATCATAGAGTCATAGAATATGCAGAGAAAGAAGGGACCCATCAGGATCATCAAGTCCAGCTCCTCTCCTTGTGCAGGGCACCCCAAGGATCCCAACATGTTCCTGAGAGCATCATCCAAACACTTCTTGACTCAGGCAGGGTTGGTGCTGTGGCCACTTCCCTGGGGACCTCGTTCCGCTGTTGAACTGCCCTCTGGGTGGAAAAACTTTTCCTGATATCTAACCTACCCACCCCTCAGATTCAGCTTCCTGCCATTTCCCCATGTCCTGTCTTTGCTCACATGAGTGAAGAAATCAGGACCAGCCTCTTCTCTTCCCCTCATGAGGAAACCCAATACTGGAATGAGGCCCCCCCTCAGCTTCCTCCAAACTGAACAATCCAAGTGACCTCAGCTGCATCTCACAGGTCATCCACTCCAGACCTTTTACCATCCTTGTTGCTCTCCTTTGGACACTCTCCAATAACTTGATGTCTTTTCTATGCTGTGGTGCCCAAAACTGCAGAGGGTACTCAAAGTGAGGCCATTCCAGTTCAGAGTAGAGTGGGACAATCACTTCTGGTGACACTGTGCTTGATGCAGCCCAGGACACGGATGGTCTGGCTGGCTGCCAGGGGACACTGCTGGCTCACATTCAGTTTGCCATCAACCAGGACCCCCAGGTCCCTCTCCACTGTGCTGCTCTCATTCCCTAGTCTGTACTTGACATCAGGTTTGGCTCATCCTTCGTGCAGAATTAGGCACTTGACCTTGTTATGTTCATGTGGTTGGTGATTGCCCATCTCTCAAATGTGCTGAGGTCTCTCTGCAGAGCCCTCAAGGGACCCCTCCCTCAGTTTTGTTGCAGAATAACCCCTAGCACTGTATAAGCTATATGGTTAGCTGGAACAGCATCTATAGGATTAGTTTCCTTCTCTCTACCGTCCTTTCCCAAGAAGTAGTATATAGGCAGCACATTTCCTTTTGTCCTGGACTGATTTTCTTCTCTGTTTATGTAGAATCAGGTCTGTAGTTGGAGAAGTGTCAGGGTTTAACACTGTCTTGGCAATTAAACCAAATCCCAGATGCTCTCTATTAATGCCCCTCCCTGATAAAGAAAGGAGAGAAAATAAGGGAGAGAGACTGATGGGTTGGAAACTAAACTATACAGCTTTAACGAAACAGGAATGATAAATAGGAAAAATGACTAAATCTATACAAATATCCAGGAAAATTGATCCCAGGTTCCTCCCTCCTTTCCCCCAATAACTCTCCCATCCCCACCGAGGCTGCAGGGCAGCCCTGGGAAAGTCCAGGCTGGACTCCTGGGGTCAGCAGCAGTGGGGAGCTGGAGGCAGGAACACACAGATTCAGGCTGGCATGGATCAGGAGCACAGGCAGAGGAAGGGATGGAATCCTCCCAGGATGCTGAAGCAACCAGGGACAGGGGAAGAAAGGGAAGCAGGAAGGGCTTTGACCCTTGTGATCCTCAAATTTATACTGAGTATGAGGTGTATGGGATGGAATCCTCTGTTTGGTCAATTCTGGCCATTTCTCTTGTCTGTTCCTCCCCAAAGGAGGGCTGCAGGTGGGACCTCTTGACTCCTTTTCTCCTTCCAGAGGGCAAAATGTTCCTCAGAGCTGAGCAGTGGCCTTGGTTCTGCACCCCATTCTCCAGCTGGAACTCTAAACATGGAGTGGGATCAGTCCCAGCAGCAGACACTGCCTGAGAAACTTGCTGTTCATTTCAGCAAGTGCAGCTCCTTCCAAGAGACTCAGCTGAAAGCAAAAGTCCAAGACAGAAAATCACCTTTATCCTGGCCCAAACCAGGACAAGAAGTCAGTAAGACACATGAGGATCCTTATGTCTTGCTGGAGACCATTCCACAGTCATTGACAAGCTCTGCTGAAACCTCTAATTGTATTTATATGAGAAGGTAAGACAGACTCTCTTTCTCCACCTAATTCCATGCTCCTTATGCCTGGTTCTGGTTGAGGATTGATCATTTTGGAGAAGACAAATAGCTTTGGAGTAGCATGACAGATAATAAGGATCTAATGTTAGAGGTTAAGCACCAGGGTACATTGAGCCCATTTCTGCCTGTTAAGTCTTCACTCTTCACTAGAAATGTGTCTTATGTTCCTTTTTATCCTCTTCTGGATTTGCTCATCTCGTCTCCTGGAATTTTAGAAATAAAGACACAGAAAGATGACTGCCTTTAATCTCATTCAGTATTATGAGAATAATAACATTGTAATAAGAATAGTACTGTGATAATAATAATCTGTGATTCTGTGATAATAATAATCTGTGATAATCTGTGACAGACATAAATGCTACTAGGACTAAGTTTCTAAGTACATTTTTAATCTCTCCCCCCCCTTTTTTTTTTTTTTTCTCCAGGACTTCATAACATCACTCTAGGGATTTAACAAGTAGCTGCTGGTGAGTGAGGAAAGTTAGAGTAGAATTTCCATCCATCAAGCCTTTCCTCGTTGTTTCAATTACTTGACCTGCCCCCAATGTGAGCATGACAACAGAGCATTGGTATCAGGAGGAAAAGCTGGCAAAGATTTTCCATTACAAATGCTGAAACTCAATTATCTACAAGAACCTTTTACTCTTTCTGAGATTAACATCTTCCCCCCTAGTATCTGCCTTGGCAGATCATATCTTATTTGTTTTTATTTTTAGAAAATTTCGCTCAAGTGGATTTGACCATTTTCAGGAATGAAATTAGTTGAATATTTCAGTTGCTTCAGCATTTCTGAAAAATCCTGAGAACTTTTCTATTAATTTTGCTTTCAGTGAGCATTAGGAAAGAGCTTTACCAACCCTGAGAAAAAAAGCAGCAACCAACCTGAATTTGATCAAAGAACAAGTCCTTGGAGATTTGACCAAAGTTATCAGCTGGCTGTCCTGGATATCTTCCAGTTAAAAGCTGAGCAAGTTTTTCTTTGGATTAATACCTCTGGAGCAGGTTGGATATTCAAGATTAGCAAGATTAGGAGCTTTAATTACGGTTCAAGAGGAAGGGCTGTCTGCAGGCCTGGGGAATAAGGCATCATGTTTTGCACTCACAAGGGCTTGCAGAGCTTTAGATCCTGTTATGACAAAAATATAATTCTAAATTTCATTTTTTTCACCCATCATCAAATGACTATGGTGTTTCCTGGAGGAGTTTCTAAAAGGTGAAAGTAAAAAAAAGTATTTCTATGAATAAAAACTAAATTAATGATAACATGAATGCACATGGGAGCTAAATTATGGTGCCACATTGGATTAACAGTTTGCCAAGAGTTAAGATTCATTGTAGCATTTCCAAATGTACTTGATTTAGTGACCTTATCAATGCATTTTTAGTTGTTCGTTTTGTTGGTTTTTTGGGTTTTTTTTTGTATAATTATAGTGCAGGTAGATGGGAGAAGAGTAAGAAATGAGAGTTGCTGGATGATGCTCATTCCCGTTGATCTAATTCATTTGCTTTTCTGCACAGTGAGCACAAAAAAACCCCACAAGGTTTTTATTCTCTTACTTTAAAACCTTGTCTAGTAAATGACTACAGTTCCTCATGGTAATCTATCTTCTGCAGTCCCCTGTAGAAGCTCAGGCCCTTAAATGAGCATTAATATTGCATTTTAACACAGTAAGAAGGAACTAAAGGACTGACAAAGAGACAGCTCTGTGGCTGGTATATATTCAAGTCAAATGAAGAATAAGACTGCAGACAAATCAAAATTGTTCTTCTTATTTATATTGAAAAGACACCTGACCAGGATAGGAATCTGTCATTACAGACACATCAAACATTAAAGAAGAGCTTCTACTTTCCAGACATGGAGAATGGAGACAAAGACACAGAGAGGGGATGAGATATTCCCATAGTTGGGTTATTCAAGCATTAGCACACTAGGAGGAGATCCCAAGTCTACTGCTCCCCATCTGTCTTCTAGGGTTTCCTCCATTCCTGAATAGTCAAGGTGTGCACTGCATTTCAGCAAAGAAAAATTACCTCTGTTTTTGCAATGAGAAATGAACTGTTTCTTCCTCAACACACCCCTTCAACACTGTGAATCTCAGGAGGCTGGCAGGATCTTGCTTTGGTTTCTAGTTAATTTAGAATTGTAGAATAATGGAATGGTTTGTGTTGGAAGAGACCATAAATGCATGGGCAGGGACACTTCCCACTCGACCAGGTTGCTCTAAATTCCATCCAACCTGGCCTTGAACACTTCCAGGGATGGAGTATCCACAACTTCTCTGGGCAATCTGTGCCAACATCTCACCAAACCCCTTACTCTTTGTCCTATCACTCCAGTTCTGTGTCACAAGTCCCTCCCCAGCTTTCCTGTATCACCTTCAGGCACTGGAATGTGTTCTAATGTCTCCCTGGAGCCTTCTCTTCTCCAGGCTGAACAACCCAAAATTTTCAGCCTGTCTTCTTAGGAGAGATGCTCCATCCCTCTGCCCATCTTTGTAGGTCCCCACTGGACTCATTCCAATAGGTCCATGTCTTGCTTATGTTGAGGGCTCCAGAACTGGACCCTGTAATGCAGGGGGGTCTCACCAGAATGGACCAGAAGGGAAAAATCACCTCCCTTGACCTGCTGGCCATGCTGCTTTGGATGCAGACCAGGATATGGTTGGCTTTCTGGGTTTCCTGTTGATCTTTTCTTTACGTTGATCTGGCCTTGACTTCACCCTGATTATGAGGATCAGTAGCCATAGGGGTATAGATTTGTTCATCTCTGGTAAATTTGAACTGAAATTTGTATATTTGTTGGTAGATCAGTCAGTGAACTGAAATATCCCACGTTTTGCACTCCTTGCAATGCAGAAAACAAAACCAGGGCAGAGATGGTTTTGTTTTCCCAGAAAAAGCCACATCATAACAAAACATTGACAAAAATCTGACATAAGAGGGTAAGAAGTGGACCAGGATGTAACAGCAAAGACACCCAGGACAAAAATCAAGGGTTAATACATCACATAAGGACTTTTCACTCAGCACAGGTAAGTAATAGGATTAAAGAACAACAGTTAAACAAGATTTGACTCTTTGGATCCAGTTGGAAAATGGCTGAAAAAATGGGAAAAGAAAAACAGGAAAAAGAAAAGGAAATATACAAAAATAGAGGACAGCAAACTGTCCCTCTCTCCCAAAAAAAATACTTATCTGATATATCTGGTACCCTGTTAGCATCTGGAAACTAATTTCTGAATGTTTTTCTGCTGGTTTGCTTCACTTACATAGTTTCACCATTTAGTTTCTCCTGGATAGTCTGAGCTCTGGTAACTCATGTCTGCTTGAAGACTTGGACTGGAAACTTCAGGTAATAGAAAGTGTTTAATCAGGGATCCTCATACCACTGAGAAATTCTTCTGGCCAACACATTTTAAGGAGCTCAAGACTCTTGGAGTTATACTCAGAAGGTCACATGTAGTCAAGTTGTCCTTAGGACACACCAGGAAGCTGCTTCTTTGTTCAATATTATATCTGGACAGGGAATATTTTAAGAAGGGGAAATTTTTTTAAAAATCTGCTAAACAGGTTTAGTGGCACTTTTTAAATGAATCAATGTCATCAGTGCAGAATTTCAGACCACCAGCATTAGTAATGTCTTTTGTTGGTGACACTTAGAGGTTAGATCATGATGTGGTGTTCAAAACCATCAGGATTTGGTGCCTGTTATTAGTTTGTTGCTTTATTTTGGCCTTTTTTTTTTTTTTTTCTACCTGAAAATGATTTTTTCCAACTGCAAAACAGGGAGATGTTCTGCAGTCTGTTGTGAGCTATGTCAAGGACATATTTGCTTGTGGAGCTTCTGTTTTCTCCTTTTCTTGTACTCTTCTGGTAGATCTCCAGGGTTCTTCTTAGAGATGAAGATGGGATAGTAATTATACAAATGACAAGAAAGTTACCACTGAAAATTAATATAAAACTTGTAAAAATAAATCATGAACTAGAGTGTTAGCTACTTTCATTATAATGTGTTGCTGAGTGACAGAATGGCTGCTTTCAGATGAAGGTATGCAACACCAACTATCATGGGATTATTGGGATGAGAATATATGCAGGAACAAACCAAATTAAACTACAGTGAAGAAGGCCAGGGTACATTTTCCTAACTTTACCTGTCTGCAGGTAAGGTTTAACCCCAGCCAGCACCACACAACCGCTCCCTCTCCTCTCTTACTTGGTTGGGGAAAGAATCAAAAGGGTGAAAACCAGTGGTGAAGATAAAGACAATTTAACAGTTAAAGAAAAATATGTGCACATGAGAAAGCAAAACAAGAAAGTCATTTACTGCTTTCCATCTGCAGGCAGGTATCCAGCCACCTGCAGGATATTCATGGTATCTTACACATGGTTACTTGGGAAGTCAAACACCATCACTCCAAACTTATCACCCTTTTTTCTTATTCCCCTGGTTTTATTGCTCAGAATGACATCATATGGTATCAGATGGTACCAAATCTTTGGTAGATTGGGGTTGGCTGCCCCAGCTGTGGCTTCTCCAACTTCTTTTGTACCCCAGCCCACTTGCTGGCCTTGATGCCATATAAGCACTGCTCAGCAATAGCTAAAACACCCCTGTTTTTCAACACTATTTCCAGCACACATCCAAAACTTAACCTCATACCAGCTACTATGAAGAAAGTCAACTATCCCACAAATCCCAATACAGAAGTTTAGGATTCTGTAGTCTAGGAAGTGAGCTGATTACAATTATAACAGGAGAAGATCCATGCAATGGTGACAGCACACACACAATGAATCCCACCAGCACTTTAAATGAAGGAAAATCACTCTTTTATCTTCAGATGAAGGAAAATCACTCTCTTAACTTCAGTGAGGCTACTGACTTGTATTACTGTGACCATACAAGCAGCTTGGTGTGGTTTGCTCAGCTATCTCCACCATGTAAAACAACACTTAGTAAAATGAATCTTCACCAAGGTGCCAACACTATCACAGCCTCAGGATTTGCACCCCCCTCTGTGCCAATTCGCAAGGTTCAATCCTGTTTTTGTTTGAAGTACTGAGCATCACCCCCAACATCTCTTGTTTTCCCCCAGCATCTCTTCTTTTCCAAAAAATGGTTCATCTTCTGACAGTCTCCTCATCCTCCTTCTGACTCTCCTTCCTCAACAGGGTGAGGGACCCATGGGTACTGGAAGATGACTGAATTTCCTGGCAAAGAGACTTTGTTGGGATATGGTTGAATGTCTCCCAGGGGAACCAGCATCCCTAACTCTGGAACCTCAGTTATCATATGTCAGGGACAATCCCCTACAGGATAACAGTGGAGACAAGATGTGCATTGAGTATAGGAGAGGATGCAGAAATAAAGACCCTTCCCTTACCCCACATTCCTGAAATCTCACTGACTTCCTTTCCCTCTTCACCTCTTGAGTGGTTCAATATTGCTACTGTAGATGGTGGTTTTATGCCACTGTTTGTTTTTTTTTAAATCAGCTGGAATTGCCCAAACTCTGTTACACAGTTCCCCATGTTCCCAGATGTGAAATGTGCTCTTTTATTCAAAACTCATATTGAAAGAAGTCATTGGCATCATTTTCTTAACATTTTCAGAGTAAAATCCTATCCCTTTTCCTACTTCACTTTCCCATTCCCAGTGCATCTGGGAATGGAGAGTACAGTGACATCTTTGCTGTTATCCTTGACAGCCAATATTGGTCACACTTCAAAGCTTAAAACTGGAATTGTGTTTCAAATAAAGGGCAGTATTGATCCCTGGACATTGCTACTCTGGCTGTCAGAGCGATGGTACTGTGGTTCTGGTTCTGCCTGATAAACACAAATAACATCCTGATTTTCCTTTTTCTAAACAAAAATCACTAAAATTATTGCCTGACTTTAATGCTCCAGACATCATTCTTTGGCTGGAGATGAGGCTATTTGGAAATGAAGGAGACTTGAGGGTTGGTTTATGCTCAGAAGTGAACATTTCTCCCTCGTTTGTTTTGGTTTTTTTGTTTGTTTGGTTGTTTTTTTGTTTGTTGTTTGTTTGTTTTGTTTTGTTTTTTTGTTTGTGTTTTTTGTTTGTTTTGTTTTGTTTTTTTGTTTTGGTGTTTTTTGGTTTTTTTTTTTTTGGTCTCCAACATTTCCTACTAGAAAGGTTTGAAGGAGGTCTCTTGTGAGGGTTTGTTTTGCTGGTTGATTTTTTGTGGTTCAGTTGATGCTTTTTTTTCTTCTAGTTTCTGGGGAAATGAAGGGCCTTGAGCTTGTCAGATTCACCTGAGATTGCTTCTGACAGTAGACAAATATGAAGAAAATAAGAAATCTGTCTTTAATGAAAAATGTTTCAGGAACATGATAGCAGAATTAGAAACAAACAGAGAAACCTAAAAAACAATAAAAGGTAAAGTGAGGTTATCCTATCTCCTTCTCTTGCTGCTACTTTGGATTTCTCTGTGGGACTCCATGGTGTTGGGATCCAAGGTCATGATCCCATAACACTTCTCCTGTCTGAATGTTACTGAATTGACAACCTACCTAAACGTCTTCCCTCACTGACAGGCAAGGCTTTCTGGCTATGAGTAAGTTTCATTGAAGCTTCTCAGCACACTTTAAGGATTCCCCAGGCTGGCTTGTAATTTAGGAAACCTTGCCCAGCTACAGAATTTTCTGGCTGCCTCCTGTCTGCCACCAATCCATATGGTGCATCTCTGCCTAAAGCCATGGTAGTTTTATTTTGACATTCAGGCAGCTCCGTTGGAGGACTGATTCACCCTCACTCAAAGAATTTTATCTCCAGAAGTCAACTTTCAAGAGAATTTCACCTTCCTTCTCTCACAAAACAAATAAACACATCACAAGGATGGTTACAAATTAACCTGGACAGAAGGAAGAAGAAGATGTGGGACCTAAGGACAAGATGTTCAGACTGAACACCCCTCTCCCTGCATCACTATCCCTCAGCCTCATGGCTGGTTTTAGAGTTGATTTACTTATAATTAAAGCAAAAACAAGACACAATCAACATACAGGGTAAATTCCCTGGATGAGACAAGGGATTTTAATCCCCGTTTCCCATCCACAAGTTCCACAAACTCCTGTTTTGCAGCAGATAGTTTTCCTTCTACATCCAGGAACTGAGCTGTGCACACAATATCTTCAACTGGTAGTTCTGAAGAATTAAAGCCAGAACCATAAGTAGTCCAACTTTATAGATCTATTCAGTCCATTCCCGAATATGTTGATTTAGAAAACTGAGCTTGTATCTGAACTCAGTCAGAAGAATTAAAAACTTAATTTCCAAAATGCCACTTGAATTGAACAGCTGTTGATTAACCTAATCAGGGTGTTGGGGTTTTCTTTAATTAGCAAGCATGCTGTTTTAATTAAAATAAATTTCAGTTTTGGAAAAATCAAAACAGATTAATTATAAATAAAATAAAAATAAAAGTTACTTCTGTTTCCAATCCAGGTGGTGAACTTCCAGGGAACTACACTGAAGATGTGGATTAAACTCTCCCATTTACATCTTTTTCTTCTTGAAGGAGGCTGAAAAGAAAGCTGGAGAGGGATTTTTATAAGGGTATGTAGTGATAGGATGTGGGGTAATGGCTCTAAACTGGAAAAGAGGAGATTTAGGTTGGATATTAGGAAGAAACTCTTCAGTGTGAGGGTTCTGAGACACTGGCACAGGTTGCCCAGAGAAGCTGTGGATGCCCAGCCCCTGGAATTGCTCAAAGCTAGGTTGGATGGGGCTTGGAGCAACCTGGTCTGGTGGGAGGTGTCCCTGCCCATGGAGGGGTTTGGAACTGGATGATCTTTGAGGCCCCATCCAGCCCAAACCATTCTTTGATTCTGTGATTCTTTGCAATGCTAAAGACAACAACTTCTTTTCAAGGCTGGATATGACACTAGTTTCACCATAACAAAGAGTCTTGAAGAACAAGTTTGCAAACAAAGAACTAATTCATCTCAGAAATGTGTAACAATTTTTCAAAACTGTATAACTGAAGAAACTTAAGTTGATAATACACCATCCCTGAGAAGGAATGCTTAGAACAGTCTTTATCAGAGCAGTTTTTCAGGAATAAGTCAATGAACAGCTTGGGAATAGGTCAAGGAGACAGCTTGCACACAGTAGTATCCAATTGGACATTTGCAAAATTCATCTTAGATATTCCTTGTCTGAATGTGCCAAGTGCTCTTACATGAGGCTAACCTCAGCTTTGCTGAGGCCAGGGTTGCTGCTGACACTAGAATCCATTCCAGAGCTCTGGAAAAATACCAGAACTGCTGGATGTTCAAGATTTGGTAAGTATACTGCTTAATTTTTTTGGTACAAATGAGTTTGGTACACAATAGATTATTTATTTGACAAGAATTAAGGTGTTTCACTTGTGGGTCCAAGGCAACTTCTCTGGCAACCTTCTCCTTTGACTTAGACCCCAGAGCCAAATCAAACACTGAGATGAATTTTTAAAGGAGTCATGAAAAGATGAAATCTTTCTCAAACTCACCACTGAGCTTTGGTACTTTCTCCATCTTGTTATTGCTCCAAACATTTGTCAATGCGAATGGCTCTGCAGACTAAGAGGAAAACTTCCAGCCTTCTCATCTGTGTACAGAATTTGGTCTTTTCTCCTCTAGACTGATAAATGAGAGAGGCAATCTTCAAGCTGAATTGTTCAGAGCTATGAGTCAGCTCACAGCATAAATACAGCTGGAATATTCACAAATGATTCTGCTCGTTCCCGTGGTGCAATTTCCCATTATGCCAATTAAAGTTTCATCTGAAGAGATGTAAGCTTGAGTTCCAATTCCTGCAAAAGGGAGCTGTAGTGTAGATGAGGGGTCCCATGTTCTTGCAGGATATGGTTGGTCAGGCACTTCCCTTGCACCACAAACTGAGCCCTTTCCAGCATTTTGCTCCCTCCATGTGAATGGTCCCTTCTCATCCCTCGTATGCAGTGGTGCAACCAAGTGCACCAAGGTTTGCAGCATTTCCTACCCAATATATGATGCAGGAAGGAATAAAGCCAAAAGTAAGGGATGTTAGAACTATATGTGCTGATATATCTTTGCTGCATAGCAGGAAAAAAAGGCAAATACTTGTGTAGTAAGGCATTCCTTGATTCTTGCTATTGTACCATGAAATCTGGCTTTCCTCTTCCATCTCTGGTTATCATGATAGGCATGGGATCAGGCCAGCTCCTCTTACTCATACATCTCTGCCTTCTAACACAGAGGTATCAGTCTCCTCCATGCTGTATGAAGCTGTCCTACCTTTTGAAGACTGTTGGTGCCTCCTTTTTTCCATATTCACCCTGATAGCATCAGAAATGGTCTTGAGTCTCTTTATGGCCACTACCAAGCTTGATGCCTCCCTTGGTTTACTTCTGAGGGCTGGGATCTCAACTTGGTCATCTCTGACAAAACCAGACTCTGCCCAAATGTACTTTCCATTCTCTATTTGGAGTAGGAACCTATTCCAGGAAAAACCAAGCAGATAGTATAGCCCTTTCTTCTTGCATTGAAACAACAATATTTGCTGGTTGAAACTTGGCAAACATCCCACTGACTGAAGTGGGAATGTTGGGAGATAAAAGTGTGAGGTACCACTTCTCCTTTATCAAGGCAATAACAGCTCAAACCTCTGCAAATCAGGAAGAAAACCAAATTTTTGCAGAGCAAACCACGGCAAGGACTGCAGGAGGGCTTAGCCTGCTGTGAATATCAAAGTTTCTCTTGTATGCCTCATCTCATTGCAGCTTTAAGAAATTCCTGAGGAAAGGAACTGCCTTCATAGCAAGTTGTGCCACTTTTTAAAGCTGCGTTTGTATTGCTCACCCAGCAAGAGCTCTTGTCACATGGAAGCCATCGAATCAAAACACTGACATGGCAAGAGAATAAGGGGAGATAATGAAATGAGAAATTAAGAGCGTGAAAAGTAAATGCTGTAGAAAAGCTGACACTTCATAACACTCCAAGTGAACACTTTGCCTGTGTTTCAAAGTCGACCGATAAGAAATTATTTGCTTCTCTTATATAACAGAAATAGATAAAGGGTTCCATTTGGATAGGGGAAGATTCCACTAGGCTGCAATTTATGTATGAATGCTCAATATTTAAGGAAATTGCTTCTTTCACTTTGTCAACTGACATAAATGTATGCTAAAGAGGGATTCATTAGAAAAAGCCATGAGATGCATGAGCTCAGCTCAAATAATCCTGATCTTGCCAGGCAGGTGCTTTGCATCCTATTAGGAGATGACACATGGAGCAGCAGGAGGCTTGTCACATGGGTTTCAATGTTCTTCCATGAAAACAGAACTCAAGGAATACACCTCTATCCCTTAAAAAAAGTTGCCATTTATTGTGTGTGTGCTCATTTTCCCATCTCACCTGCAGGCCTGCAGTTTAATTAGAGATTAATATCTCTCAGTTTCCACTCCTCTGAAGAAAGGGAAGCCACGGGGCTTTTCTCCTGCACTCTCACCTCCATGATCCAAAATAAGCTCTCGAGCCTGAATATTTATGTAGGAGCACAAAAACATCTTGTTTTGCTGCTTCAACAAAAATTAAGTCAGTCCCTTGGTTTTTGCCACTTGCCATATCCAGGTGTGCTGTCACCCTTGCTGAGTTGAAAAGCTTGATTTCTTCACTTTACCTAAGAATCATTTCACTTAATTGCATCCTGCAACAAAGGTTTTCCAAGCATTCAGTGAAGCATTTCATGAAAATAAGTTCTTGTAGAGAGACATTGTCAACCAGGTGCCTTGAGTTGCCAAAGAGTGGGTGTGAGTCCACCTGTGCCTGGTTAGGGCAGGCCCCTATTGGGCATGAGCAAGACCAGGGGGCCAATAAACGTGGGACACACCCACAGAAGGCACCTCAGCTCACTCTGGTGCGAGGCATGGAAAGGCCAGGAGCTCGTTGAGCCTCTGGAGCAAGAAAGGCTCTTCCCGCTACACTTCTACTCTGGAAGCGCTGTGTGGTGGCTGGAGTCCTGGAAGAGACCAGCAGCTCGTCGAGCTTCAGGAGCAAGAATGGCTCCTCCCGCTACAAGTTCTTCTGTGATATTATGTTCCAGTGAAGATTTTGAAGACACAGAGGAAGAAGAAGGTTCACAGCTCCTGACCGGTGATCCACAGAGATTTCTTTCAGGGAAGATCTTTCCTTCATCTAGGAGGAGATGTCTTACAGCCACAGCTCTCAAAGAGACACTCATAACTTCAATTGAAGTGAACATGGGTGAGGACTACTTATACTCAGGCTTTTTTGTCATGACCTTACTGCTAATGAAGGACCATCCACATCCATTCCAGACAAAAGAAAAGATCTGCTGGATCATCCAGATTTCCCTATTCCCTAAACTGTCATCCATCACACTGAATACTGCCTACCAGATCATCAGTAGAATCTGTAGACTACTCCAGATATTTTATCTGGTGTAGAAGTGTTCCTCTAGTAAATGTGTCCTAGTCACAAAAGAAGAAAGGAAAAATCAGAAAAAATCGACAAACCTTGGAAATTTCTGCAGATAATGCAAAAGACTGGATGATTTGTTAAATCCTACAGGGATTTTCCAGTCATTCAAATAATCTTAGTGTCTGACAATGAAACTAGACTGGAAATGGTTCATCTCATGTAACTTTAGCTGCCTGAAAGGAGAGCAGCTCTGGAGGTGATGCCCAGAAGGTGATCAGAAATGGAAAGAGAATTAGGTTATAGGATACTTAATATTTTCATTTTTGTTTGAGAAAACATTTACTCTCTGAAAGTGTAAGAGCTCTGCAGATAAGAACTGTCAAATAATCAAGAGAATAGCAATTGCTGACAGGGGCTTTTTTGGGTCCTCCAAAAAATGGCATAATTTTATTTTTAAACAGTTTTTGACAAAAGGCCCTTTAATGTTCATATCCAAGTTCAGACTGGATACAAGGAAGAAATTTGTTATGATGAATGTGGTGGAATGGGTTGCCCAGGGGTGTGGTAGGTGGCCCATACCTGGAAATATTCAAGGTCAGGTTGGACTGGGCTCTGAGAAACCTGATATGGTTGGAGATGTCCCTGCTCATTAAGGAGGGGGATGTAACTGGTGACCTTTAAAGGTTCTTTCCCACCCAAACCTTTCTATGATTCTAGGTTTTTGTGATACCACAAAACACAGAACTTTTCAAAATTCCCTACTCCTGGCTAAGCCACATAGTTGACTGCAAAATGTGATTATCAGCCTAGGATTACCCCAAAACCTTGGCAGGACACTCACTGAGGAGGTTAATCAAAGAAAGATGATGATACACTCAGTGCTAGATGGAAAATAAAATATTCTCCTTCATGCTTTCAGAAATAGCTGAGTTTTACATAAAAATGGGCATTTCTAGCCTGACTCCTGGACTTTAAATGTAAATTTAGTGTCTGGAGTGCTTTTTTACATGGGCATTTGGAGTAGAGAAATTATACACTTGGATGATTTTTAAAAAGCTGTTTAATAGCAAATATTATAATCTTAAAAGAACAGCTATAAAGGCCAAGGGGCTCAGAAACAAATATTTGGCTTTCTTATTTGTATCTTTTAAGTTCACTTTGTCCCTTGGTACATCTTGGGTGAACATGATGGCCTTCTGAGTAGAAGCTTCACTGGCCAAGTGTTTGATTATGCAAAAATGGTCACGGTTGCTGTCTGCTGCCACTTTCATTGCAAGAAGTTGGTGTATGCCCTAGATAAAGATAGGTCTGAGACATTTTGAAGAGGTCTTCAAGAGCCTTGGAAACCTTATACAGTAATTTCAAATCTGCTCTTTCCTGCACTGTTCTGAGGCAACAAATAGGGCAATGAATCTTCAAAACAGAAAAGCAGGAATGATGCCATTTAATGGTCAGGAAGAGACTTGAGTGCTGAGGTTTGATGAGGTCTCAGGGTTTCATTCTACTCTCTTGCTCCCCAAAAACCTCAGCAGATGGTTCTGGGGTGACAAATCACAAAATGGTTTGGGTTGGAAAGGACATAAAAGGTCATCTTGTTCCAACCTCCTTGTTCTGGGCGGGGACACCTCCCAGTAGACCAGGTTGCTCAAAGCCCCATCCAACCTGGCCTTCAGAACTTCCAGGGATGGAGCAGCCACAGATTCTCTGGGAAACCTGTGTCTCACCACTCTCACAGGAAAGAAATTCGTCCTAATGACTAATCTAAATAGTTTAAAGTCATTACCCCATCAGAGACACATCTGGAGTACTGTGTCCAGTGCCAGATTTGCCAGGACAGGACAACCATGAATGTACCAAAGCAAGTCCAGCAAAAGGTTATAAAAAGAATGAAGAGACTGGAGCATGAAACATGAGAAGAAGAGGCTGAGAGAGCTGTGACTGTTCCACCTGGAGAAAAGAAGGGTTATGGGGACTCATGCCCATAAAAGCTTGACGGGGGGGAGTCAAGAAGTCTCTTCTCAGTGGTTCACAGTGACAGCACACTAGATAATGGGAACAAACTGAAAAATAGAAATTTTTATTCAAACAGTTACCTTATAAAGCATTTTTTTTTTACTATGAAAGTGATTATACACTGGAACAGGTTGACCAGAAACATCGTGGAGTGATTATCTTTGGAGATATTAAAGACCCAACCAGACACAAGCCCTGAGTAATCTACTTTGGTTGGACCTAATGTGAGCAGTGGGTTGGAGCAGATGGATGATGTCCAGGAATACCTGTCCAGCCCCAGGACTCTGTGATTCCAGGTTATCCCTGGAAAAGAACTCCTGGATAAAATACAAGGATAGTATTCAAATTTAATTTCTAAACACTGTAATTTATAGTTTCTCTGCCATAGAGTGTATTATGCTTGGGAACCCTCTTATCCTGGGTCCATATGTATCAGGAAAATGCACTTTAAGATGGCTGAATGGCAGCTAACATGCATCTGAGATCTCCATGTCCACCTTTGAGCTTGTTAATGGCAGATAGTTCTACTTTCTGGGTTTTTTAGCTCAGGGATTGTACTGTGCAACATAAATATACCTCCCAGGATCCTGGCTGTAATTTGGAAATAATTCCTTCGTATCTTTCAAGGGAATTGCTAAAATAAATTGAGAGATTTCTTGTAGCCTGCCTGGATCCCATATGCTACCCTGCAAGAAATACACCTTCCCATGGTGGCTTTGATATAATTTAACACCTCCCAACTCTGTGAATGAATATTCCCTCAAAACAAAACAAAGTTCCTTTGAAGAGAGGTACAAGTGAGTGGAACTCAGAAAAAAGGGCACAACTACTTTTTTTTTTTTTTTTCCAAAGGAACAGCACTAGTGGAGGCTGCATGGTGCCTCAGTTACTTAACTCAAGGATCTGAGAACTTTTCCCTTTATGTTTTGATCATGTCCTTGCTTCCACAAATGAAGCTTATTTTTCATGCTCACTTGGGGATTTGACCAGCTGCATCCTTTGATAGCTAAGAGACAAGAATCTCCATCAAAACACCATTTAAAAACTCCAGCCATTCAAGGCACATGGAACTCAAGCTGTGAAATTTAAAGTAAAAACATACATATATATATATAAAAAACATATATTTATGTTATGATTATGCTTATTTGTTGGCCACTTTTTTCTATATTCAGCACACATACTAGATTGCCAGGTGAAGCATAATGCCCTTCTCATCACTCATTAGCCACAAGCTACCTGTAAGAAAAAGCATTACTTTGCCTATTTCTCCTGAGAATCAAACATGAAGAATCCTTGAGGCATGTTCCTTTGCTTTTTTGTTGGTTTTGTTTGTATGTTTCTTTTTTATTATTCCATTCTTGTTTGCCTGCTTTGGCAGCTGAAGAAAGGGGTAAAACTTCCCATCTATTCTGAAGCTTGATGTTCTTCTTTAATAGTTTTAATGTTCTGAATTGGTTAACTGGGAGAAATGGTTGGAGGCTGAAAGGGTGTCTTGCATGTTGCTGTATAATTTTGTTTCTGTAGAGCATTGCCTGTATGAGGAGTTGTTCTCCAAGCCATCTGAATTCCTGTTTACCAAGAGGCTGCAGCTGTCCTCATTGTAAATAAGCAGCAAGACAGAGACTACATTAAATTCCTTCATCCCTAGCAGAAGGGAAGACAACAAAGAAAGGAAATAAAGGAGCTACAACCTGCTGACACCCCTA
The DNA here is from genome assembly GCF_003957555.1 of Calypte anna. Lineage (NCBI taxonomy): Eukaryota > Metazoa > Chordata > Aves > Apodiformes > Trochilidae > Calypte > Calypte anna. Next base: position 147,936,658 of record NC_044245.1, read on the forward strand.
CTTGGAAATAGTCACTGTTCAGAAATACCTGAAAAGTAGGTATATTTCCCTGGAAAGTCAAGTCAAAGTGCTACAAGGGAGAATTGTCTATGAACATTATTATATCAGGAAGAATTCTGAACTCAAGCACATAGCCATGGATTTTTAAAGGCAGTCCTTCCAAAAGCCACCACTTGCCAAGGGTCCAAATGATGAATAACTAATATTCCCTGGTCTGTGCTATGCATTCAGGAGAAATGAAGACACAAAGACTAATACAAATGCTGCTGCCAGATTAATATTCAAAGGTGTCCGAGGATAAGATGATGGGTGGAGGAGATGTAGGAGGAGCCCACAGAACATCCCAGCAGGGTGGAGTTTGCCCTGATCTGTGGGCCAAAGCTGCACAGAACATGGATATGATCACAACTAGCTCAGTGCCTCTTGAGGTTTGCAGAGATCTCTTTGGCTTAACTGGGCCAGAGCACAAACCCTGCTGGTTTGAGAAGGTGGAATCTGTGTGTGTGCATTTGGGGATAAATAATTTCTTTGAGTGCTGCCGATAGGAAACATTAAAAATAAACCAGGGGAATATTACTGAAGAGGGTTCTCTGGGCAAGAAGGCTGAAAATTTTTTCAATTTTTTTTACAATTTAATGTCATCATAAGATTCTCAGGTAGTCCTGTCCCAGCATGCACTGTCTATGGCAAAAGAAGATTGGAGAAGTTTTTTCCAGACTCCATCTATCTGTATATTTTGGGGTGAACAGTCCTGAACTGTCTTTATCTGTGTTAACAAGGGAACTGGAAAAGTGGGATTGTGGCACAGAGCAGCTTGAAGGTGATGGTCAAAAACCACATTACATATCCACCTGGTAGTATGCTTCAGAAGAGTCTATTAGCTCAGGGTTGTGCACCCTGTCACGGTTTAACACCGGCCCGGCAATTAAACCGAGTAACAGACGCTCTCTATTAATCTCTCTCTCCTTGATAAAGAAAGGAGAGAGAATAAGGGAGAGAGACTGATGGGTTGGAAACTAAACTACACAGCTTTAATGAAACAGGAATGAGAAATAGGAAAAATTACTAAATATATACAAATATCTAGGAAAATGGAAACTACAATCCTCCCCCCTTTTCCCCCACGTCAACTCTCACGTCACCACCGAGGCTGCAGGGCAGCCCTGGAAAAGTCCAGGCTGGACTCCTGGGGTCAGCAGCAGTGGGGAGCTGGAGGCAGGAACACACAGATTCAGGCTGGCATGGATCAGGAGCACAGGCAGAGGAATGGATGGAATCCTTCCAGGATGCTGGGTGAAGGAAGGGAAGCAGTAAAGGCAGGAGGGGCAGGCAGCTGGAAGCTGGAAGCAGGAAATCATGGCTTGGCCCTCTTGATCCCTCAAATTTATACTGAGTATGATGTATATGGGATGGAATCCTCTGTTTGGTCAATTCTGGCATCTATCTTGTCCGTTCCTCCCCAAAGCAGGGCTGCAGGTGGGACCTCTTTACCCCTTCTGGAAGGTAAAAGTTTTCCTCAGAGCTGAGCAGTGTCCTTGGCTCTGCACACCAGTCTCTACCAGTAACTCTGAACATCAAGTGTTATCAGTCCTAGAAGCAGACACTGTCTTAGAAACTTGCTGTTCATTTCAGCAAGTGCAACTACTTACAAAGACTCAGCTAAAAGCAAAAGTACAAGACAGAAAACCACCTTTATCCTGGCCCAAACCAGGACACACCCACAGATATTTTGTTGCTAGGCTTTTAATGCCAGTATCAAAATGTTTTGTAATCTTGTCAGGTTAGGCCTTCACTAGAGAAGGGGTGACTTCTTCTGATGCAGAAATCCCCTGCTAATTTCAGGTGTGCCACGAAAATTATCTCCAGTCGAGCATCTGAAAGACTTCGGGGTACACCAGGGTTCCTCTGGTTTCAGTTCACCTGTCATCTTCGGCTTCAGAGAAAGATTGTGAGCTTCTGAATGCTATGAAAACCTGCTGTGGGGTAGATTTTCTGGTTCCTAGGAGTGTCTGAACAAACTCAACAGAGCAGCTCACTCCCCTATGCTGAACTGTCCCTAATCATCTTCAGAGACCTTGAACTCACTGAGGAGGATCTGTGTTTCCTGCAATGATATTTCAGCACCTTCACCAAAAATTCAGGATCAGATTAGACAGTCATATGATGAGTGATTAGCTGTGATCAGAAAAGAAATGGGTGCTCCTAAAAAACCCTCTTTGTTCAGCCAAGTGCTAGGTCTACATCAACCAGGTCTTAAAAATTGTTTCCAACCAAAGTAGTTTTATGATTCTACAGAATACTGTGAAAATGAACCATACTAAAATGAATAATTTCCAGTAACTACTCCCTTGATCACCAAGAGTAAATTATATTTTACATTTCTCTCAGTGCTAGCATCTTGGAGATTCAGAGAAAACAAATTTGCTACACAGGAAAGCAAATTTTTACAGTGCTTCAATAAATGGATGAATCATTTTAGATACTGACTGGGTGATGGAACAGGCTAGAAGGTTAGATGACTTTTCAAGGTTATTTCCATCTTGACTTTTTTTTTTAATTTTTAAATTTTAAATTTAAATTTTAATTTAATTTTTAATTTTTTTTAATTTTAAAAAGTATGTTCTATTATTTGTAGCACTGATCAAGTTCATTATTATCATTTGATATTCTCACTCAGGTTGTTTTATGGGCTTGGGAATATTGTTCTCTTTCTATGTTGCCAGCAAGTCCTGACTAATTGGAGAAGGATTGAAGGATTCATATGATTTGAAATTAACATTTGTTTTCTTCTGCTTTGACCAAACCCAGACAGTTTGTGGTAAGTCCTTCTCACATATAATTTAAACCCATCCTCCTTTATTGGGATTTCCTTAGCAATTCAGTTTTCTAGAACACTTTTTTCTTCCTTTCCCACATTGCATTTCACCATTCTCAGTGTATAAGAACCAATTGAACTCAGGAAGAAGTAAGAAGATACAAGGAGAGAGGGGGGAGGTCTTATGGGTGAAACATGAGGTCTAGGGGATTCACATCTGAAGTTTTGCATATGGCCTTCAACAGGTAACTCCTAGATAATGCATTTTTTTCCTGTATCCCAAGACCACCCTGCCACATGGAGATGCTGGAATATAGATTCAGCTCTTCAAGCAAGGAAGCATGTAATTACATCTGAAAAAAAATATATTTTGAGATTATTTAGGGTTTTTATTGAAGGTTTATTTTTAGTCTCTGTTGGTATCTCAGTATTTCACGTCCTTTACTTTTTTATATTTTTTTTTTCCCCCTTAGCATCTCTCTGTGTTTGTCACCTGGATGTCATGCTTTGCTCTGGTAAATCAAAAGGCTGCATTTGATGGCCCTTTCAAGATGTCTGTGTTTGTATGCGGCTGCTGAAGTTTTCCAGGAAAATTATTTCCTCTCATTCATGCTCTCTCAAAAGGAACTAACGTATCAGTTCCCAGCTCTCAATCTTTAGGGGAAGTAGCATCTCTTTGCAATGCTGATGGCTGTCAGCTTCAGGTAGATGCTGAGCAGATGAACATCAGGAAGTCAGGGAGAGAATCATTTAAGGATATTGAAAATGAGAGACAAGTGAGTGTCAGGAAGCAATTTGTTTTCTCAAGGCATAATAAACCCACAGGATAAATTTTCATCTACAGTGATCACAGCAAGGTGGTGAGGATATTTAAGAACAGACAAGCAGGTTCCATTGTAACAAAATATTGCTGGAAGAGCTAAATAAAAAGAGGTACTTGGCATTAGCATCAGGCCAGATAAGAGGCCAGGTCTTGAGTGAGCTGCAAAGGCAGCAGGAGCTTTGGCAGGTGCCAGTGGAGTTAAAACTGAATATTTATGTGATTCACTGAATCTTTCTGTTTTGCAAAAGGCTTTGCTTTTTCTTACAAGAAAAGGCAATTTTCTTGCATTTGCCTTGTCTTACAAGAAGCCTCCATGTGCCACAAAGAGCTCTGTGTACATTTCCAGGGCTTCTCTTAAGAAGTTTCAGGGAAGACACCAATCCATCAGCCCTGCAGTGTTGCCACTGAATCTTTTTAGGCTTGATGAACTTTGCTGAGTTCAAGACAGGGTTTCCATGGAAACCTTGCTGGGTTTTTTTTTTTTCATCATGGGGCTGCTGAGGGCACACAGCTCTGAGGCAAAATCAGGTGTGTGGACTAAGCAGGGATCAAGGACTCTTTTCCTAGAATCATAGGGTGGTTTGGGTTGGAAGTGACCTTCAAAGATCATCCAGTCCAATCCTTCTGCCAGAGGCGGGGACATCCTCCCCATCTTCCATCTTTGGAGATTCCTCCAAGCACCACCCAATGTAACCTTGACCACTTCCAGGGAGCATCCACAACTTATCTGGGCAAACTGTTTCAGTGTCTCACGACTCTTACTGTAAAAAATTTCTTCCTTTCCTCTCCATTCTTTCAGTTTAAAACCATTACCTCTTCTTCTGTCACTTGGTAAAAAGTCTCCATCCAAAAGTCTGTTCCTTCAGGGTCTCCCATTTCAGGGTGGTGTTTTCTATCATGGCTGCTCTTGAGATGGAGATGAGGATTCCTTCTGGGGCACTGAGCTGCTGTTCTCCAAAGACCTGGCATTTCATTTTTACTGAGTAGGTATAGGGTAACATGTGTGAACTGAAAACATTTAAGGTGAAAAAGAGATGATCCCAGGTCACTTTTGAATCTGCAAGGCTTACTGAGATTACTAAAAGGTCACCTATGCATTCAGTATTTAAATTGATTTTCTGCTCTTGTCCACGTTTCAACAAGGCTTATTTTTCCGAGCAGTGTTTGATACCTTTTATCAGTACTGAAGTTTCAAAATAGAAGTATAGATTCTGGAAAAAAAAAAAAAAAAAAAGAAAGAAAAAAAAAAAAAAAAGAAAAAATGAGTGATTATGGGTCAAAGGTGTCTGTCAACATTTACTTTTTCTATTTATTATTTTTAAAATCCCATTTTAAAAATACTGTATTTGTTTTACTCATTGGCAATCAGCTTCTCACTTTTAGTTAGGCTGTGCAGGGAGGTTACTGCTGACTGACATCTTCACAGAGTGGAATGTAATGATTTATGGATTAAAGTGAGAATAAAAGGGGTTCTGATGACTTTTCTACCTGAGAGATCCCTTCATGAGATCAAGTGAGGGTTGGAGGAAATGAGCACATCAAAGGAAAAGTAAATTTATGATAGGGAATGTTTCCTTGATCAGCAGTCATACACAAATCCTAATGTGACATTCCCAGGCCTGAGGGACCATCCATAATCATTTGATAAGGACACCAAGACTACATCTATATGAAGTGATCTGGTGGAACTGTGGCCAAATCTGTGGCTGACTCTAAATCCACTGATCAGTGGATTTTTACTGAGAATTTTAACTGAGATGATAACCTGTAGGGAAAATGGTTACAATGCACAAGCCAATGCCAGCTGAGCTCTGGGATCTTCGTAGGGACAAAAGGATGTTTCCCAGGAGAAATTTAATTTAATTCTATAAAAAATTTTTCTCTTCATATTAAGTTTTTCCTTCAGTCTCTGGGACTTTCAGTTGGTTGCAAGCTTTAGCTCCAACAGAGCAGAAAACAAAAGCTGCAGGGACAGAAGCACATCTAATAAACTGGGATGGCCATTTTGCATTCCAAGAGAATAATTAGGTTAAAATGTCTGATCTGAGACAATGCAAATCAGTGAAAATTGCCCCAAATCTCTCTATTTATTTTCCTCATCTTCACTGTGAGCTGAAAGAACTAAGAACACATTTTGCCCATTGGTTACTCATGTGCTTTAAAATCAAGAAGATCATGAAATTTATACCTAGGTATATTTAATAGAACACTATTTTTCCCCTTCAACTCCCTGGCATTTCATAGTTTGAATGGAAAATGTGTCTGTTTTGGATCTCTTTGCAATGTTGTATGTCACTCTGAAACAATTAGAGTTATTAAAAAAAAACAAACAACTGATGAGGATGAGGTCAGATTTAGCTCCTTGGTTCACTCAGTTGTCCAAGACTCATGGCCATCCAAGAATTCATCAGGAAGCAGTGAAAATTAAATATTTCCAGTGAACAACACAGTCCATCTACTACCCTAACCACCGGGTGCAAGCTGCCCCTGTCTCTCTTAGTGGATGAGATCAGGATGTACTTTGAAGGAGGAATATTTATTAATATGCTGCTCCACAGGGAAAAGCTGATCAGACCCTAAATCCCCCCAAAAGGGGGAGCTCATGGCATTTCATTTCCCATGTCATCTGTATGCTGCACTGGAAACTGAATGGAAGCATCCTCCTTCTTAACTACACATTTAAAAATAAAAATAGGGTCATGATGCTTTCCTGAACCATACATTTTGCCTGCCAGTAGCAACACCAGCCACTGGCATGGGTATAATGATAATTCTCTTGTTTGTTTATTACAGCTGAGAATGGGAAGTTTTCTCCATGTCTTCTGAGCACAGAAGGGGGACACAATTTCTGATTTAAAAAGCATCTTCTACTCTGCTTTAGAAAGTTAATTCTGTTATTTGAGGTACTACACATACTATGGTGGTGGAGCACTGCTGGAGCAAGTAATATTTCTAAAAAGATAAAATTTCCATTCACTTTCCCACTGAGGCTGCCATATATTATTTGTTAATCCAGTTTACAGTTCAGAGCCATAAACAGCTGCATCTGGAAAAGCTGGCAAGCTGATGTGAATAAGTGGGGTGGAAGGAGAGGAAAAAAAGGAGGGGTCAAGAATTATTTGTGAGTTCCACAGCTGAATGCTTTGGGCTGTGAAACCATGGCTTAAGCAGCTAAAAAAATCATAGAATCATAGAATTGGCTGGTTTGGAAGGGACCTCAGAGATCATCAAGTCCAACCCTTGAACCACTGTTGCGGTTGCTAGACCATGGCACTGAGTGCCACATCCAGTCTCTTTTTAAATATCTCCAGACAGGGAGAATCCACTACTTCCCTGGGCAGCCCATTCCAATGCTTGATCACTCTCTCCGTAAAGAAATTCTTTCTAATATCCAACCTAAACTTCCCCTGGCACAACTTAAGACCATGCCCTCTTGTCTTGTTGAAAGTCATCTGGCAAAAGAGCCCAACCCCCCCGTGGCTCCAACCTCCTTTCAGGGAGTTGTAGAGAGTGATGAGGTCTCCCCTGAGCCTCCTCTTCTTTAGGATGAACACCCCCAGCTCCCTCAGCCTCTCCTCATAGGGTCTGTGCTCAAGTCCCTTCACCAGCCTGGTTGCCCTCCTTTGGACCTGCTCCAGCACCTCAATCTCCTTCCTGAACTGAGGGGCCCAGAACTGGACACAGGACTCAAGCTGTGGCCTCACCAGGGCTGAGTACAGGGGCAAAATCACTTCTCTGGACCTGCTGGCCACGCTGTTCCTGATACAGGCCAGGATGCCATTGGCCTTCTTGGCCACCTGGGCACACTGCTGGCTCATGTTCAGCTTCCTGTCAAAAAAAAAAAAAAAAGAAGCTATGTTATTACCAGCCTGGGAAAAACAGTATAATCAAGTCAATATTGTCTGAGCCCTTTTGGCCTAAAATGAGTGTCATAATGCATTTAAGATATTTAGAAATGTCAATAAAAGGCACCTTTGCATGTTTTATTGCATCCCTGCAGAGGCTTCTATCAGCTTACACTGCTGCTCACCTGCTGACCACACCTCCACAGCACTCATTCCTTGTCCCTCTTCACCCTTTTTGAGCTACAGGTAACTATTAATTCAGATCTGAAGTGTGTCATGAGTATATATAAAGACTGAAGGGAGAAAGGTGTAGTTATAATGAGATCCAACACAATTTTTTATTTTTCATCTTCATTCATTTGTCTGTAAATCACAATTCTGATGTCATTGGTTAAATTGGTGAGAGTAGTACAGGTACATTAGACATTGTATCTCTGAACATTTTCATTTTTTGACACACTGTACAAAAAGTAATCCTAATATTTAAATAAGATATTTTAAAAATATATTTAGAAAAGGACTAAAACATTTTCAGCTGCCTCTCAGTGATGCCAGAAGCATTTCCCCAAGATGGTAAAGTTCACTACAGGGCCAGAAGCCAGCTGAACACTGAGCATCACTTTAAATCCCTCCAGAAAATAACATTTCTCTGATGGGCAAATCTTAGGGAAGGCTTTTACACAGTGGGGATCTTCAGACATGTGGAGTGTTTCTTCTTTTGTGCTTTCTCGGTGACCTTTGACTAAATGTCTCTTTTGTGAGGCAATCAAGCAACATTAGGAATATAACTGGAAGGATAAAAAACACCTTGAGAACATTTGTTTTTATTGCAAGGTATCACATCCTCTGTCATCCTGGGGAAATGAAGCCTGGGAGGGATAACAGTAGAAGCAGCACTTTATTGAATTGGCTCTTCCCCTTCCCGTTTCATAGCAATGAAGTATGAAACACAAATTTTAACACCTAGACAATTCATTTTGGCATAAATACACAGCTTTAAAAATTAATAAAAAGCTATATCAATTATAAAAGGGATTTACCAAGCACAGTAAATTCTCTCATCTGTCACTTTTATGCGTGCATATTCGCTTTCTCTCCGTCGTTGACTTTTACGCTTTCTGTATGCTAAATACTCCCATGAACCTACAAGAGACTTCATAGGATTTGACAGCCAGCAAGTTTGCTTAAATTATTTTCCCTTCTTTCGGTCTTTTTATATTTTTTTTCAGTTGTTTTTGAAGGAAAGAATTCAACTCTTTGTTTTATTCTGCTTTCATTTACAGGCACTTGCAGGCAGTCACCTTGGATACTTGTCTTTTTCATTATTTATCATCAGATGTGTGGCAATGTTTAATGCCAGAAGCAGAGATGGGTTCTCATTTTCTATTTACACACAAAAAATAAGAGAAAATATGTTAATTCTTTTTCAGGAAATACTGTAAATTTGAAGCTAGATTGAACTCCCCTGTTACAAAATTCATCTTCATATAGCCTGAGTGTTCTGTAATATTCTTCAATCTCAGCACAATATAAGTCTAAGCAGTTCTGAGCTCAAATTTTTGCAGACATCTGACATTTTTTTTTTTATTCATTCTAGTTTTGCAAGAGGAATTGGGTGTGTTAATACTCCACGGAGAGCTATTTTTCCTCCCCTTTAATGAAACTAAGGGGGGTTGATGCTGGAAACTTGCCTCAGACAGATAGGCTGTTAGGAGATGCCATATTGGACTGTACTAAGGAAATATTATATTTTTCAACTGAACAATAACTTAAAAAAGCAGCAGAAAATCTTATAAAGAAGTCATTCCCCCTGCCACCAAATACTGTAACCCAGAACTATGATAGAGACCTTTACAGAGGTCATATTTACAGATACTCCCCCACCCTAAGTTATATTTCATTTATTATTGAAACCAGGCAAGCCTGAGCTCTGACTTCTCTTTTGATCTTGAGAAAACAATTTAGAAAAAGCATCCCTTCTGCTGTCTGTTAGAGATTCCTCCAGCAGTCCTGGCTGGTGTGTCATTGTCATTGTCATTGTCATTGTATAGGTCCCTGTGATCTGAAAGGGTAAAAGTCCATCTTGAGCATATATGCAGCAAGTCCTCCTGGATGAGAATCTGGAAAAAATGCAGAAAACCAGTGGAGAATGGTGAATGACCCTAAGATTCTGAAACCACACTGAAAGAGTTTCATAGTTGCTGGATGACCTGGTGACTTCAGCAAACTGATGGAGATTTTTCCTAAGATAGGGAGTCTCAATATTGCAGCAGACAATGATGACACTGAATACTCCAGGCTATGCTTGGAGACAACATCTGCTTCCATCCTAGGAGATTTCTTTTCAAGGTAGATATTGAAGAGGTTGTTCAGTACCAGGACCATATTGAATGTATTCTTCTTGTCCTTTCTGAGACTTTCTGGCATTCTGCTCTCCTTCTGCACTGCACCTATGCATGTGCAGATAAAGTACTTCTTCTCACAGAAAATTGGTCTCCAAATATCCTCAAATGCAAATACTGGATTGGCAAGGGTGAATTGGGGGATTTTAAGATTTATTATGAAATGTATTCCATAAAAGGTACATAGCTGAATCTCTGGGGAAAAGAAACTATGACTATTATGATGCTTTCATGATCCTTGTAGATTCTAGAGCTGGAGAAACAGTCACTACAGATGCCATGAGAAGTAGATATCATGGAAGAAATATACTTTGTAATCAGATTTTTTCTTCTTTTTTTTGTGACATTTGACACCACTTATTGACATGCTTTATAGTTTTGAGTAAAGGACCTTTATTAGAAGTATTTTTCATCAAGATTCTAGAGATTAGGTCATAGAATCATAGAATCATAGAATTGGCTGGGTTGGAAGGGACCTCAGAGATCATCAAGTCCAACCCTTGATCCACTACCGCTGCAGTTCCCAGTCCATGGCACTGAGTGCCACATCCAGTCTCTTCTTAAATATCTCCAGACACGGAGAATCCACTACTTCCCTGGGCAGCCCATTCCAATGTCTGATCACCCTCTCTGTAAAGAAATTCTTTCTAATGTCCAACCTAAACCTCCCCTGGCACAACTTGAGACCGTGCCCTCTTGTCTTGTTGAAAGTCATCTGGGAAAAGAGCCCAACCCCCCCTGGCTCCAACCTCCTTTCTGGGAGTTGTAGAGAACGATGAGGTCTCCCCTGAGCCTCCTCTTCTCCAGCCTGAACACCCCAGCTCCCTCAGCCCTTCCCCACAGGACTTGTGCTGGATCCCTTCACCAGCCCAGTTGCCCTCCTTTGGACCTGCTCCAGGATCTTGATATCCTTCCTGAACTGAGGGGCCCAGAACTGGACACAGGACTCGAGGTGTGGCCTCACCAGGGCTGAGTACAGGGGCAGAATCACTTCCCTGGACCTGCTGGCCACGTTATTCCCGATCCAGGCCAGGATGCCATTGGCCTTCTTGGCCACCTGGGCACACTGCTGGCTCATGTTCAGCTTCCTGTCAATCCAAACTCCCAGGTCCCTCTCTGTCTGGCTGCTCTCCAACCACTGTGTCCTCAGCCTGTAGTGCTATTGTTGAGTAGGTCCCTACTCAACAGCTGTTTTACACCTGCCCAACTATAGGTGCAACAGCCAATTTGATGAGATTGTTGTTGTCATGTTTGAATATGAAACTTTTTCAAAGTTTTCAAAATTCGGCTGTACAATATAGTGGAGTTTGATGGCTTCTTATCTAGCCTGGTGACAGGCACTACACAGCCACAGGGAAAAAACAGTGTCTCAGATCATGATAGTAGGAAGGCATAAAAGAAGTATTCAAGTGGCAGGAAAAAAAAAAAATTGTTTTATGTAGACATGAATATAATGACTTCAGTACCTACAAGAATGGGTTCCTACCCAGGAGTCATTCTTGTTTTATTTCAAAGAAAGTAACATTTTTCCTCCTCCCTCAAAGCAGAGAAAGGCAAGGGAAAAAAGGGCCACGTAAAGGTATTCCATATTTTCAAACTATCTTGCTACTTGGAAACAGAGCAAATGGATTCTGTATCAATAAAATTTCCAAGGAAAAGAAATTTTAGAGGAAAACATTTTATTCAATTTCAGGTGACCTTTGGAACTCCTTTTTCAAAAATTAATGTCTTGTGCATCTAAAACACCTCTTGAGCTGTTTCATTTTATCTTTTAAACCAGAATTTTATCTTCATTTTCTTCTTTCAAAATTTTCTCATTTCAATGAAAATGCATCAAGAAAACAACTCATAACTAAACATCCAGGCCAACTTTTTCAGAGACCTTCAGCAAGTCTTTTGATGGTTTCATTCCAGCCCAAGAATCAGAGAAGTTTCCTGTGATCTCCCTTTAAAGGATAAACTGAAGAACGTGGAAGAATAACAATAAATTAGAATTCTAAGCTGATAAATTATCATCTTTTCCAGTAGGTTGCAACTATTTTTTCCAGAACCTGGTCCTTTTAGTCAGATCTCTGTCCTTGCAAAATGATATATAGATAACTGGTCCAGGATAGAATTGTCTGCTTTAAAGGAGGAGAGGGAGAGAAAATGATGGTGGAAAAAACACCCCACAGATTCCCTTAGTATGGTATATCTGGCTCTGGAACCTAAGTACTTTTTTTTTTTTTTTTCCCCAAGTATTTGTATAAAATAGAATGCATGAGACAGAGACCAATTAAAAATAAAACAAAACAAAATAAAATAAAATAAAATAAGCCCACAACATGGTAACTAGGATGCTTTCATCAAACCCAGCTCAAACCCTGTCCAAAGGAGGACTTGAAATCAAACCTCCCACAATCACCTCATGACAAACTCTCTGGAGCAAGAAAGTTGCATTTTTTCATAGCTCATGTTCTGAACAGCAGATTGACAAATATTTTGTTTTCCAGTCTAATTTCTTCTTTCTTCGATGCAGCAACAACTTTTTTCATTTTTTTTTTTTTTAAACTCTTCAAAATAATAAACTTCCCTGGCTCTGGGCCTGGATTGGTGTAGAGAAACAAGATAAACCAGGTGCCTCGAGTTGCCAAAGAGTGGGTGTGAGTCCACCTGTGCCTGGTTAGGGCAGGCCCCCTATTACCAGGGGCCAATAAAGGTGGGGCACACACCCACAGAGAGAAAGCTCACTCTGGTGTGAGGCAAGGGAGAGGCCAGCAGCTCGTCGAGCCTCAGGAGCAAGAAAGGCTCCTCCCACTGCAGGTTGGCATCTTCTAAAACAAAATAACAAGATGCTACCTTCCTTTACAAACTGTGCCCCAGCAGGAAACTCTTCTATTATTTAAAAGATTTTAAAACTGACACAGTACCTTGATATGAGTGAGAGCCACTGGTTTAGAGACTAACTGCCTCTGAAATGCTGATCTCCTTCATCAAGCTAATGACAGTTTCTAGTTTAAGGTGAGCTGCTCTTTTTCTTACCTCTATTACTGTTAATGTTGTAATTATTTTGTTCATTTCACTACCTCTAGGAAAATTCTAACTGGTTATTAATATCACAGCACAAACTTTCATCAGCTCCGTTTAAAGGAAAAGCAAAGTTTCTGTTTGCAACCGAGCCTGCTATCCTTTTCCATTTGGGTTTTAATTTCACTGGAAAGTGTTAGGTTGCCATGGCAAAGCTCATATCTTCACTTCTTTGTCTCAGTAGGTGCTTTGAGGAGGGGAGGTGGTCAGAACAAGAGGTAATTTGTGCTAACGAATGGCTGCACTGTAATCATGTTCTCCTATTGAGCTTCCTTTCCAGTTCATCCAAAAAATCCTCCCATGACCAATTCAGTCTTTTTCTCATCACAAACAGCCATGGGGTTGCACAGACTTTTGGAGAAATTAAACCCAGGTCTTAAAACCCTTGGATCTTGATACTCCATTTTTCAAGCTAGTAATAGAAGCAGTAAACATCAGCATCAAGAGAGCAAACCCTCAGGTCTCCACTGAAGTTGTGGAAAGAGCTTGAGAAGGGCACTGACACATGCCAAGACTGAGTTCATTGGCTGAGTGATGTAGCAGAGAAAATCCTTTGTGACACTTGGTACCTGTTGAGTCCTTCATGGCAGAAGCTCTGCAGTGAATCAAGCTTCTCAGGGAGACTTTCAGGATGTAGCTGAAAAGAGAAAAGCATTAAACAACCTACTTTGTACTTCAGAGGAACATCTGGCAAATGTTTCAACTTACTATGCAGTACTGTACTGCTGGTAGATTGCAAACCCTCGAAGCCATGGAATTACAACAGTGAATTTTTTTCCCATAAAAACGTCCACAGTCTTCTTTGGGTGTTGTTTTTAACCCCTTCATTATCAACATACAAAATGAGGAGGCCCCAGCTGTGTGGATTGATGTCCATCCCAAAGGGAACTTCAGGTGCTTTGCTGAAGTGAGACTAAGAACTCCAGTAAAACTTTTTACTTGGATATCTTCAACTCCTGGGATGTCTGTGTTTTACTCATGGCTACAAGTCATAAGATTCCATGGAGAAAAGTATCCTGTGGGAATTTTCAGGCAAGTGGTGACACTGCTGTGAGGGCAGAGACAAATTCTTAGGAGTGTTTGTTAGCTGGGTTACTCTGAAGGCCAGTGAGGGAATCAGAGAATCATTTAGGTTGGAAAGGAGATCTGGAGTTCAGTCTTCTGCTGAAAACAGGACTGATTTCCAAGCTAAACTTCCTTCCTCAATGCCTGGTGCAATGAAGTTTGAAAACATTTGAGATGTCACAGGCTCTTTACCCCCTGTATGTGAGTTTAACAACTCTTGGGGTGAAGAATTTTTTCTGATTTCCAAAATGTCTCTTAGAATCATTGAATCATCATGGTTGGAAAGGACCTTTAAGATCATTAAGACCAACCATGAGTTCTACACCACTTTAAACACTAAATCATCTCCCAGAGAGCCACATCAGCCCATTTTCTTAATACTTCCAAGGATGGCAACTCCACCACCTCTCTGGGCAAACTGTTCTAGTGCTTCACCACTCTTTCAGTGAAGAAATTTCTCCTAATATCCAATCTGAACCTCCCTTAACTTCTCCTTCTGGGTGCATTCAGGTATAGGTACTTGAGATGCTCTTTGACAGGGAAGAGTCAGAGCTCATCCTTGGCTGCCCTGTGCTTTGCTCCCTTCTCCTTACCCCAAGGATTGCTCTCCATACCCCAACAAATCTTGTTCAAAGCCTTCCTTGCCAGGTTAGTGAGTCTCTTGGCAAAAATGCTCTTGTTTGTCCTTGCTCTTTGAAACAGATGCAGTTGTCACAGATTCTGTGTTTAGAGAAGACTTTCTTCTCCTCCTTTTTTTTTTTTTTTTATTTTTTTTTTTTTTTTTTTTTTCCCCCTTTTTTTTTTTTTTTAAAGTAAACATCTCTAAAACACATTTATAATTTCAGGCAGTGGGGCAGATGTAGAGTCATTAATGACTAATGAAGAACTAAGGACAGACCTGCAGGAGACCTCCAAATTGAATATTTTCTCTTCAGATTTAGCATGATTAAACAAATCGGGTTTGTGCCCAATCATGAGCTTTACTAAAGAATTATTTTCCTGCTGCTCTATCCAAATCCACAGAGACTAATTTACACAGCATTAATTGGCAATTTCCCAGATCAAAGCTGTTAATCAAATCAATAAGGACAGCTGCTGTGCAGTGTGCTGATTATCATTCATGGACATAAAATATTATTTGTCATGTCTGTCCTGATAATGACATCAGAGGAATGCTAAAACCAACAAGGTCTGATGTCTTGATAGCTTAACATGTTGATAATGCCAACTGGTTCCCTAACCATTTGCTTCCCAGAGCTTGGGGGTTCTCCTTGCTAGGGGCTTCCTTTAACTCCAAGATTTATTGGTAGCCTACACATATAGAAATTACTGTCAGCAGTGGCTGTTTTTGTAAATGTTGCAATTCCTCTGGACATATTTCAGGGGGGAGTTTATTATTTGGTTATGGAGAAAGGGATGGGGTTGAAAAGGCTTGGCAAGAAATGTTCATTTATCTTAAGAGTGAGTGGTGTGAAAACTGACCCAATTTATATGGCATGAGCAGCCATATAGCTCCAGTTTTCCTATATGAACACCAAATCTTGATTATTTTTTTTTCCCTCTTCAGAGGGACAAGTTGGTCTAAAAGCTTTTGGTTCCCCAGCAGTAATTTCTTCTCTATATGAATGCCAAAGTTAATGCAATAAATCCAACCCTCTAAACATTTCAGAAGGAACAAGATTCATAGGGAAGGAGGCAAAAAGAGCTTTTGTAGCAAACAGGTGAAAGCCACTGCTACCAGGGAACATATTCTACTCTGGAGAGGTTATAGGTGACATTTTGGTTGAGACTTCATGTTAGTGAACTCTCTGTCTCCTTTTCTGCTAATTCATGATCAAGGTAAGGTTGATGTGAGCCATGCAATTGTGGATCCACTGGTGCACTTCTGGAAAAGACGTGGCTGGGAAACAGGCAAATCTCTTATCCTGTCCCCCTCTGGCTGATAAGGATGAAGGTCTGTTAGTGAAAAATAAATATACACATGCACAATATGGGTACTTCTTACAGCTGGGCTTAGACACACTCTACCCAACAGCTGCCCAGGAGTTCTGGTCTCTGCAGCTTTGTCCCTCACAGGCACACCATGCATATTCCAGTAAATCCCAAAACACCATGGAAGATGAGTTGTAAGTGCTCCTATCCACCCTTGAACACTTCTGCTCATTCCAGATGTTGGCATGGAGGCCATGAGGACTCCTTCTTTAGTTGCTGCCCTGAAAGGCGCACACACATCCACAGAGAACAGAGCATCCTTCACCCAAGAAAATAGTAAGAAATGGTAATTAATGAGAGGATAAGACAGGCTGAGTTGATCAGGTTCAGAATAGGGCCTGCTGAGCAAACTGTTGGACCCTTTCTATCTCCTTACAACTCTATTTTCCCAAACTTATTCCTCCCAAAGCCACTTTTTCCTACCTTAGTGTGTTCATCACTTAAACATGCTACAAGTTCTATGCAGCCCCAAAATGCTCTTCCTTTGCATCCCATAATCTCTACCATACCATTAAGCAGGGACTCCCCTGAGTCACTAAGGTGTCCTGGAGAGCCTCTCCTATTGACCCATCAGGTGGGTGTCCCTGTGGACCATGGGACCAGAAATCTCCTGTGACAGCCTGGGGGGGTGGGAAGGGAGATGGGGTGGGTGTTGGGGGCAGGGGCCTCTGTCTCTGAGTATTAGGGCTGCCCCCCCTGTTTGTTTCTCTCTGTCTGTATGGAGGGAATTTAAAATGGGGTGATAGCTCCTGTGATGGGCTTGGGAGTAGCTAGATAAGGGTACAATGAGTGTCCCCATATTAGAAGCAATTATACTTCTGATCTCCTTTGTGTGAGCAGAAATGAGTTTTTTCTTTGCTTTTTAATGTATGTACTTATTTTTATTTATTTATTTTTAATTTTATCTATTTACCTCCTTCTCCTTCATCAAAAAGGTTGCCCAGGGAGGTGGTGGAGTCACCATTCCTGGAGACATTTAAAAGATGTATAGATGTGGTCCTTAGGGACATAGTTCACAGGTAGACTTGGCAGTGCTCAGTTAATGGTTAGACTTGATGATTTTAAAGGTCTTTTCCAACCAAAACAAGTCTATGATTCTACATTTTTCTTGATCCAGCATCAGCCATAACTCCCAGCTTTCCACCACTGGATCTCTAAGCACAGCCAGCAAATCCCTACTAGATGGTAAGTGAAGGGAAAAGAGTAACCCATTCATGACCCATGAGATGGCTCCTTAAATCCCAGCCCAGCCCACTCACCCATTGCATTGATGTTATTATTAGTTCAATATCTAGTCTCACATTTATGAACTAGTCAGTGAAATTCTGTCTCTTTGTCAAACCTGCACAGGTAGAAGAATGTGTCTTTCCTGCTTTGTATTTTTTTTTTCTGTTTTGTGTGGATTCTACATTGGAGAGTGGGAAGGGGAGGGGGGGAATATCACCAGCCCTGTGCAGACCAGCTGCTTGCAACATGCTTCTCTTGCAGCTTTCCATCAGAAATCTGACAGCTTTAGTTATTGTGATGGAAAAATAATGAGGTGAGAAAAGAGTTGTCAAAAAAAGATCTGTACTCTTCTTCGAAGGAAGCAATTTACTTTCTGTGTGCTCTGTGACTATTAGGGACAAGGATTCCAGTTATAGACAAAACTCTGTATTTGCCTAAACCAATACAATTATCAAAACAAAATAGAAAAAAAAAGTAATTTTCTACAAAAAAGCCTATTATTTATGGTATGATTCATCTAATGAAATGTGAGTGTTAAGCACAGCTAAGGTAGTTGGCTATAGGTGAGCAAGTCACCATGGGTTGCCTTTATAGTTAATGGGGAAACAGTTACCAAAATTAGTGGATTATAAGGCTATTCAACTCATCCTAAAAGAAACTCCAGCATTCTACCAGGAGAATTCTGCCTTAAATGTATGACTGTATTAATCAGAATAAGTATATGGTGCCATCTGAAGACTTTCCATGGAAAGCTGGCAGATGTGACACAGGATCTGTTATGTAAATGATTCCAGGAGGCATCCCCTGATGGATCAAGAACAGCATTTAAAATCTATCTTTATAGAACTAAACATTTACAGCATCACCACTGATTACTGTAGATACCTGGGAGACTGCCTTGTGTATATATATATATATTTCTTTAGATATCCAGCCTGGCTCCACTAGGACCGAAATCTCAAGACCTCTGGGATGGACCCTGGGGATGTTCTTTATACTCCAGACATTCACAGGAGAAATCTCATATGAGACCATTTCACATAGTACCAGGTCACCCTGATGAGATGACCAAATCTATCTTATCAAATACAGTGATGGAGTTTGGAGATTTCAGGACAGCTTAGGCAGACATCAAGGGTTGGTATAAGTGGCCAAAAGCTGGAGCAAATTCAGAGACCTAAGGTATGGGAACCATTCCTCTTTCACCTGGCAAATAGGACCAGGCTTTTGGGAGGCCCAGGACATTCTGGAGGCTCAGCTGGAGGTTGGACAGCACAACCTGAGGCATCTCAAGTCACTCTGAAAGCATTTTGTTTAGAATCATAGAATCATAGAATTGGCTGGATTGGAAGGGACCTCAGAGATCATCAAGTCCAACCCTTGAACCACTACCGCTGCAGTTCCCAGCCCATGGCACTGAGTGCCACATCCAGTCTCTTTTGAAATATCTCCAGGGATGCAGAATCCACTACTTCCCTGGGCAGCCCATTCCAGTGTCTGATCACCCTCTCCTTAAAGAAATTCTTTCTAATATCCAACCTAAACCTCCCCTGGCACAACTTGAGACCCTGCCCTCTTGTCTTGCTGAGAGTTGCCTGGGAAAAGAGACCAACCCCCCCCTGGCTCCAACCTCCTTTCAGGGAGTTGTAGAGAGTGATGAGGTCTCCCCTGAGCCTCCTCTTCTCCAGCCTGAACACCCGCAGCTCCCTCAGCCTCTCCTCATAGGATCTGTGCTTGTGTCCCTTCACCAACCTGGTTGCCCTCCTTTGGACCTGCTCCAGCACCTCAATCTTCTTCCTGAGCTGAGGGGCCCAGAACTGGACACAGGACTCAAGGTGTGGCCTCACCAGCGCTGAGTACAGGGGACACATTAGTTTAGACACATTAATTATGTTCCTAGTGATTTTTTAGTTTTTGAGTTGTCTACACTCAGTGGACTAAACACAGCTAAAGAATAGTGAGGCAATTTGAAGTTTCAGAACTAGGTTTTTAGACAGATTCAGTTTAGTAACAGAGTCCCTTTATAAATCCGGTTATTTACACATCTTAACTCTGAGATTCCCCCTTGAGCAGATGGAAATGTAATTTCAAAGAAATAAGTCAACATCTTAAATGGTGCTTGGATCTGGAGTCACCCTTCATTGGATTGTTACTGCTCCATGAAATGATGTTGCTGAAGGTAGTTAGATAGAGGTTCTGAAAGATGGTCCAACACTTTTTTTTGGCATTTGCAACACTGGAAGTGCAAGGCAAGCACAGTTTTTATTTGGATCCTCTCCATTTGGCAAGCTACATATGGAATGAAGTCACACTTTTCATTTACAAATGAATCACAGACAGCTTTGAAGGTGCAGAGTTTCCTGTGTGTGTGCCTAACTTTTTGCTCAAGCATGACTAGCAGAACCAATCCACCTTCATTATGCTGTGCACACAAACCTGAGAACTCTCAGCACTGTTTATGCTTTTTAGCAAGGCTGATTTCCACTATTTTAATAGCCCTATCTGCAGCCCAGGGATCACAGCCATGAGAAAGGATAAAATTGTTTCCTACTCTCCACAAACCTGATGAATTCTGATTGGTATCTTCAGTTGCTTCTTCTTTATGTTCTAGCACCTTTGGATTTATCTGGTTGGAAGCAAACTCCATCCCTTCCTCCATCCCTTCTTCAAATACAATATTTAAAAAAAAATTGAGGCACAGAAGGCTACTAAGAACTCCAAGATTTTGCCATTTTAGTTTCTTTGCTTTTAAAATAATAAAATTTCAATTTTCTTTGGTGAGTGATAATGAATATATGGTCACTTAAGCTCATATATTGATCTATCATTGGGAATATACTTCTTTTTCTCACAGCTCTTTCTCCCTGTAAGAACTAAATACTTGACCCATGTTACAGAACATCTGCCTCAAACCAGTTGAGTTCAACTCCCAGGTTTCTACAGTAGTCAGTGGTGATCTTGTACATGGGCCCCTCAGTCCAAAGAAGGGCAACCAGGCTGGTGAAGGGACTCGAGCACAGACCCTATGAGGAGAGGCTGAGGGAGCTGGGGGTGTTCAGCCTAAAGAAGAGGAGGCTCAGGGGAGACCTCATCGCTCTCTACAGCTACCTGAAGGGAGGTTGTAGTCAGGTGGGAGTTGGTCTCTTTTGACAGACGACTTTCAACAAGACAAGAGGGCATGGTCTCAAGTTGTGCCAGGGGAGGTTTAGGTTAGATATTAGAAAGAATTTCTTTACGGAGAGGGTGATCAGACATTGGAATGGGCTGCCCAGGGAAGTAGTGGATTCTCCGTCCCTGGAGATATTTCAAAAGAGACTGGATGTGGCACTCAGTGCCATAGTCTAGCAACTGCAACGGTGGTTCAAGGGTTGGACTCGATGATCTCTGAGGTCCCTTCCAACCCAGCCAATTCTATGATTCTATGTTTTAGTTCCTTAAAGATATATTTTTAGTGCTGTTCCATCAGGGTATCCTTTCTGGAATCAACATGTAAAAGAAATCTATCCCTAAAGCCAGACTGGAATATGTGAACACCTGATTCTCTCTGACTTACTATAACATGTCCCTCTCACTAACTGCAAGTGGATTCAGACCCTCAGAAAATTAATATTAGGGCTCTGGCAGACATTGTTGACACAGGGGATTATTTTATGTCACACAGTATGTGGCCTTGGTTGTATGAGGAACTGTGCTAATGAAAAAAATACAATTATAGAATGGTTTGGCTTGGAAGGGACCTTAAAGATCATTGAGTTCCAACTCAGTGGCCAGGGACACCTCCCACTATACCAGGTTGCTCCAAGCCCCATCCAACCTGGACTTCAACACTTCCAGAGTTGGGGTAGCCAAAGCTTCTAAGGGAAAACTCTGCCAGAGTCTCACCACACTCTCAGGAAAGAATTTTTTTCCTAATGCCTATTCCAAACCTACCCTTTTTAAGTTTGAAACCATTCATCAATCACACATCATCACACAGGTCCTGTCAGCTTCTTCCCAGCTAAGCCTGGATGTGAACCCATGACATGCTTGGGTCTTGCCATCTATCCCTTGGAAAGCCACTTCTGTGCAGAACTGATGGGCCTGCAAGTGACATTTCTATTTCCAGTTGTCTTTTTTGTTACTCCCTGGGTTTACTTAGCTGCAGTTTTGGAAAATATTGAATGAGCAGAAGAAAGAGAGATACCATTATGTTCTAGCACCCTGCCTAATCACCCGGCAGCATGGCTGTAAGTGATATTACACTGTAATTACATTACCTGCAGTATTGGATGCTCGTTATCATGCCTTAATTGTGCAATAATTTTGATCAATGTGCAATTTGCTCAGTGCCGACTCTTGTGATTGCAAAGTAAAAACACAGTTTAGGAGCTGTTGCACGTACACCTGCTTAGGGACTGCTTCAGTGCATTGGATTGTGCCCACACCAATGTGTTTGTGAGTGGGAGAGACAGGCAGAGGATGAGCAATCAGGGCAGCTTCCCGCCCAAATGTTCCCTGCTTCTGGCTGGAGAGAAGTGGCAAAGGAGCCTTTGCTAACCTTGGTTTAAAAAGTCACCTCTGTCAATCATCAACATGTGATCAAATCTATCACCTCGGGGGCAGTCAGGAGGATGGATGCCTGTGTTGCTGTGAAAACTGGCATTTTTACTTTGCTGTTTGTGGCTGCAGCATAGAGGAAGGGCTTTGGGCACAAGGGCTGTGCTACAAACACCTGTTCCTCATTGTAAGTCCTGCTGGGGGTGCAGAATGGCAGAGCAAAGGGGTGCCAAGCCTCTGCAGAAAGGTCTGGCAGAGCTTATTTGTCAATGCCTGTGGCCTCCACAGGGAAAGCTATTTCTCAAGGGAAAGTCCCTTTGTTATACTTATATCCAGGCAAAACCATGGATGAACAATGAGGGGAGGGGGTGGTAGTGAAGAATTAATGAGAGTAGGCACTACAATTGGATGGACACAGGCTGCTGACCTAAGAGGAGAGAGCCAAGCACAAACCATCAAATCATTTCTGTTGGAAGGAACCTTGAAGATAACCTAGTTCCAACCCTCCTGCCATGGGACAATTTCCTCTAAGCCAGTTTACTTAAAGCTTGATGAGAATCAGTCAAGCTTGGTTTATGAAGCACAGACCCTATGAGGAGAGGCTGAGAGAACTGGGGTTGTTCAGCCTAAAGAAGAGGCGGCTCAGAGAAGACCTCATCGCTCTCTACAACTACCTGAAAGGAGGTTGTAGCCAGGTGGGGGTTGGTCTCTTTTGCCAAACGACTTTCAACAAGACAAGAGGGCATGGTCTTAAGTTGTGCCAGGGGAAGTTTAGGTTAGATATTAGAATTTCTTTACGGAAAGAGTGATCAAGCATTGGAATGGGCTGCCCAGGGAAGTAGTGGATTCTCCGTCCCTGGAGATATTTCAGAAGAGACTGGATGTGGCACTCAGTGCCATGGTCTAGCAACCGCAACGGTGGTTCAAGGGTTGGACTTGATGATCTCTGAGGTCCCTTCCAACCCAGCCAATTCTATGATTCTATGTCTTTTTATAGGTGAAGCACCAGGTGGATGCACTAATTCTCACCTGTTGCAGCTTCTCTCCAGAAAATCAGTGGTTGTTGGTCCACTATAGGATATTCAGTGCCAACAGAATGTGAATGTCACTTAAATATATCTTTTCTCTTAGAACAGCATTTCAGTACAGCTGAGGATGATGTTTGAGAAAGGAGTTTGATCCCTTGATTAAAACATCCCCTTTAAACTGAAGAGCCATCACTGCTTTCTCAATATACTTATCAGGTCTGAGAGAAATTCAGAATATGTTTTTTATGATAAATGCTGATCTTCTTTGAAACAAATCTCAGTTCCAGACTGAAATGAATGTTTACAATGAATGTATGCAGATCTAAAGGGGAAGAAAAAAAAGTTTTGAAAATGAATGGCATTTTTTTTTTAAGTTTCAACTTTGTAATGTGATAAATTATATCCTTATGTATCATGTATTATAATGAGCAGCACAAATTTCAAAATGAGAAGTAATTACAAAACAAAACCAAACAAACCCTGCAATGAGCTGCTAAAGCTGAAAATCTCCCAGCACAGCATTTTCAAACAGCTGTGCTGCTAAATTGCCTGTTCCCTTGGTATCAAAGAACAGGCAGAAAACTCTTGCTAGAGAGTTCACAGCCTCAGGTAATGTACAACCACCAGAGAGAAAGTGGGAGAGACACAGCTACAGAAAACAAGGCAGGCTGCTCATAGGCATGGATTTGGCTCCAGGTGCACAGAGGCTACTTGAAAATTTATATGCAGAAGAAGAAGTGGAACCAGAAAGGAGACCTTTTTAGAGAGGATGCTACTGATATGCATCAAAGGAGAAAAATAATCACAGAATCACAGAATCAGCCAGGTTGGAAAGGACCTCAGAGATCATCACGCCAACCCTTGATCCACTACCACCATGGGTACTAGACCATGGCACTGAGTGCCACATTCAGTCTCTTCTTAAAAACATCCAGGGATGGAAAATCCACTACTTCCCTGGGCAGCCCATTCCAGTGCCTGATCACCCTCTCTGGAAAGAATTTCTTCCTAATATCCAACCTAAACCTCCCCTGGCAAAGCTTAAGTCCATGCCCTCTTGTATTACTGAGAGCTTCCTGGGAGCAGAGCCTGACCCCCACTGGCTCCAACCTCCTTTTAGGGAATTGTAGGGAGTGATGAGGTCTCCCCTGAGCCTCCTCTTCTGACTGACATTGCCTTTTTAATCCAGGAAACAAGTCTTTTTTCAGGTCTCTGTTTACAATAATTGCTTCTCTGCCCCAGGGATTTAATCTGTAGACATCCTATGCAGATGTGCACCATCACAAATCCTCTGTCAGATTCCCCCACTGACCCCACTTAACACTGGGCAAGAGTTTGAATGTCTCGTGGGAGGTGTTCCTGCCCATACAGGGGGGGTGGGACTGGATGGTCTCTAAGGTCCCTTCCAACCCAAATCATTAGATGATTTTATGATTGTATGATCTTCCCCCACTCCAGAGTCCTCGCTGGATGCTGCTTAGGAACCACACCTTTGCTTGTGCCATGTTGGTTATTTTGTGTGTCCAGGCTCTAGATAATAAGAACAACTGTGGGAACAAGCTTGGTGGAGAACAATTGAACCTGATTAATGAGGAAGAATTAGTAATGGTAACACCTAGAGAGAAGTTTCATTGTTAGCAAAGACACCCGAGCTGAAATAGCTTACACCAGATACTGAAAGCAAAAATCAAATCTTTCATCTCTATTGTTTCACTTGGCAGGACCTCAGTTTCCAGCATGAGTTAATGTGACAGAGAATCAATGTAATGACTTCCTGGAAGATCATTTTCATTACGACAACAACAACAAAAAAGAGGAATGTACAAAGAATGAAGGCTACGTTTTGTTCAAAGACTGTTTGTTGCATGTGTTGCACAGGTTGTATTCCCTTATCTCTTCCTTGAGATCCTGACACCTTTCAGCTCTTGTCATTCTGTAATTCTTCTCATGGTTCTCTTAAAAATTTCCTGGGCTGCCTTTAGTTCTTCCAAGACCCCAAGGAGGTAGCTTCACACAATTCATCCTTTTGATCCTCTTTCCCTGGGCATCCCCACACCCAGTCAGTGGATCCCTCTTTGGTTTTTTAATTTGTTGACACTGATGACCCAAGAGGTTGTCCCCACTATTCCCAACCTGTCTCAGCACTAAACTATCCAAGATTTCAGTCCATCCTTAGCTTAGCCCATCTTTGACATTTCCCTTTTAGTTCACATCAAGGACATTAACATCATCAATCTCTGGTTTTTAGATGTTTGTTTTGTTTATTTTTTTCCTCACTGAGGTTCTGAGAATCCCTTCTACTACTCACAAAACCGACACTATAATTATCCAAGCCAACAAATGTATTCATTTGGTTGAGATTTGTTTTCTCAGAAAAAAAATAGAAAACCTTGTGATTGTTCCCTTTGTTATACTTTTATGATCAGTTATTTTTATGTGTATACATTGCTTTTCTTTTTTTTTTAACCAGAAAATTCTTAAAAATGGATCTCCATTAATCCCCGTTATTTAAAAAATAAACATTTTTGATCTTTTTGTGGGAAACTAAAATTTTGGTAGAAAAGCAATCAAGTGGATCATTTAACTATTTAATTTTATTTTGTAAAGCTGAAGGAACTAATCTGAGCTATAAATTATTTATGATTTCTGTATTAAATTTGATATAATTATAATGATATGTTTATATATTTTAATGAGACCACTGCACGTTAGTGTATTGTAACAATATCAAAACAATTCACTTCTTTCTTCTCCAGATGAAAGGAAAACTTACTTGCCATTATGTTATCACATGTTTTCATATTCCCAAGTCCCTCTCCTGCTGCCCTTATGATTTTCTCAATATTGTCAGTACTTTGCCTCCACATTTCAATGCCCAGCCAGGACAGATGGCAAGGTCCTGGAGTTCCTTATGGTATGAAAATTCAGTTTTGTGACCACATTAACTTACAGTCTTCTCTTTGACCTAACTTTCTGATATTTTGTCCTCTCAGCTTTTCTTAGACCTTCTGCCTACAATATCTTTATGGCTCATTGCTCTGATTTCTCAACTCCTCTAATGGGGTTATGCAGGACCCCTATGTGGGATCCTTCTGCACCTCATCAAAGATTCAGTTTTCCTCATTACCTCTAAGAAAATTAGAGGTTCAGCCTTTTTATAACTTTGCTGTTTCATTAACTCATCATGGCACCACACCTCACCCGATGGTCTTTCCACCACTTCTGTCTCTGTTTCACCTTCACTTCTTTTTCTTCAGCCATTAGTCATAAAATCCTTGCTCTAATGCTGCCAAAAATTCCCAGGATGCTTTTGAGGTCACTTAAATATCAAAATTTTCCTTCTAGGCATTTAGTAGGCATAGATATATAATGGAATCTCACATATACTAAACAAATGAAAGCACAAGCCTGGGATCACATTTTGAGGTAGTCTCTAATTCTGTCATCAGAACCCTCAGATTTATTTTACTGTATTTTGTGCCCAGAACACAGTAATAATTTAGACAGAAGCAGACAATATGATGTTTCTGTTTTCCTGCCAAGGAAACACCAAGTTTATCCTTAAACCTAACTCAATCCTGTTCTAAAGTTAAAATTAATACTCCCAGCTAGAGCTCTTCTCTTGTGGTCATGTCAGGGTTTAACACTGGCCCAGCAATTAAACCGAATAACAGACTCTCTCTATTAATCTCTCTCTCCTCCTTGATAAAGAAAGGAGAGAGAGTAAGGGAGAGAGACTTATGGGTTGGAAACTAAACTACACAGCTTTAATGAAACAGGAATGATAAACAGGAAAAAATAATAAATATATACAAATATCCAGGAAAATTCATCTCAGGTTCCTCCCCCCTTTCCCCCAATAACTCTCCCATCCCCACCGAGGCTGCAGGGCAGCCCTGGGAAAGTCCAGGCTGGACTCCTGGGGTCAGCAGCAGTGGGGAGCTGGAGGCAGGAACACACAGATTCAGGCTGGTATGGATCAGGAGCACAGGCAGAGGAAGGGATGGAATCCTCCCAGGATGCCGGGTGAAGGAAGGGAAGCAGGAAATCAGGAAATCTGGCTTGGCCCACGTGATGCCTCAAATTTATACTGAGTATGATGTGTGTGGGATGGAATCCTCTGTTTGGTCAATCCTGGCATCTATCTTGTCCGTTCCTCCCCAAAGGAGGGCTGCAGGTCTTTACTCCTTCTGGAGGGTAAAAGTTTTCCTCAGAGCTGAGCAGTGTCCTTGGCTCTGCACACCAGTCTCTAGCAGTAACTATAAACATCAAGTGTTATCAGTCCTAGAAGCACACACTGTCTGAGAAACTTGCTGTTAATTTAGCAGGTGCAACTACTTACAAGAGATTCAGCTAAAAGCAAAAGTCCAAGACAGAAAATCACCTTTATCCTGGCCCAAACCAGGACAGGTCATTACTATGTCTTTTGAGAGTTTTGAAAATACTTAGAGGCTAATTTCCAAAATGTTACTATTTTGGGGATCATATTAATTTGAAAGATATCTAATGCACAAAATTAAAGCCAAATATTTCATTTTTTGGGGTGTTGAATTCAAGTTGCCCTATTGTAGCTATAACTGCAGCTGGGAACCCAAAGTGAGAAGGTCCCCAGCACAATTTTACTGTGCGTCAGAAATAAAAGAGTTGGTTAGTCTCTGATTTGTGAGAGTGAGATGGAAAGCTGGTACCAGGACCAGGCAAAGGACAGGAATGTTTCCCTTTCAATGTAAAAGTCTTCTAGATGCTGGAATCTGTCTGATCTGCAGAACCAGTAGTGTTTTATCATTGAATCTCACATACAATGGGGAGGATTTACTACCCTGGAAATGAAAAATTCCCAGCACCTTGACTCTCACTGTTTTCCACGTCAGACTCCAGTCAGATGTTGAAATTTAAGGGGAGATGAACTTTCCTCATAGTGTACTCTGCAACTGAAAAGCACTTGGGAGAAATTCCCTTCTGCACTCTGCAGGAATCCTTTTGTCCTAGTTGGTTTATTGGTCCCAGATGGATGATGAGTACATCTCCTGAGGCATGTCTTCAATATTTCCTGAGGCTTCCAATCCAATAAATAAAGGAAACCACAAGCAGCTCCCACTGGATAAGATTTTTAACAGCTTGGAAATCAGTTAGGACCCAAGTGCCATGAGCAGGTTGAGTGGAGAAGCTGTAGTGTCCCTTCTTTGTCAGAGACTGGATTGGCTAAAGATGTGGGCAGCTGGGTCTGACCCCAGAGCTGATCTTGCTTTCAATAGGGTGTTTAGTTACTCATTTTAAATTCTTAGTACTTGTAATGAAACATACACTTTTGCAGACAGTCAGAACACAGCAGCTTGCCTTCTGCTTGGAACCAGCCTTGTAAGAAACTGTTTCCCTTGACTACAGAATCAACCATGTTAAACTAACTGTTGTAATTACTTCCCCCATATATATTCTTATCCTCCTACTCAGTGTAGTATAGATTTGAGTTTAAACTTTTTCTCTCTTTAGCCACTGTGTTGCTACTTTGGTCCTGGTCT